>NC_091821.1:373674697-374042197 GCF_038994185.2 Dermacentor albipictus
CCGGGTAGTTTGGCGGAAAGAACGCAACAGCTTACGGCCGTCAGCTGCTTCTGTCATAATTATCCTATAATCTCCGCATCAACGTCGTGCAAGTCCGCATGCAGGCATCTGCATCTGAACCATATATGTGCCACCTTAATACATGGGTAGTGAAATTATGACAACCACTGCGTCTTATCAAACGTATTGGTTTTGCAAATGCGCATTACAGCTGACGGAACGACATACTGTAAGTGAAGCACAAGAGAACAAGGACAAAAGGAGGATACAACACTTGAAGAAATGAAGAATTAGTAGGCGTACAGCAAACAAGCGATGACGGAGAACACACAATGATCGGGTGTTCTGCGACATCGCTTTGCGTATTTACGGTGTTATGGAGATCAACGGCATAAAAACGTACCTTCAAGCGTACTCCCTCAACCTCCGCCGCATTCATTATGATAATCAACGCCTAAACAAAATGAGGCACTATTTTTTGCCAAGAGTAGACCTCTTTACAGCAAGTCTATGTAATGACTCGCAGACGAAACCAGCATGCTTTCGAAAATGTTTTACCGCCGTAGTATTCGAACGCCAACGGCCAGGAAACACATCGATGCCAATAGGCTGTCGGCTGTCGGTGGTTAATCAAGTACAAAAACCTTGACGCTATGACTGAAAAGCAGCTTCAACAATCAAATTTTAAAAAAATCAACTGCCTATTTGCCTGAGGTAACAAAACATCCTTAGACACCTCGATTGTTTATGTCAATGGTTTGTGTAAAGTAAAAAATTCAGCATGTTCAGCGCCCCTAGCAGAGAAAGCATAAATTAAAGTATTCGACCAAATTACAGTAGCTCCACTTGCGCGCTTACGCTGAAACGCGCCTCGATTGATTTTTCGCCCTCTGTGGCCATTTGTTGAACTTGAGAGTGTACGGGGCCTGGGCCTGGGGGAAGCAGGAGGCAACTTACAGCGTTTGGCGCTGAGTGGCGCCCTGACGTAAACGACCCAAAATCGAAACCAGAAGCTAACACAGGATACCACAAACACGTAGCTGTGTTATAACCTATGAGATGTCACTGGGTGAGTTGGTTGAGCGTGGTGAGCTCGAGATGCTCTTAAAGAACTCCCGGACGATGTAGCAGTACGAAATAAACATTGCCCCCGCGCACATATGCGTTATGTATCTCTCTTCCCCTCTTTTTTATGTTTACTGACATGATGTAATAGGAGAGGGTGGCGCCTTTGTGTCGCACCGGCTGCTCCTCGTCGCCTGGCAAAGAAAAATATTGCCACAAAATTTGTACCAATATGTGGTCACAAAAGTATCACAAAAACAGTCAGCAATATCACAAAGTTCTGTACATCAGTGACCCACAGAAGGTGAACATGTGTACAGTTGCATATGTGAACACACGTGTTTCGTATTTTCTGAGAACACATAAAGAAGTTCAGTTCAGAAGCACAGACGAGTGCAGTACACAGTGTAAGTATACCAATACATAACATACCACATAAAACTTTGACGAACTAGCAAGTGTAGACTTACATCATACATGTATCTTTCAGCGGATATTAAAATTTAATATATATATCTAAGATACTTCTGTTTTCTAAGAAAGATTTCATAGCGACAAGCGCTTTTCTCTGAAGCACAGCTTTTTGGCCATGAGCCAACTATATCTTTAGGGTGAATCCATCTTATTGTCCACGTCTGTTGACCTTGTAATGTCCAACGTATCACAAAGGATGTGCTGTTATGTTGCCTAAGGATTCTTGTTTAAGCAAGTGAAGTTAATGCATAGCCTATAGCCATAGAAAAGCTAGAGTGTATCAAAAACGCTCCATCATTTTTGATGCTCTGGAACCATTTTTCACTCGTGGATAATTGGACAAATTAATTAATAATTACTTTATAAATATAATAATTATACTAATTATCTCTAATAACATTAGTTGTTTTCTCTCTTCTTTTTAAAGAGAAGTACCCTCCATGGCCTGAAAGAAAGGTGGACAAGTTGTTCTAATTTTCAGCATGTGGCACTGTGTTTGGGCATTACAGGGTTGGGCGTGTTTTACGCTGATCATGAAGCCTCAACCTTTTGCTCTGGTCCTCGGAGCTCCGGCGGAGAAAAATCGAGCAAGTCAAATTTGTTTGAACGGAAAATTTTTGTGATACCGTGAATTTTTTACTCGCGTAAAACTAACTTTGCACAGCAGCCACCGCTGGCAGCCACCGGTGCTTTCAGACATCTATGGAGCCAGTTGACATGATGTGTGAGAGGATGACGCAACGCAGAACGAGTTAGTCCCAAGGAGCGGACACACCCATTTCGCCCATTAAGTCTCGCCCTGACAGCGCTGCAATTTTACATGGTCCTTCAGGGAACGTCATTACAGCTAGGATCTCCGATCGCGTATATCGCATGTATAGTGGAAAGCTTGCGCATGCGACTAGATCTTCAGCGAGGTGTTTGACGCAAGTTATATTCGCTAATCATAACGTCAAACTTTTATTTCAGTTCAATAACAGCGCAATCACCGCGAGATATCACCGGTATAATCAGACGCGCCGGACCATCAAAATAAATTACTTTTTGAGATATCACCTGCAGCAGCAGTTCGTACCGCCAGTCGGACATCGCATAGATTGCACGGGCCCAAAAGGGTAAAACAAGAACAACAGGTTCTTATACGCATGTACACCGCCTACGGGGGTGCAGCGCCTGTGCAAGAGCGTGAGAAACGCAACGAGTGTACTGGGCTATATATCTCGGACCATTCACAGGCGACGCAGCAACAGTGCCTCCACGGAAATGCCCAGACCGCGGGTCCCACGATACGCGTGCTCTTGTCGGCCAAAGGCGCCGCGATCCGCGCTGTCTATACGGCAACAGGCCCGCGCAACAGGCGCAACAACAAAGATCGAGAGAGGGCCCGATAAAGACGTCAAACACGGCGATACTGTCGCCGACGTCGACGAGGTTCTCTCTCCGGTGAGCGCATATCTGGCTGGTCCCGGAAAGCAACGCGAGTGCGTGCCACGGCAAGACGCGGCGAGCGCGCGGTTCCCGCTTTGTGCCCACGCAGAGCCGATCAATTATTGCGCGCGCCCGCCGACTCGGCGCCGCGATGTCGACACGCGGACGCCCACGAAGACGCTGCACGCGGCTCGGTTCCCGGCCGCGAACGGACGGCGTGTGTCGGGAGTATATAGCGCGCGATAGAGGCGCGAACCCACGCTCTGTGGCATTAAATCCGTGCAGCGTTGGTGATGGTATACTATAATAAGGCTGCAATCGGCCACTCAAAAGCTTGTTCTTCTTTGTTCTTTTTCGACATAGAAACGATTCGAGAGTAAGGCAGTTCGCTTATTGGACGATTACCACGAGTTGACTACTCTCGCTGTAAGAGTGATTGCGACCTGGTATATGCCGGAACCATTCATTACAATACTCAAGCAGCCCGATAAGGACGCAATTTAAAGAAGAACGTCAATGCTACCGCTGATAGCAACATCGAACGAATTCTGGGTTTTTGCGTGCCAAAACTACGATTTTGATTACGAAGTGCACGCGGTAGTATCGCGGGACTCCGGATTAATTTTGACCACCAGGGGATCTGTATAACGTTTCCCCAGTGCGCGGGACATTGGCGTTCTTGCATTTCGCCCCCATCGATATGAGGCCGTCACGGCCGGGATTCGATCTCGCGACCTCGTGCTTAGCAGCGCAACACCATAGCCGCTAAGCAAACCGCGGCGGGTGCGGTTACTAATAAGGACGAGTGAAGGGTTATAGACGTAAGTGGCTATCGATATAAGCTGGCTGTCGAAATAAGTTGACAAAAATTTGGTATTGGCTTAATCAGTATAAAAATACAGTCGGCATTAGTCGGGACCAGTATATAGGCTAGATCCTTTCTGCGTTACCCGCCGAAGCTATGTCGAATCACACCGTCTATTTCTGCACAAATTAGGTTATGTTTAGATAGTTCAAAGGTCCCGTTTGCGTATGTCCATGCCCTTTACTTTCATGCAACCCTAGTAGCAACGTTGGTATGCATGTCGTATATACATTCACTGTAGCCAGAGAGAGAGAGAGAGAGAGAGAGAGAGAGAGAGCATAAACGTTCATTGATCGAGAATGGCTGTCGTTGCCTCAGTAACGGCGCTGTTGAAGAAAAGCGTTGTAAATTTTATCCGCGACTGACTGATGCCTGAGGTATAGCTATGCGGAGCGCAATGCTTCATAACCTTCCTGTGACAGGTTACAAACATCGACATAAAAGAAAGAAAGAAAGAAAGCAAAGAAGGAGAGAAAAGAGAAAGATCCAGATTAAACTTTTGAATTTGCGAATAGGCAAGTCGCACCGTAATCTGGGGCTTGGAAAGCCAGAGAAGAAGGCGGAAACGAAGCACATGGTGGCGTCGCCGGCTTGAGTTTCCCAGACGTCATATAGATCTTGGCAACGTTTGCTCTGGGGTAGAAATCTTTACCAATAAAAATTTATTACGTTGGTTTTAAAGGTTAACGATGAACGGGTCGACGTTGACTTTTCGTGAGTAAGGTGGCCTTCAATTTACTAAAATATTACGAAATCCATGAATCCAAGCTGACGTCGTTGGTGGCACGCTTTTGGGGACGCGAACTCCAACGAGGGAAGCACGTCTTTATATTGGAGTCCTGAACTCAGGGATTACACTCAGTCTAACAAGAGGCATTAAATAAAGTATTCTCTCTCTCTCTCCTCCAATAATAACAAAGTTATCCAAAGAAAGACAAATAGAGATTTAAGAAAACAAGTAAGTAATCAGTTAAAATTTATTTAGTATGGTTCTCATAGAGGGCCTCTTTAATGACGCAATAAACGAGCTTACTCGGACAGCACAAAAAACGCATAAAGCGTAGCCTCGACGAAGCGCTGTGCTCCTCGACGTGATCGCGCTGCTTGGGGCCGTGACAAACGCGGAAATGCGAGAGAGACGTGTCGCTCCAACGCTGAAACGCGCTTGTATTCGTGTTCGCGACGCATAACACATTTTTTTCAGTGTGCGCACACGCGAAGGGGCAGGCAGGGAGCCTCGGCCGAAGAAGACGTCGCCGCATGCAAATTCGATTGGTGACGGTTGTTCGTCGTCGTCTCCAGCGCTGCAACGAACGTCGAAACCAAAGCCCGGCGGCTCTAACGTCATGTACTGCACACACAAAAAAAAGTGAAGATGATATCGAACGACTGGACGTGTGGGAAGCGGCTCCGAGAAAGCCGTCTTCACGGATGGCGCATCTTCGGCACAAGAAGAAAATTAAACAAATGACGCGATGGACAGATAATGAGGGCGCCGACTGGCTGTTTATTATTTAAGTGCGACGCATCACGCATCGTTTTCTTCGGCTCGGACACGTGGTTTAAGCTACACTAAATAGAGATATAGCTACACTTAACTATACTAGTACACTTAACTATAGTAGTCAACCACTTTGGACAGCTATAGGCTAAACTCCTTACGAATACTTTCCGCATTTCTTGTAAGAGAAAGCTCTGCTTATTGGGAAAACGAACATTTCAAAAAGAGAAAAGGCCAAGCTTTTTTTCTTTTTTATGCAAGGGTAAATGCCTCAGGGCATACAGGGTTATGGGATGGGGCGAATAAGGATGATTAAATGAATGAAAAAAGATTTGCGGATCTAATGAAGTCCAGGGATCGATAATGTGGTCTCTGCGTCCACGCAATGCAATCGCTAGGATTGTGCGGCGATCCCGCTGCTGCAAGGTGCCGGAGCCTTGTCGTTTTCAGTGCAAGGCAAACCCACAGCAGGTTATGGGTGCGTCCGTCAGACGTATTATCTTATTTTCGGCTACTTACTTGGGTCCTTTTCGTGCTGGAAAGGTCTACGAAATCTGGTAAGTTCGCGCTCGTCTTCGAAATTATAATGGAATATTTAGTTGTTATTATTGATATTAAGCACTTAACTCGGCCAGATGCTGTCATGCTCTGCGACGTCATCCAGAACTGGTGCGGGAATTTCAACTGTAGCCGCTCGATGAACGGCCTTTTGTTAATGCGCCCTTTCTGGCATATTGACGTATTCGCTTCTCCCGGAGTGCAATATATCAATCTATAGCATAACTTAACATTTCGCTTGAGGATTCCTAGCAAGGTAATTCACGCCGTCGATCATTACTTATGCTCACAAGGAAAGTACTATGCCACCGCTTATTCATATACGTGTAGTTCGCAATGACGTGTTGCAGTTGTCAAGAATGGCGAGCTGCGAAACAAGATTGCCACACAGTTACGACAGGGCGACACGACGCGCACCTCTCCCTCTCCGTCGCTGCAGCTGGGAGGCGTTCAAAGAAGCGGCCTTTGCGCTGGAATCCGCCGCCTTCCACCCGCCCCATCGACATTGTGACGGAACTAGTTCGGCGTGTGTGAACAATGATTCCGGAGTTCCCCAACGCGGAGCTGATTTGACACGCATGGTCAAGCTGCCGTGGGGACAACGTATTTTGGTGCGTCTCACGCTTCGGCACCCCGCCAACGCCGTCGTCGGGCATCAGAGCGCGGTTGCCTTTGTGTCTGTAAACTGATCTGCAGAGCCGCGGCGAGTTGGTGATGAGTAAACGAACAGTCGCCGCGTCGTAGGACCGGCGGATCGAGTGTATAAAAACTGTGGTTGTGCGAATGCTGAGAACACTTCTCTTGAGCAGTCATGTTAGAGAGTCACTTCTCTCATGCAGTCATGTTGGACTGTTACTCTTTTTCTCAAGCAGTCATGTTAGACTGATTTAATTTCTGTAAATAAACCCTTTTTCCTCGTTCTCGATGAGAAGCAGTTCTTCACTTCATCAACGATCTCAGCGTAAATAAGTTGGACGACGGCATGGGCCAGCTACCTTCGAATTCATGCCGTACTCCAATCTTGGCAAAGGACCACGGACGATGGGATTGAGCCCCCAATCCTGACAACTGGCTGACAGCGGTGAGATGCACTTTGCGACATGGTGCTGTATCTGCGGTGAGTGCTTGGTTTTTGCTTTGACTCTCTAGGCTTCATTTTGGGGTTGTTCTGTTTAGAACAGTAGGGAAGCTAGATTGTTGTGTGTTAGCTAGGTTGTGTTTTCCTAGCTAGATTTAGAGAGCAGAATCAAGGCAGTAAAGCAGCAGTCATGGAGTTAAGGACACTGCTGAGAGACGAGTTGTTGATTGTTGGTGAGGAACTGGGCCTAGATGTACGCAAGGAAATGCTCAAATCGGAATTATTGGAGCTAATTTCCAATCAGGCCAGTGAGGAAGATATTGAAATGGGAATGGAACTTCTCAAAAAGAGAGAGAAACGGGAAAGAGAAAGAGAAGAACGGGAAAGAGAAAGAGAAAAGCGAGAGAGAGAGGAACGCGATAAAGATCGCGAGTTTCAGTTAAGGAAAATGCAACTTGAACTTGAAAGCAAACGCTTGGAGTTGCCTCAAGGAAGTGAAGGCGCTCTGGGACGATCAAGTGAGGCAGAATCGTACCACATGGACAGGCTATTAAAGCCATTTGAGGTCGGGACCGACATAGGCTTGTTCCTATGCAATTTTGAAAGGACTTGCGAAAAGATGAACTTCGGCCCGAGTACATGGCCACAGCGGTTGCTGTCTATGTTGCCGTGTGAGGCGGCGGAAGTAATCGCCAGACTGAGTGTGCAGGATGCATATGATTATGCAAAAGTTAAGGCTAGTCTCCTGAAGAAATACCGCCTTTCAGCCGAAGCTTTTCGGCAAAGGTTTAGGAGCACAGGCAAGAAAGATAGCGAGGGCTATCCGGAGTTTGCATATAGCTTAAAGGCCAACCTAGTCGAGTGGCTTAAAAGCGCGGAAGCGTACGACAGCAGAGACATGATCATTGAATGCATGTGTCTAGAGCAGTTTTATAAAACCATCCCCCAAGCTGTGAAACTGTGCATGGGTGCAAGACAGAGGTAATGTAAACACTGTGGAAAGGGCCGCTGAATTAGCCGAAGAGTACGCAACCCGTAGAAAGTTGAACGCCGAGGAGGGAAACTGGGACGGTCGAAATGGACCGCGGAAACCATTTCCGTTCAAAAAGGGTGCGCAAACTAGACGATCAGAGCCTGTAGACATGGCGGAAAAGCCCGCAGAAAAGAGCGAGGAGAAACTTAACGGAGAAACCGCACAAAAAGAACAGAAAAGAAAATTCGAATCTGTTAGACCAATTCGCTGTTACAAATGCCACAAACTGGGACATATAGCTGTAAACTGCGAGAAGTCTAGCGTAGTTTTTTCCTACGTGGAGGAAAAAGATGAGAATATGGAACTTTTAAGTCCATATCTCCACGACCTGCAAGTTAATGGAAAACCATGCCGAGTGCTAAGAGACAGTGCCGCCACGCTGGACACTGTCCATCCGTCTTACGTGATGGTAGATGACTTCACCGGAGAAGTAGCATGAATAAAACAGGTTGTAGAAGAACACAGCGTGTGTCTGCCCATGGCCAAAGTCAAAATCAGTGGACCATTCGGGGAGCTAGAGACTGAGGCTGCAGTTTCCAAATTTTTGTCACGGCAGTATCCCTACATCTTTTCGAATCGTTCGAATCAGTTGCTGCGTGACAGAGGGCTCAAACTAGGAGAGGGCATAGTACAGGCATTGACCCGAGGCCAAGCTCGTAAGATCGCGGCGCTTTCGGCTGAAAATGCTCAAGCTCCTCCAGCGGAAGCAGAAAAGGGGATAACTTCAATACCCGAATCCGAGCTAGGCCCGAGGGACAAAAGAACAGTTGAGGAGAGCCTGCCAGCTGACCAGCTCAATGAGAGCGTAGCACTAGAGTGTCAGAGTTCTAGCCTGCAGGAAGAGCAAGCAGACGCGCTCACAAGCGAGACAGGGTCGTTATTATCACCGGCCTCAAAGAACTTTGATCAACTCTTACGCGTGGATAGAGAGTCACTGGCAGCTGAGCAAAAGAATGATGAGAGCTTAGCTAAATTACGTGACACAGCTAAAGAAGGCATTGCTAGGCGCAACGTAACGATACATGAGAGAGGAGGATTGTTGTATCGGCATTACAGAGATCGAAAGGGTAGGATTTTAGATCAGTTAGTCATACCTACTAAGTATAGGGAGGACCTTTTGAGTCTTTGTCATGGAAATGGGTGGTCCGGCCACCTAGGCATAAACAAATCAAAGGAAAGATTGCTTATGGAATACTACTGGCCTGGCTGTTTCAAAGATGTAGAAAACTTTGTAAGATCATGCGACGCCTGCCAGCGTTCTGGTAAACCAGGAGAGACATGGAAAGCTCCACTGAAGGTAGTCCCCTTAATAACAGAGCCTTTCAGACGGCTTGTAATAGACACGGTAGGGCCTCTTCCAAAAACAAAATCAGGCTACAGGTACTTGTTTACCATGCTGTGTCCGGCTACGAAGTTTCCAGAAGCAATCCCTTTGAAAGAGCTCAGCTCCACCGAAGTAGTAGACGCGCTTTTGACAGTGTTTGCACGAGTTGGGTTTCCAGCCGAAATTCAGGCAGATCAAGGGTCAGTATTCACGAGCGCACTGACTTCCACATTCTTGCAAAAGTGCGGGGTAAAGTTAATACACAGTTCTGTCTATCACCCTCAGTCAAACAGTGTAGAGAGGTGGCATTCGGTGCTTAAGCGAGTTTTGCGTGCGCTCTGTTACGAGCACAAGGAGGACTGGGAGAACTGTCTGTCGGCAACTTTGTTTGCTTTGCGAACGGTTCCACATGAGGCGACAGGGTTCTCACCAGCAGAACTAGTGTATGGGAGGACACTCCGGTCTCCACTGAGAATGTTAAGAGAGATGTGGGAGGAAAGAGGGGAGAGTCCAACCGTGGTTGAATACGTGCTAAATTTACTGGAGCGGCTAAGCGCAACCCAAGAACTAGTCGGAAGGAACATGGCACTAGCTCAAAAGAACGCCAAATTCTATTATGACAAGAATGCGAGGCTTCGTACGTTTAACGCCGGAGACCAGGTAATGATCCTTAAACCTTCAAGAAAGAACAAGCTTGAAGTTCACTGGGACGGGCCCGTTAGAGTGTTGCACAAACTTTCAGATACTAACTATGCTTTGAGAATGCCCGGTCGCAGGAAGGAAGTGAGGATATATCACTGTAATTTGATGAAGCCGTATGTAGAGCGGAGCGGAGTCGTTAACTATACCGTCAAAGAGCCGGATGGCACTAGTACCAAGTTTGACGAATATAGGGCGACCTCCAACTCTGAAATCGGCCTAGAAGAAGTAGTAGAGCACTCGGTAAGCTCGCACGCTCTAAAACCCGAGCAGCTAGATGAGCTAAAAGGGGTGTTAGGGGAATATCTCGACAGATTCAGCGATCGGCCGGGTAGAACCGAACTGATAACGCATGAAATTGAGCTGACCTCTACCGAACCAGTAAGATCAAAACCTTACAGGGTGTCTCCAAGACAGAGAGAGATTATGGAGACAGAGATACAGCGCATGCTAGAGTTGGGAGTTATTGAGCCCGCTGAGAGTGACTACACGTCACCGCTAATACTCGTAGAAACCCCTAACAAGGACCCTCGTCCGTGTGTTGACTACAGGAAGTTAAATGCGATCACTAGGGATCAGCTGTACCCGATACCCAACATTGAGGAACGAATTGAAAGAGTTAGCGCTGCTAAATACATTTCAACTATAGATCTCGTGCGGGGGTACTGGCAAGTTCCCCTTTCAGAAAGTGCCAGCCGCTATGCCGCATTCATCTCGCCTGTAGGCACTTTTCGCCCTCTCGCACTCAGCTTCGGGCTGAAGAACGCGCCGTTTAGCTTCTCTAAATTAATGGATATTGTCCTAAAAGACTTGCAGGAGTTCGCCTTGCCTTATCTTGATGATGTGGCCATTTTTTCGGACAGCTGGGAACAACACGTATCGCACCTCAAACAGGTGTTCTCACGGTTGAGGGAAGCCGGCTTAACGATGAAAGCGGAAAAGTGTAGGTTTGGTTGTTCGCAGGTTACTTATCTGGGCCATGTTGTCGGTCAGGGCATGAGACGGCCGGCTGAGCTGAAAATAGCTACGATTGGAGAATTTTCTCAGCCGCGCACGAAAACGGACCTTCGTTCATTTTTGGGACTTGTGGGGTACTATCAACGGTACATTCCGAATTACTCGCAATTGGCAAGTCCATTAACGGACGCCCTCCGAAAGGGAGCACCGAGTAACGTACACTGGGATAAGGACAAAGAGAACGCTTTCCAAAGTTTGAAAACGCTATTGGTTTCTCGCCCTGTGCTTCGCGCGCCAGACTACACAAAGGAATTCATAGTTCAATGCGACGCAAGCGACAGAGGTATGGGCGTGGTACTTAGTCAGGTCGGCGACGATAACGAGGAGCATCCTATCCTCTACGCCAGCCGTAAACTAAATGTAAGAGAGGAAGCCTACAGCGCTTCAGAGAAGGAATGCGCTTGTTTGGTTTGGGCCGCCCAGAAGTTGTCGTGTTACTTGTACGGAGCGAAGTTCATCTTCGAGACCGACCACTGTCCTCTGACGTGGCTCAATCAAATGTCACACAAAAACGGCCGCTTGCTCCGATGGAGCCTCACTCTCCAAGAGTACAACTTCTCCGATAGATATAAGAAGGGAAAGTTGCATAGCAATGCGGATGGTTTGAGCAGGCTAATTTGAATTCTGCGTTTGAGGGTCCCGCCTAAATTTTGGGGTTACTAGTGTTAGCTTTTCTTTAGGCGAAGAAAATCCCCTCTCATTCAGCAGAATTCCCTCCATTAATTGCTGAATTTGTCAGCAGGAATTTGCTTCAGAAATTGGCATAGTGAAATGTAGCATTTTTTTTTGTTTCTGCACTTATGTTGTTGTTGTTTTTTTTGAAGCCTAGCGAGTCTAAAGTGAGAGCCAATGCACGTCATCTCGGCGCAGAGCCGTGTTGTGGGGTTCATTTTGCAGTTGCCTGTCCTTCTTGGATGTTTTGGGGCGGTGACATCAATGCACAAGTGGTCGCTGCGAGCCAAGACATCAATCCCGCCCTGACCAGCAGCCGTTCTCTTCCTGCCTAGCGGTTGTCAGCGCTAGACAGTCGAGACTTTCCGGGCCATGGAGGCGCTGTCAAGAATGGCGAGCTGCGAAACAAGATTGCCACACAGTTACGACAGGGCGACACGACGCGCACCTCTCCCTCTCCGTCGCTGCAGCTGGGAGGCGTTCAAAGAAGCGGCCTTTGCGCTGGAATCCGCCGCCTTCCACCCGCCCCATCGACATTGTGACGGAACTAGTTCGGCGTGTGTGAACAATGATTCCGGAGTTCCCCAACGCGGAGCTGATTTGACACGCATGGTCAAGCTGCCGTGGGGACAACGTATTTTGGTGCGTCTCACGCTTCGGCACCCCGCCAACGCCGTCGTCGGGCATCAGAGCGCGGTTGCCTTTGTGTCTGTAAACTGATCTGCAGAGCCGCGGCGAGTTGGTGATGAGTAAACGAACAGTCGCCGCGTCGTAGGACCGGCGGATCGAGTGTATAAAAACTGTGGTTGTGCGAATGCTGAGAACACTTCTCTTGAGCAGTCATGTTAGAGAGTCACTTCTCTCATGCAGTCATGTTGGACTGATACTACTTTTCTCAAGCAGTCATGTTAGACTGAGTTAATTTCTGTAAATAAACCCCTTTTCCTCGTTCTCGATGAGAAGCAGTTCTTCACTTCATCAACGATCTCAGCGTAAATAAGTTGGACGACGGCATGGGCCAGCTACCTTCGAATTCATGCCGTACTCCAATCTTGGCAAAGGACCACGGACGATGGGATTGAGCCCCCAATCCTGACACAGTATGCTCCCTTATCGAACCTCTCGACGTCCTTGGGAAAGGGCCGTTTAGTTTTAGTCGCCATATTAACTAACATGTGATATATATATATATATATATATATATATATATATATATATATATATATATATTAGGTCCTCTAATTTGAGCCAGTGCAATACGAAAGAAGAATTTCGCTGCGTTGTCCCATTTCAGTAATGGCGTGAGTGCGAACGCGCGTGTGTGTGTTATCGCAATCCTGTCTTCATTTCGAATTCAAATAAAATTCGTTGCTGAAATTGAATTTCTGCCACACATGGTCACGGAAAAATATCTTTTTGCACCAC
The DNA here is from genome assembly GCF_038994185.2 of Dermacentor albipictus. Lineage (NCBI taxonomy): Eukaryota > Metazoa > Arthropoda > Arachnida > Ixodida > Ixodidae > Dermacentor > Dermacentor albipictus. Next base: position 373,687,837 of record NC_091821.1, read on the forward strand.
TCGTCCTTAGGAGCTTCACATGTCGTGCGCTTTTTCCCGACTTCCACGTAAGACAAGTAAAGTTTATTCAGGATAACGTACGAGAGAATTTTGTTTCCAGAGATTCAGAAACGGGTCTTGGTAATTACATCTGTTATACATGCTTAGTGGAAGCACGAGCTTATAATACGGCAAGCATTGCTTTAGCGTGACGCTTTCAGCGTAGTCTTCCTAGCTCGACACGTCCACGATGGATATGGTTTATAAGCGATATGACGTTTTGCACCTCGTAAATATCTAAACACGCTTATAAACAAAAACCGAGAATTCATATACTAATCACACGAAATGTAACGCCTTCCATGCGCTTAATAAATCGGATAAGGGTGATTCAGCACGCCTCTGCAGCTAGGGCGCGCTTTCTCCCCTTTTCATATTGCTGCAATAGGGCACAACATTCAATATATCAGCCGGCGCGCTTGATCGTTTCGCCTCGTTTACACTTGCTCCCCGTTCATCAGAGGAGCCACGACATATCTCCTAAAAGCACTCGGGTTGAATTTCGGGCCGCGCTCTCTTTCCAAGCCTATCTCCCCGCATGGCCCATCCCTATATAGGACTCACTCAACTCCACTCCCAAGCAGCAAAGTTGATTTTCGCACGTCCGTCGCGTGTGACTTCTCCGTCACCAAAAAGGAAGAGGCGAAAATTAAAAGAGAGAAGCAAAGGCCAGGCGTTCCCGTTTCCTCGCATCTCTGTGTGCACGCACGCACGCATGCAAGCACACGCTCATGCAGCAGCAGCTCACATTGAAATAAAAAAAAGGAAAGAATGAAGTTCAGCGGCGTCAGTTCCGAAGTGGAGCGGCAATGCGATTCTGACGTGCCTTGTCGCGTCGACGCCTGCACGCGCCGTTGCTGCGGCTGTCGCCTGAATGAACAGAAAAAGGGGGGAGAGGGGGGTGTAATCCACGCTTCTCCCAGCCTCCCGTCCGCTGTCCTTTGCAGGAGCTGCGGCGTCCTCCTCTCTTTGCGATCGCAGCGGCGACGAGTCCAAGTCGCCCGCATACGGATACGCAGCACCGCCTGCAGCGCTGTGTGTGCCACGCGACTGGGTGTTCGGGGGCCGCGTGCAGTACGGCAGAGCCCGCAGCCGCATGCGCGCACACCTCGGCGAACCAAGCGGCGCAGCGTCAACCCTGCGAATCGATCAAAAAGGCGCGGACGCCCCCGCGCGCTCGAGCTCGGGGAAAGAAGTGTCAATCTGGCGCTAAAAAGGGAAGCGGTGGGAGCGAGATTCAGGAAACGGCGCGCGCAGCTGACACGGCGCTGAGGAAAGAAAGTTGTCAGCTTTGTTCACTTCACCGTCCGTTTCACTACGGTTTCGTCGTTTCTTTATTCTTGTTTTCTTTCTTTTTCATTGTTTTGTTATTCATCTCTCAGTCTAGAAAGCGAGATTTCAGCTGGCTGACAGGCACGTGCATAAAGTCAAAGCACAGGAAAGGCGGCGGACCGGGAGGCCAAATTTGGAAAATAGGAGGCGGAGATTCTCAATCGTTTTCTTTCTTTTCTTTTCTCTCTCTTTCTTCTTCGGAGGAGAAACCCGCCGTTAGTCTGGGGTTCGCGTAGAAAAGCGCTGACACATCAACTCGCTGCCGCTGACTCTACACGGTTGCGGCCCGTGCCAGGAAGCGCTACTGCTGAGTAAACGTTTTTTTTTTCTTCTTCTTCTCCCCTTCCGACAACGCCTCTCGACTTCGTTCCCAGTTCTCGCACTGTCGAGAATGTACGACGTCGTAGCCACCAGATGGCGTTGCTTCGGCGATGTTTTGAAAGGCTTGAAAATATATGTGCCCACAAAAGGAGGCGTTCACGAAGTATTTCGTTGCTAGATCTATCTATCTATCTATCTATCTATCTATCTATCTATCTATCTATCTATCTATCTATCTATCTATCTATCTATCTATCTATCTATCTATCTATCTATCTATCTATCTATCTATCTATCTATCTATCTATCTATCTATCTATCTATCTATCTATCTATCTATCTATCTATCTATCTATCTATCTATCTATCTATCTATCTATCTATCTATCTATCTCTTTCTCTCTCTCTGCGTAGCCTAACTGAGACTCAATGCGAGAAGCTATATTGCCATCTAATGACACACCTTTTCGTTTTCGCTACGGATTTGTGGATGCCAAGAATACGATATGATTAATGCGGCCTACGTTGCTGACGCAAGGCCCACGCACACCGAACTCCGTGCCTAAAGTTGGTTCAAAGACCTTATAATGACCCCAATACTCATTCGTACTCGTCCGCAAAGTAGACTCTCATATCGCGAGATCGAAACGCGCTAAGCAACGACTTGGCCTGAAAAAACCGGAGGCTTCCTCTTCTGCCTGGCTAGTCGAAATACACGATGCAAAAAAATACAGTAAGTGGAATTCCCGTGCCTATATCTTCCGTGTTAAGATTAAGAGGAAGAAACGGACTTGGTCAGAACATGTAATGCGTGAAGCAGATAACCGGTGGCCTAATAGAGTTACAGAATGGATGCCAAGGAAAGAAACACGCAGTCAATGACCACCGAGAATTGGGTGATGTGGTGAAATTACTAAAGGTGCGGGGCATAGGATGGAATGAGTAAACCCAAGAAAGGATAATTGGAGATCGCTCGGAGACGCCTTCGTGCTGGAGCGGACATGAAATAGGCTGATGACGACAGCGTGTGTTATGAAAGTGCGAACGGGACCAAACAGAGTTCCTTGCCTATAAAACTCGGTTTTGGAACGAAGTCACAAATACTGACGAACGCGACTGCGAGTCTGGAGCTACGTATAGACTTCGCGTATTCCATCATCCCGAAACGTTTTGTGTGACTGCGCTCCGCGCAGACGGCCAGGTACCCAAGACCGGCGCTCGTTAAAGGAAGGCCGGTGGCTGGGTCTGCCGAAAACGAGAAGCGAGCAGTAAAGCAGCTGGCGCGCGGACAGCTGCCCAAGAGCAGTGGCCACGTGATCGACGGCAGTGACACTGCTGCTCACGAGGCCCGAATAGCCATTCCACAAAAAGCGACTGCTCAACAAACGACTCCGTCGCGAGCCCTGTCATGCGGTATGCTAAGAGGCAGATATTTGAATTGCCAGTGTTCGTACGTGATTCGGAGCCAACAATTCTAACTGATGTTAAAGGGCCACTAAAGGAAAAATGTTCGGTCGAGCTAGATTGAAATATTAAGCTTCTTTAATGACCAATTAGTCATTCGTAGCGCGAACCGAGATTTCGTACGCTAGAAAATGACGAAAAGGAAGAAACGCAGCGTCGCCACCTGTTGTGGATTATGGTACCTCAAAAGTGCCGTCAGCACTGGTTGATTCACTGAGAGCGGCATAGAGGGAGACCACGAGGAGATTACGCGAACTCGTTCGTTTTGGCACGGGCGGTTCTAATCGAGGAGCAGCAGCTGTACTTTCGGCGGCAATTTTCAACGCAACAGAACGATGTATTGGCACTAAGAAAACGATGACCGACTTCTAGACCAATAATATGTTGATCTAGCTTTATTTCCTACTTTCTTCAGTGTAGCTTCAAATATGCAGCAGATTTCAATTCATCGTGTCTCTATTTTTCCCCCTAATTGGGAAATGTGATGAAGGTTTATTTAATTTACCCTGTCTGTATTGTTCCTAAAAGGGTGGAAGGAGGGGGAGGGGGATTTTCCACAAGGCATATGAGGAACGAAAGAAAATCAAATGAAAGCTTCCAACTCTGCATCGTGCAGGAACTGCAGCAATGTCTCTGCAAACTTATTGTCCGTAATTCAAATGGTGTAGTTGTCAGGTACATCTGGCTTCAGAGCAGTGGGTATCATGTCTCCATGCACTGCCTGTGTATGGAGACAGTAAAAGCATCTAATAATGAGATTTTCTTTTCTCACTCCCTCATCTGATTGCAACATGAAATACATTGTATTTAATTCCACGAAATCGACTCCGATAACGTGCTCTGTCACGCGACCAGTAATTCGCATCTCGTGATACCGGAACCTGCTTGGACACCGCACTAATGCTGACACCACACCCTTCCAAGTGACTGCTACGGGGTGGAATCATGCTTGCGCGCAGCCTCAGACGTGTATGCAGGGCTCCAACTGCTTGCGAAGAAGCACAAAACACTGCCTATAAGAGAACTTACTTATGGCTGTGGGGTATTGTACATCTCGACGAATTTTTTCCTCTGCCTGCATATAACATAACCCATAGGCACTGTACATTCTATAGAATATGCGCTAACGCATGCGTCCAGCGCCATAAGTCTATATAGACAGTCAATGATAGCCCGTGTACATATTTCGAGCCCCGGTAGGCCATACGTACGTCCGCGCGTGTCTGTGGACATTCTACGGCCTGTGGCACTTCTTTACAGAGTCCATAAACGCAATGCACATAAATGTCTTACGTTTTTTACTGACTAGTTGAATAACATTTTTTAATGGTCGCGAAAATACGCTTCCGCGTTCGAAGCTTAGCATGACGTCCTTTCCTCGCTTCTGTTATAAAGTGGCTCACACATGCGCCGCCGCGGATAGTTTCATTGCCAGAATCAAGCATTGCTTCAACTGCAGCCGCTAGATTCCATACACGACAGCTCATAGAGCAATTGGGTTGGGACGGTGCCTATTTGTTTCGTCCTTTACCGCGAGAAAAGCAGCGGCCCCAGCTGCATCGTCTATAGCGTTTGTCAACGTCGTGGTGCAGCTGCGTAACGTGCGGTTGCCGCCAACGCGACGCCGGACGACAGACGTTCCAGCAGCGTTGGTTGCCGTGCAAGCTACTCGCCCGTATTTTCTTTCCTTCTTTCTTTCTTTCTTTCTTTCTTTCTTTCTTTCTTTCTTTCTTTCTTTCTTTTGTTTTTGCAGTATATGCGGAGCCACGCAGATAGGTATATCTGGTCCTATAGCCCTTGCACGCGTCCCACTGTCATTGTGTTCTTATCACTTATGGGCGTGGCATCGTTAACGATTTCAGCCTCTGTTGCAAGATGTTTACGAGATGCCATGCCTCTTTCTAGCTCGTCGCCACGTTTCTGAGAAATGTCTCGAAAGTGTTGCCGCACGTCGCCCTATGCCTTCGTGTGCCGAGGCTTCTTGTGGGCGGCATGTGACGCCCCTTTAAAAAAACAAACTTGTTTCTATTTCGTGTCATCTGCCGCGCAGGCACGTTGATGGAGATCGCCAATCAAATTGTGGACATTACTACGTTGGTCTTCAGTAAGCTCGTTTATTTATTTTCAGAATGTTGAACTTGTTTTCGCCGTTGAGCTATCCCTATTTCTATGTCGCCATCATCCCTCATCACACCTTTATGTCCCCGTTCCCCCTCCCCCTATGAAGGGCAGCATGCTAGAGTGCGTTAGCTCAGGCTGATCTCCCTGCCTTCTTTCAAATAAATAAATTATATATATATATATATATATATATATATATATATATATATATATATATATATATATATATATACTTTCTATATATAATATATATATAATATACTTTCTCCAACCCTGCTGTTCACATTAGCGACGAATCAAATTGCCGTGCTCCGCTCTCCCAGAAAGCCGACCGGTCCGCCCGCAGGGTTGGTTCCATATCTCCGAGGGAGCCTGCAGCCACAGGCTGTCGCTCGAAGCTGCGGTACGCGCTCCCAGAGTGGTCGTCTGCTCTGGAGATCCATTCGAGGCGCACAGCACGGGTGCACTGTTGCACGCTGCCAGTTATGCTCTGCATTGAGCATGGACGCCCTCGCAAGAAACCTCTCGGTTCCGGGGGCAGGTGGCATCGAGAACACGAGCCCTCCGGAGCCGCCAGCGATCCAGCCCCGCAACACGATACACCGAACACCACCGCGGCGTTGCCGTTGCCTCGATAATAATAATAATAATATTTGGGGTTTTACGTGCCAAAACCACTTTCTGATTATGAGGCACGCCGTAGTGGAGGACTCCGGAAATTTTGACCACCTGGGGTTCTTTAACGTGCACCTAAATCTAAGTACATGGGTGTTTTCGCATTTCGCCCCCATCGAAATGCGGCCGCCGTGGCCGGGATTCGATCCCGTGACCTCGTGCTCAGCAGCCCAACACCATAGCCACTGAGCAACCACGGCGGTTACCGTTGCCTCGATCGTCGGGCCGGATGCGTGTACGGATGCGTGTGGCTGGCTATTCTCAGGGTTGGCAGGTTTGGCTACGCTTTAAGGCTTGCGCTGGGTAAAGTTTCTGATTGACTACTCGGCCACCTCGTGGCTAAATTTAAAAACAAGATTATCTGAAAAGGACTGCGAATAAGCAACCTCAAACACCATGCTCAAAAGGTACATAATATGTACTACGTCTCGTATCGCGCAAACAATGTTCCAACGACCATTCTCGTTCGTTTTTATTTATTTATTTATTTTTAATTATTGAAGGGTCGCCACAACAAACCATATTGAATATCGAAGGTATAGCGACTACTCTCCTGTAGTGATTATCCAACGTAATCCTGTGCCTTATAACCCAACCTTCCAAGCGAATATGACCTGCTCAGGATTTGTTGTTCCTTAAGAAAAGATTTCATTCTAATAGCTTTTGTAGCCACATATCGACGTGTTCATGTCGTTTTACTCAGTTTAATCGGGGACCATGGGGAGCGACGGTTTGTACTTATTTTGTAACAAAACTGGCATTTTTCACGTTGTAGTTTTCTGAGAAATGAACAATAAAGGGAAACTTGAAACAGCATTACCTAGCGCAGGAAAGACAGTTGACATAAAAAAAAAAGTACACAGGACAGAACGCTAGCGTTCTGTCCTGTCTGCTGTATCCCAACTGTCTTATACAAAAGGAGACGTCCCACGGACTGAGCCAGGTTTCCTGGTGAATGGACTTTTTCGGCTTCATATTCCAGCTAAAAGAGAGCGAGGAGAGTGTCGCAAAAGACGTTATTAAACAAATCCAGAAGCGCTAAAAGGAACCGTTCCAAATGCAGCAGTTTCGTGCTCGGTCCCCAGAAATGTTTTGCCTTACATGATCTCCCACGACAGTAGCTTCGGGCCACTTCTGGCTAGCTTTTAGGTACCTGGAATGAAACGGCTACTTTTTTTGTTACCTTTCGAGATGTCTTGGCCACCTTTCACTTTTTGTACCTGACAACCTTGGCTGGCTTTTATGGAAGGGCGGCGAGGCGTTGCACGACCGAAGTGGCCGCAGGTGCGTCCGGCGCGCCCTCGGCCTCGCCTTGGTTGAACGCAGCAGACTTGATGGCCCGGTTTCCGACATTACGTAATTTGTGTCAGCGACTATCTCTGAGCGCATGCCGTCAGTGTGTGCTCCCAAATTACAGGCGCTTTCGTTCCCACTGCATTCAGCTTAGTTCACCTATCGCTGGTCTCCTCGCTGGGCGTCGGCTTTCCGGCAGTGCTACGTCATGATGGTGCCATCATCGCTGAAGCCAGCTTGCGACTACTCTTTGACACCGAATAAAAAATGCTGCAGTCATCGTTACACTGCATTGATAAATGCAGAGGGGTGGACCCCGTATCTCCCTCTTGCAGAGCCACAAGTTTTAACACTCGCCATAGAGCGCCAAGATTACCTTCGGTCTAATTAACGTCATGCTGCAGCGCTGTGAAAGGCGCAGCTAAAGTCGTCAAATCAGCGGTGAAACCTTCAGAGCCGTAGTGGTACATAAAAAAAAGAAGAACGTTTGATGGTTAGTCTGAATCCATGCGATGAACCTGTGCATCTGTGCATACAAGGTAGCAGCCATCCGCAGACAAATTTGCGAATTGAGGGGCCATGGTTATAGCTGCAATGGGAGCTCGTGGCTCCGTTAATACTGCACGGTTTTAGGTTGACAGAGTTATTCTCGTAGAGTCGGAATATCAGCTGCTCACGTTGCCCGCACGCGCTGCGTCCAGCGACTCGAGCCACGCGTTCACCCGCACTCGTGTCGCGTTTGGCGGCGGCACCTTTGCCGCCGATTATCGAGCGGAAGAGGGGGGCAGTAGAAAGGGGGGGGGGGAGTTGAGGGCGTATGTCTGTCCTGCGATGATAACGGGACCACGATGGATGCCTTTTGTGCGTGCCGCTTGACGCCCCAGACGCGCTAGCAGTCCACGAGGACAGCGAGTCATCCTCCTCCTACTCCTCCTCCTCCTCCTCGTCAACAGATAAACAGGCAACACGCGCGCAGCTCAGAGCACGCGCCGTGTCTGACATTTCTCCCTCCCCCTTTCCGTGCTCGCATCGCTGGACAGGCGCCGCCGAGTCGCGGTCGGCCCCGTACACTGCCATCACGTCAGCGCGTCCAATTAGCAACACGCGCGGCGGCCACTGCTTTTGATGCTGCTTCGGCGATGTCGTACTCGCGCGCGTGTCGCTTGTGTTGCGCGCCAAGGGTGGATGACATCGGCAGGGGCGCCCTCGCATCAGGTCCCGACACATTCCTCCGTCATCGCCGACTGCGGTCTCCGTTGGCTCAGGGCCGGGGTTTTGGAGGTTCAATTGGCTCCGTGGGGAAAAACCCTTGCGTTCAGATCGCGCGAAATGAATGTCTGGGAGAATCTGCGAGTCTAGACACCGGATTCATGAATTCAACAAGCATAATCGATACACTGACGCGAGTAAAGCCGGTAGTTTCGTGCGTGAAAAGGCAATTAAAGAAACCTTGGACCCTTACGAAGTATAACAAAAGAAGAAAATAGGCCTGTCCGGTATTGGGGAGTAGATTTGCCAACCGCCTCGAATTTAAGGGGACAGCCTCAACTTTTCAATAAATGTCCCGAGACCTGACTTGACCCAGTCGCCAAAGCTAAATGTCCCTACTTTTGCTTTTTTTTTCTACTGTCATAACAATCATCAAACCATATTTTCTTTAAAATTCCTGGCAGCTCGGTTGCAAATTCCTGACTTTTTGTCTTTTCTTGCATTGTCATAAAAAGGTGGCTTTGTTTTTGTCGTGCTTCTAGTCACGCTGTAGGCCCTACCCGTTCACCGTACCTCAATCTGTATTGGCAACCGTGTTAGTCAGGCAATTTCTACACTTTCCTCGTTGTGAATCGCGAAACGGTAGTATTAAAAATATATGTGCGACTTTGCTGCATGTACAGAGTGGCGGCTGCTGGCACAGACAAGGTAATTCGCCGTTAGCCGAAATCACCCCACCCCCCCCTCCCCGTCTCTGTGCCCCGACCGCGTCCTCTCGAGAGTGAGCAACTCTACTGGGAAGTATATATGCCTCAGCAACCATGAAAATAATTTTTGACTATGTTAGTATAAGGCTGTCAAGCTACCAATAGATCGGCCAGTCAATCACTTCAGCTGAATCACCTATAATTACTCCTTGTGACCACTAGAGTAAAGCAGGAAGGCGCCCTCAGCAACCATGAAAATAATTTTTGACTACGTTAGTATAAGGCTGTCAAGCTACCAATAGATCGGCCAGTCAATCAGTTCAGCTGAATCACCTATAATTACTCCTTGTGACCACTAGAGTGAGCAGGAAGGCGCAGATTTCGCCTGAGAGAGAAATCAGCTTCAACTATCCGCATTACACAATTCATGTACGAAAGTCCAGGCAATACGCCAGTATCGACGATGTGCGGTAGTGAACAAAAATACGTGTTTCGCGTCTTGGGCCTCCCGAGCTAAACTGCTCAGAAATATAGCGCTGCACTGTGCCAGACCTACCTGCTTTCCCTACTGGAGTCATGACGCTGCAGGAAGGCGCAGTTGCCGGGTGTACAGCTACGTCGGGCCGACCTCTGTCGCTTTTTTCGCGCACGCGTGGACTCCCTTGTCGACGACGCGGTGATGCATGAGGGGCTGATCTGTATCTTCTTGCTGTCATCTCAAACGAGGAAAATCACTGCAAGGATTTAGTCTACTGTTATTTGCGTTGCCCTCAAGACTTGAGGGCAAGACTTATTCCTACTCCAGCGGCGGTGGCTGCGTATGGCACGGCCCCGAGCACCCTATCTTGAAAGTAATCTGCGATGGGTACAAATTCACGGTGCAACGAGGGCTGATAGCTTCGTGTGCGCTGTGTTCTCACCGCTTAGTTCGCGTTGGAGCGAGGCAGCACAAAGGTCAGTTCGCTAGCTGCTGCTTCAGCTCTTCCTCACGCCTGCGTTTTGACAGCGAGTGAGATGTGTTGTTGTTTGCCTGTGCGCGCGTGACGACATGCTTGTTAATTTAAACAACACGGCCGATCATAACACGGCCGATAAATCTAATATCCTTACTTGGTATAAGCGTCTATTTGCTATTTTTTTTTTCTATTTTCACCTTCTATATACGTTTACGCTTATTGAAAAGTGATATACATTGCCTCCGAGATAAATTCGTACGCCGCAAAGCCCTCGGGGAGACGGCATCGCTATTTCGGTCGCTGCGTTTCCTACTGAAATTACTAAAGGGAACTCGGGTGTTGAGATCGTTCGACTAGCATGGAAAAGATGGTTAGTACATGGTTAAAGGGTTTGTCTGATCGTCGTGCTTACGGCTTCAAACGTTCTTCCAGCTTCACTTACTGCTCTGTACCGCGCCTTTATCGGCCTTGATTTCGAGGCAACCTTATATTCCTAAACGCATAAGAGCCCGCTCCCTACGTGTCCTTCCACCACTGCGACTCCAGTTATACTGCTCAAAGCAGGTATCCATTGACAGTGCTAGTTTAGGACTTGTGGCGCTTATGTGCCTCCTAGCGCGCAGCAAGAAAAAGTGTATCAAAGCAGTAATGGCGATTAGAGAGGAAGAGAACGTGTCAGTGTCTTCACTGTCGTTGTCACACAGGAAAGCTAGTTTCCTCGAAGAGCCTTGCGAGCTGAGAGTTGTTCAAGGCAGAAAGCTGGGCTAGTTGATGTGTCATCATTATTCAAAAGTCTAGCGCAAAATAGCAGGGACAAAGACAGAGAAGACGACAGGACGAGCGCTAAACATCAACTGAGGTTTTTACTGCGAGCGAAGGTACATATGTACATTTCGTTGGTGCATGCGCACACAGGGTTAAAACAGTAGAAGCACATTCTAATCAAAATGTGGCAGACTGTTCTGTAAGTACATTTTTTTTCTTTTTTGGACAAGGCAAGTGAAGCCGTGCTGACACAGTTATCCCCTTCCCTGTCAATGTGATATGCCTCACAAATCTCGCGCCCCCACCTTGTGCCTCCCCTACCAAGCACACGCGTGGTGTCAAACGCAGGCACGCACCCGCATCGCTTACAGTGCATGGCCAAATGGCCGCCCCCCGCTAATGAATCTGAATCTGAAACCTGAATCTAATCTGAATCTAATGAAATGAATCTGAAAGTTGTGCTTGCCATGTGTAGCTGAAAATTTGCTTTTGTCGCAATAGAGGAGTTTTAAGCAGTGTTTTGAGTTCCCTACAGAGTGCTTATTTTCTTGTGTTCTCAAAGTTACCCCACCCCCACCTCCCCAAACCACGCAGCTAACCCAAATGTTTACCTCACGACATTATCTCTCTTTCTCTCTTTTAATGCAGCCATTCATTAACAAACAATCAGGCAACCTTCACGGCGGCATCGAGTTGTCGCACTAGGGGCGCCGAGGCCAAGTGACGTCTATAGGCAGGGCTTTGGAGACGGTGTAGCTTGACCACGCCACCCGCGGCTTCCCGTCTTTGATTGACCAGAAGGCCTGGAGGTGGCAACGTGTGCTCAGACTTGGTGCTCGACGGTGTCCTCGCCGCCGTCGTAACCCTCCGGCGGAATTTCCGGTATCGGCGGCACTTCCCCGGGATAGATGTGCTCGAGGTACCAGCGGAAGTTGTGGCAGTTGAGGTCCTCGCGCAGCTTCTTGCGCTCCGTCAGGTCCCCCGCGTCCAGCTCGTTGAAGATGGGCTTATTCTCGTAGAAGATGTACCGGTAATCGTCCATCCACACCTCGGCCGCACGCTTGGTGTTGCGCGCGTGGCTGTCCTTCTCGTTGGGGATCGTGTAAGGACGCAGAGACCGGAACACGTGGCCCACCTTAGCAGGACAGTAGAAGGGAGAGAGAGAGAAAACGGTCGGGGCCGTTCACGCGTGACCACGCAGCTCTGACGTACCTCGAAAAATTTCATTTAGAAAGAATCTAAACAGCAACTCACTCGCACGCCCACCGTACTATAGACGAAACCGTCGCCGACCACGAGCAGCCATTGGTCGGAAGCTGCGCTTGATGTGACCGAGCCTATATTGGCCACCATTCGGCCCCTTTCGTGGGACCTTACCAGCCCATTCACGTCATTGGGAGCTCGCCTTTTCGGCCCTGCTGCCAGATATTCGGAAGTCCTACGCAGTGATGTACCAGCTATATTTCGAGAGGGGGGGGGGGGGGGCAAGCTTCCATCTTTGTTCTCTCCAATATATATATATATATATATATATATATATATATTATAAGTCACACAATGATACGAAGGACAGCATAGGGCAAATTATCCGTAGTTCTTAACTGAATGAACAAAAAGATAAATAAATGAAAATGCAAGTGGATGAAAGAAACGCCGAGTCTATTCCACTCTGTGAAAGTGGACATACCGTGAAGCTGTTGCCGACGTTAGACAAGTACCACCACCCCAACCGACGTTGGAAGACGTTACACAAGCAACGTCACCACAAGCGACGTACGTCGCGTGCGCACGCACGTGTGCGTAAGTGCAGCATACATATCCTCATTTTTCTCTATAGGCCGTCCGCCAAGCGCAAGTGCCTCACTGAACTAACTGAAAGTTTAGAAGTAAATTGCGTCAGAGAAATGCGTAGAGTACGACTTGCACACAAGCTGCAGGCATGATAGCTTCGGACTGTAATAATAATATACGAGAAAACATAATTCTGTTACGCGGAAACTGAAAGGCAAAGCCCTTGTCCAGCCGCCGTTTGAGGTCTGCCTGAGTGGCCTCGACCGCTAGGTGGCGGCACTGTTTTTGGAGAGAGTTTGCCATAAACGTCGATTACGGTCGCAGCACACGCTGTGTGACAGATGCAACGGGCAGAGCGGCCACGCGTCAAGGACAGATACATTGTGTGCACATATTCGGCACGTGCGCAAGCAAGCGTGCGGAAGTGCAGCATACATCCTCATCCTTCTAGGCCCTCGGCCTAGCGCAAGTAAGAATTTCTCAAGGTAAAATGCGTCAGAAAATTCGTAAGGTACGATTTATACACAACCTGCACAACTGATGGCATCGGGTTGCAATTCGAATATACGAGAAAATATAATTCTATTACGCGTAAACTCCCACACAAGCACCATTTCCAGCTCCAGGTCGCGGTCTGTCTGAGTTGCCGCGACAGCTCGATTGCGGCACTGTTTATTGGGTGAGCACACAGACTGAAAAAACCCGACCAACCAGAGGATAACAGCTTCGCTTTAAAATAACTGACCGCAGGTGGGCTACGAACCCATGTCTTCGCATTACAGGTGCAATGCTCTTACCAAATGAGCTACCGCGGCACCATTTTCCCATCCACTTTCTGGGGCATTTATGTTTATCTACTAGTGTGGGTTTGTTGACCAGTCACTTTCACACGAAAACTTCACGTCACGTAGACGTGACGGCTGCGGCAAGAACGATGCTCCACCTCTGCCGCTAAGTCCGTGAGTGGTGGCGCTGACTAATTCAGGGTTATACTTCTAGTAGATAAACATAAATATCCCAGAAACCAGATGTTAAAACGGCGCCGCAGTACCACATTTGGTACAAGCATCGCGACCGTAATTCGAAGACGTGGGTTCGTATCCCACCTGCGGCCAGTTGTTTTTTCATCTACTTTCATTTCCATTTATTTACTATTTCTTCTATTCAATTAACTACGGATAATTTCCCCTATGCTGTCCTAGTTTCTTGGTTTATTATATGACGAAGAAAAATCGGGCCCTCGGTTTCCTTCCTTCACGGATATATATATATATATATATATATATATATATATATATATATATATATATATATATATATATATATATATATATATATATATATATATATATATATATATATATATATATATATATATATATATATATATACTGTCATGACTTTAATTGTAATTGTTATGGACAGATCTCATTATCAATCACACATGAACTATTACAGACAGTGTTCCCAAAATATTTTCAAGCTTCTCGCTGAATTAAGCCCAAAATGACGCTAGAGTTAACGCTAACGCTAAAGTTGTCAAGTAGATATTAAATAACGCATGCGTTTTGGTACCATATAAGCCAAAGTGAAGTAAATCATTTACCTAGACGCTTCGTGCTTGTCTAATATCCGTGCAGGTGACGAATAAACAGATGAATTTACCAGCAAGGTGTAGAGGGCTTCTACCTTACTGATATGTTAGCATAACGGACGATAGCTGATATTGCGCATTTACCTTCAGATTGTAAGGTTATAAATACAGCACGATTCAAAAGAACAAAAACAACCTATAGCTTTCACAGCACGAAAAGACGCTTAATTTAAATATTGCCCCTAAATGATCCTGGTTCTCAACGTTTGTGATAGGATACCTGAATCCGTCGCAACACGCTTGGCCGCGTGTTGTTAAAACGGGGATGACAATTAGCCGAGCTTCACAGAAGTCAGATACCACGCTTCCGCCCTAGTTCTACCTGAAACCCGGACTGAAGTGTTCGATCAAGACGCTATTCTGGAAGAAAACTTGGCCCCAGCTGCTGTTTTGTTGGATTTGCCTGTGTGCAGGCGACACTGCCTGCTTTCAAAAGTGGGGGGAGGCAAATGGCCTATTTTGTCCCACTACTTTTGCACTCTTAACAGTGCGGGAGAAGGTAACTTAATAGCTTATGCCATCTTCGATTGACCACATCCTCTCGGGGCGACGGATTGGAAACGCACTCGCGCTGTTCCGTTTCGGTTTCGTCGGTCCTTGCTATAGGTAATCAATGTCTATAGCTCCTCCGTGTAACACGCGCCCTTTCAAGTATTCGCCATCGCTTTCTGTGCAGTTTAAACTCGATTTGTCCGCACGGTACACTTTACCAAGAACCACTTGGATCGCCACCCACCGAGTAAACACAATGAATATGTCTCACATCTGCCATTGAATTATCAGACAAAACAGAGGAAGATGGAGGATTGATGTGAATAATGAGGGCAGAACAAAGAATTTCGTTGTAGCCAACGTTTCGACAAAGGGAGTTGTCTTCATCCGGGCAGCTGGCAATAGTGGCGAAGTTGCTGTCCTGACGAAGACAATTCCCCTTTTTGTTTTTCCAGCAACACTTCTTGTTCAACCGTTGTTTATCACTGGCGGCGCACCTGGTGGCATTATGTTGGTTTTGTTCTCGTGCAAGGAAATTGTGCTTTTTTTTTTCTTTTTTCGCACAGGGGTGAAGAGAGTAGCGAGGTGCCAACACGAACCACCTTGGTCCACTTATAAATTTCGAGTGCTTCTCCGTCGCTGTTTAGTTTGCGCCCTCTCCCATTTTCTGCGAGCATGACGCCTCTCAGTTCTTTTGTCAGACACACGAGACAGGCGCGATCGCCGTCTGCTGCTGCTGCAGCATCAGTCGCGGGATGCGAATGCCGTCTGCGAAAAAAGATATCTCGCAGGTGTTGTTTAGGATCCGTGGCGCCAGTCGGCGCGCCGCCCTATGAAACAGCGTGAAATTTCAGGCGACGCTCTGGCCAGGTCTAGCGCAGGAACAGCCATAGCGTGGTGCACGCCGCGAGCAAGTCGAAGAATTGACAGGGTGGCGATTGAATTTAATTGTTTGTTTATGTGCCCAAAAACATAATGCAGTAAGCTTTCTAATTTGATGATTTCTAGTTGCGAAGTCATTAAAGGAAGGGGGGGGGGGGAGGCGGAGGGAGAGGCATCAAACAATCATCTAACCTGCTTGAGCTAATAAGGTTTTAGTAAGTATATTGCAGTCTAGCATCGCGCATTTCTGTACTTCACTTTACATTTCCTCATTAAAACCTGCGCCTCTATGTTATTATGTAGCCGACACCTATAAGGACCCTGGCTCTCTTCCCTGCTTTTTATTCGCCAATACTCCTAAAGCCTCTTGTTTTTCTCTACCGCTGACCAGTTAACGCTGCCATCACCTTTGCATCCCAGCGCTTTTGGAAGCGGTCTAGCCGCTTGGTATAACACCCTATCAGCCAATAACAACAACAACAACAACAACAATAATAATCCTGCTTCATGCGGCGGCAGCAGTGGAACTTGTCTTCGTCAGAGCGCTGACGTTGACAAGTTCGGCTGCCGCCGCCGCCTTATGTCTTCTTTGTCGTAACGTTGGTTTCAGCGGCATTCCTCAGCGGAAAATTTTCGCCTACAACTTCGCCTTCTTTCTTAGACAACTTGGCCTGGTAAGTTTAAATTTACTTCGTTATATCCAATATTTGTTATATGCGTGTATTCGTTACATGCTTGTATTGGCATGAGATAGTTGATATTTACCCTTCATAATTTAGTCATGCCCGTGCACTCTACATCAAACGTTCGAGAAGTCGAGCCGTTTCGACTCTGCGGTTACACGCTACACACCGCAGCGGAACTCGCCTGCGAGCAGGGCACGACCACGAGACGGCCGCCGCACATCCAAATGCGGAAGGAGAGCTCGAGGTTCTCGCCTCCCCACCCGTTCATGCCGGAGTCGTAGCCGCCCATCTGGAAGAAGTAGCGCCTGTCCACGGCGAACAGGCCGCCCGCGATGGTCGGGCTGCGCATCGGTTGGGTCGGGTCCCGGCTGCGCCAGCCCGGCGGCGGAATGATCCACGTGAAGTCGCCGTCCCACTGGAAGCTGCCCAGCTGCAGGAAGTACTCCCCTCCGCCCTGCGCGTAGTATAGGGTCACACCATCGAACGCACAAGCGCCTCCCAGTGATGAAATCTGCGCTTTGACGCACGCTTTATCGCATACACCTGCTGCGTTCTTAGATCCATGCTTGTGTTATTCAAGTCACAAGCATGCCAATAGTTTCACAGCAATTGTCCAATTTATTTATTTAGTACTTTACTTTCGGTGTGAGAGCTTCAAAGTGTAACGGCTTGGACACAATGCACGTACGACAGAAAGAGAGAAAATATTTAATGGTATATGGAGAGGTATAGCCACACGCGACACGACATATATGTATACGTTGTGGGGATGCGTGACTCGTACGCGTCCCCTGATATGTTGTTTTCTCGCATAGCTTCCGTCTCCTGTAATCCGGCTTCGCCGCGTGGCTTTACTGCGGCGATCGGTATGCTCGCAGGGTAGTACGAGAGATGGCGCGAGTGTTGCTCTGCTAGCGCCACCTAACGGCGGGGTTACTTGGGCGCAAAAAGGAGAAGGCTCTTCCTCTTCGGCTCGGGCTCGGCAAGTGCGCCGCGGACGTTCTGCGCGTGCGCCGATCCATGCTTCTGCGAGACCGTCTCGCGAGGCCTACCCCGGAATGGACGAACACGATCGTTCGAACGCGCCACCGTTCGCGTGACCGTACGCGCGAATGACCAGGCGCTGGTGCCATCATGGAGCGAACATATTCGCTTGTTATCCGGTCGCGGTGAGTCGGACTTCCGCTATTTGTCGCGCGCCCATCGGCATGTTTTGTGGATAGCAACTCGGCTAGCAGGCATTAATCTATGAAAGGTGCAATAAATGCCCTTGTGATTGTTTTCACTACTGTGTTGTCGTTCCTTTGTCCCAAGAGCACGGGTGAGAACCCCACAATGCATAGTGTTGCGTGTGCCGAGGTATGAGCGGTCGGCTGGAGATGTGAACACCACATCCGCGATGTCAGATACGAGGAGACCTTTTTCGGCGAAGAAGATTCTTTGTACAGCAGATTACGTAGTGTGGTAGTTTAGGAGATGTTTAACGGCTTCATGCTGCTAAAGTAGCAGTTTTTGTTCCCCAGCAGTCGGTTGCAATGGTGCGCATGCAGGCCAGCGTTCATGGTCCGGCACAGGCCAAAAAGAACTGTCAGACATGGCGTTGAAACACATGTTCCATTCCTTTGCCGCCGTGGAGTCGCCCGTGGTGCAGGCGCTGTCGTATGCAGATGGTGATTCACTGCCACTGGCACGGAGAGAGGCCTAACGTCAGTTCGTGAGCAAGTAGCCGTGTGTACTTTCCGGACGGCGTGATACCGCGAAGAAGCGTCAGCTGTGCAAGCAGTCGATGCATAACGTATACGGCTCGAAGCAGGCACCATCCAGGAAGGAGTGCGGTGTCCATAGTCGCCCCCACTCGATATCTGTGACTTCGTGTAAAATGAACGACCCAGGGCACAAACATAACGCTATATAGCGACAGGCTTGGCGTCCTATACTCCATGGAAAGTATTCTGCCAGTACTCACATTTGACTGTCCATTTTGGCCGCCTCCGATTGGCTTGCCAGAGCAGCACGAACGAGCTGTCTTTTTTTTTTTTTTAGCCAGATTACGACTGTAAATGTGAAGTACATATCCATTCCATGCGGTGGACCTTTCTCGGACTGGCCCTTGCCTTATCTGCCGGTAGCTCCGCAAGACGGCGCTGCTGTCAGTTGTTGCTGATGGCGGTTGTGCTTCCCACGTCCACGGCGTACGGACAACGAAGTGCGATTCGTTTTCAATGAAGCAACGGGCGAACGTCCATCGAAATCCACAGGGGAAATGCAGCCCACGTATGGGGAAAGGTGTCTCGCTTTGAGAAGAGTGAGGTGGTGGTGTTGTGACTTCCCAAAAGGCCTGGAAGACTTACATGACAGTCGCCGTTCGGGAAGGCCGCATGCGGACGAAGTCTACCACAGGGGCACCTCAAATTTATTGCTGGGACAAATATCTGAACCGGTGTGAGGATTGTGCGGAATAATAGTGTAAGATACGCAGAACAGTAAGTATATTTGTAATTATTTGTACGTACCTAATTTTGGCTAATAAAAATGCGGGCAAAGACTGTCTGATGTGCCCTCGTGTATAGGCAGATAAGTTCACGCTGCCCTGCTTTCACTGAGCGCGTTGGTCACCTAATACTTTGCTAATCTTTCCAGGTATAGGAAGATTCAACGACGACGTTTTCACCACGGGACTTATTATGATGGGAGTCGTGAGTCACGCACGCACGGACAGGACGTTGTCAGTAGAGGGTTCCGTAACAAGAAATGGCAGCGGCGATCAAGCAAATACAATTTTTAAATAAAGTGCACTCTGGGCAGCGTCGCTAGCGCCTTTCAGCGAAGCGGCGCGGCGCACAATAAATGCCGTGGGAAAGGCTAAGGCAGCGCGCGCAAGAGGCCAAGGCAGCGACGTGCGCGTTCCCGTCCCTTGGGGGCGACCTCCCACGTGTAAGGCGCCTTTTAATGCATTCGGATTCAAGGGTGCATGCTGGCACGCAACGGAAAAAAAAAGAAGGAAGAAAAATAGTAAAAAAAAAATAAGAAGGCTACCGCTCTTGACGACAGCCGATTGTTACGACTCTCGCTGAGGTCTCCTCCGCGGTCGTCGGTGCGGGCTGGAAACAACAAACATGGAAATCCTTTTCGGAACGCTGAATCATATGTATACGGCTCGCGTGCGTGCGCGGTTTTCCTTCCTCCCTTTATTTTACGACACCTGGGCCGTTCGCTGCCTCTCGGCTTTGGAAAGTTGCGACCGCAGGAGAATAGGACGAAGAAAACAAAAGAATTGAAAAACGAAGAAAGGGAACAAGACGGCAGCGAGCGCTCGTGGCACAGGGGACAGTGCCAAGGCCATGGCGTGTGCATAACTCTTATTCTTCGGCGCCGGCCGGAGGATACATACGCAGAAACTCCGGAAATGGACTACAGCGGCTACTTTGTATACCCTCGGCTTGTATTATATATGTGTGTGTGTGTATAGATGTACGCAGCTCGACGGCGCAGAGACACCTGCGTGCACTCGAGCGCTGCTTGCGGACATCGTGAAGGCCGCCCGGCGCCGTCGACCACATACGTACGGCCGCCCCTTCGTTCGTTCTTTTTCTTTTTTTTTTCCTACGCGCTAGCTGGACACGTAATCAGGGAGGAGTAGTTCTTGCGACTGGCTCGCAGCAGCGATCGAGGAAAGAGGAAGCCGTTGCAGAGTGAGAGAGAGAGAGCGAAGTTTGTCGATCAAGGCTCTTTCATTGATGAAGTGACGGCGCCTTGGCGGCGGCCCAGTTGTTTACACAAGGCCTTTGACGCGGAGGAATGGCCGGTCGGTTCTGCAGATTCCTCGCATATCGCGATTACGCCCCATGGCTGCGCCACTATACCTGCCTCTGGTGCACTCTACACTACGTCAGCACTCCGTCACGAAGAGCCGCCCGGCGTTTTGCGGTTTCTGCGCAAATTTGGCTCGTTGACGAACGCGGTGCGCTTGGAGAGGTAGGCAGCTGACGAGGCCGTTGCTAAGGCAGCTCCGGAGGGAACTCTTGGGCGGCTGGCGAGAGGCGTCCGGCGCCGTCCCGTTTTCCTTGCAGCCTCGTAAAGGTCTTTAAGAGCGCTGACGCATTCCTCTGCGCGTGACTCATTCGTGAGCGAATCTACAAAACACTCGTACTCAAGCGTAGCGACGTGCCAGCCGACGAGAGAGAGAGGGTAATAAAGAACTGGCAGTGCTTTCGAGCACGCGTTTCTTGCGCAGGGATGACGTAACGTGTTAGAACCGCCAATGCATATGTGTAACCTATGGAGATACTGGTGATTCGGACGCTTCTATGGATAGGTGAACGGCTGTGGGTTTTTTTCAGGTCTCGCGAATTCTTGGCACGTTGTGCATGTTGAGAAATACCGACTAAAACGTTTCCGACGTAAGCATCTAGCAGGGAAGGACACATACGAAACAAATTTTGGCTTGCTTGTAAGAAGAAATGAGGATAAGTGCGCGTGTGAGTCCTCTTCGTCCGTATTTTGGACAACGGCCAGGAAAATATTTGGAATGTACCAGAAAGTGGAATTGGTGTGTCGATTTGTTATTCCATAGCTTCGTACATCGGCACAACCCCATCAAGGACGTAGGTTGAAGCGAGGAACAAAGCAGGGCTGGGGTCAGCCCGATAATATTCAGAACATTTACGCTCTGAAGCAAACGAGCATACAGCAACGACCCTCGACACAGCCCACGGCAAGCGCTCGCGATTTGGTTACGATTTGATAGTTATGACTACACTTTAGAGCCCTCTCAAGTCAGCACAACCACAGCTGCCACACAAAGCGTTGATTGTCTAAGTTGTAACCGATGGGCGTGAACTATAACGCGCTTCAAGAAGGCGCGCGCCCACGGCATGGATAAGGCTACTTTCGTTTGCATTCATCAGATTAAGGTGGCCAACTAGACAAGAACAAAATCAAATACGTGCTATAATGTTGGGCTTCATGACAACCATAAACTGAGTTCTAGAGAATGTGTACAAACACACACACACACGCGCGCACACGCACACGCACACGCACACACACACACGCACACACACACACACACGCACACGCACACGCACACACACACACACAGTCCCTTATGCACCTTATATAGGATGTTTGTCTTTTTTAGCTGCACCTAATTTTTAAAAGATTGCCTATGGCAAATAGCACAATTCTAACCCTTGATCTAAATTACTCGATGAGGCGGTGATTACTTCTGCGAGAAATCAAAGTGTTGAATTACTTAACGTAATTACGCTAATCAACTTCTTAATTACATTACGCCACATATTTCAATCTACGAATTATAGCCGCTGAGTTCGCACGGCGTATACACCTGGAATGATTTCTCTGAAAGGCACCGGTTCCGAGATATTAATTGTCAAAGTGTCCGTCGAAATGCATAACTGTTCCAGCTACTTTTATGCTTCAATGCATAAAACAGCGGTTTCTTAAAAAATGTAACTGGAAGTAACTGTGCGAGGCCGGCTTGACCGGCACGTTATGAACCTGTAGTTTGTCTTTTTATTTTGTTTTATTTCTTTGTTTATATCGTGATACCCACCATTGACCATCACTCGTGCTTAGGCCACTGAGCCATCCTTTTCATTAATGTTGATGTTCTATTGATATCGTAGAATCGTAATTTACCAGCACCGCTCGAAATGTTTTTTCTGTTAATGTGAGTTAAATATTGTTTCTCGGCTTAGCAATGAAAACCAAGAATTCCAGCAGAACCCATCTGACGATGAATGTCGACAATAGTGCGATTATTATTGAATCAATGCAACGACACACCGCACTGTGACCGCCGAACGCGTCATGTATGAGACGTGTATGCAGCGAGGCTCCTCTCTCGCGCTTTTCTCTGGATACGCTGCGCCATCTAGGGTCGCCGCCGTGAAATCCGCGCGTAGCGCGTGTGCGTATATTCAGACAAGATTGCCTGCAAACATAAGGCTTGGGTCCGATGCCACCCAGCATCGTATAAATCGTAAAAGATTTTTTTTTCGTGGAAGATGGGCGCAAACCCAGTTCACAAGCTGGTCCGACATTTGGTTTCGAATATGGTTCCCTATGCGCAGCAGGCCAGTGCTTGTATACGCATTACACCAGGGTCTACCCAAGGACCCGGGAGGATACATATAGAAATATTGTGCATATCCTCCTTGCAAGTGATCCAAGTTGGCGGGAAAACAGTTAAAGGTACAGACAGCGAGACTGATACCAGGAAATGCGTGAAGTATCAACACCGCTAATCACAATAAGGAATTTTGATGTGGCAGTGTGTGCATCAACTTGTTCCAGTTGTATGCAAGTGCGTAGCCCAAAGCTCCGAGCCGAACATCGCGCCCGCCATTGAGCTTCCCCAAAAGTGGTTTTCCGCCTGCTATATACAGATCCTGCTCACGTATACCTGGTGCAGGAACGACCGATCGTTGATGATGGTGATGACCGGGCTGGCTATGGTGGTGGGGTCGTCGCTGACGACCGTGACCAGCGGCTCGAGCCAGCCGTCGAACACCTCGCAGTGGGAGTCCAGGAAGACGACCACGTCGCCGAGCGCAGCCTTGGCGCCGGCCAGCCGAGCCCTGATCAGGCCCTCGCGCTGCGACAGCCTCAGCAGGCGGATGAAGCCCGGTCGGAAGTGGCGCCTGAGGAAGCGGTACAGCTGCGACTTCACCTCCGGCAGGTCGCTGAAGTCGTCCACGAGCACGACCTCGCGCAGGATGCGCGGCGGGCTCCGGTTCACGACGCTGTACACGGTGCGCAGCAGCGCCGACAGGATCTCGTTGTAGAAGGTTATGACCACGCTTACCGAGAGCAGGTCCTTCGGGTACGTCAAGGTCAGGCACTTGCGCGGTCGGTTGTCAAACACCGTCCGGTTCAAGGGTATCCTGTCGCTCAAGTACACGTTGAAGCCGGCCTTGCTGTACTGCTTGTCGGCCGCCACTTTCTCAGGTCCCGAGAGGTACACGCCGCGACCGTCCCGTCCCCAGTCCTTGCGGAAACGAGCCATGAACTCCCGCTCTTCGGCGTCCTCGCCGGACGTGTCCTCCGGGCCGTCGACGACCGCGTCGGGCGTCGACAGGGCGTCGTAGAAGGAGACCGCGGTGCCCTCGGTGGTCGGCATCCACTTCCAGGCGTTGTTGGCCGACTTCTGGGTGGACCGCCGCGAGCGCCTGGCGCCCGCTTTTCGGGTGGCAGAGGGCGCCGACTTTCCGTGGTGGTACCACGCGTCCTTCCAGATGACGAACAGCGTGAAGGCGATCATGAAGGCGATCGAGATTTTGAGCACGAAGCGGGACCGACGCCGCCGCGAAGGGAACAGCGGCATGTTCGACTCGTCGCAGCAGCTTCCAGTGTTCCGTCCTCTTCTTCTTTAGCTCGCCTCGGGAAAATGGGCTGCCGGAGAGGGCTAATTTTCGGGCACGAAAATACGAAGACAAAGAAACGAGGACGAAGCGCACAATAGAGCCTACGTATATCTCCAGCGAAATTATATCGAAGACGACGCGGAGCTTACTTATGCGGAACGATTTCGTTGCTGCACATTCTGCGCATTTGTTCCCGCTGCGCAGTCGCATTCAGCTGGAAGTCACGCATTTTGTAAACGTTCTTTTCATAATTTTTTATTCATTTCTTAGACTCACGTCATGCCAAATGCATGAACTATCCTCAGTAACGGCCGCGCGGCCACGTGCATGGACAATGCGATATAGGGTAAATATACAGTACGGAACATGACCCCTTATTTCTTTAGATCACGCTATAAAGTGGAACCAACAGTCACGCATCGCTCGCCTATCCCGATGGCTCTAGCGTTATCCTTTCAGCTACAACGGTTATGGTGTCTCTTCTCTCGTTCGAAGTGATGCACAATCGCAGGCTTTTTTGAAGGTGATCGCACGAGCACTGCAGCGCCCCCTCGTACACCTTCTGCCATGGAGGAAGGAAGTAAACTGGGAGAGGTCACTGCGAATGAGCGCGCGGTGCAAAGCGCGCGGCAGGGGGTGAAGGGTGAGGCAGGAGTGCGCATGCTCCCTCTTCTATAGCCTGGCCGTGGCTGCGCGTGGCTGTCCACGTGGCTGAGCGCATATGCAGTCCGCGTGCCCTACCTTGGAGGCAATCTTGGGTGGGTAGAAAGGCTGGGCAGGTGAGCTGATAACTCGCATCTTGACGTGCGGTGTCTTCCCGCGCGCCTATATATAGTATACCTGGAGGTCGCGTAATCTCAAGTTTAGGAATCGCGTTGTAGCGAGGTAGGACGAAACAATCGCCCTCCCCTCTGTTAGCGCTCTTCATCACTTCAGCGTTGTGACACCGAGTGTTCGCCATCATCGAAGGAGTTCTGTTCATGTTTGCCTGTGCGCGCGCGACACCATGCTTGTTAACTTAAAATAACTTACAGCCCATTTTATGGCACCCATTTTCTTTTTTTTAATTGCAACAAAAAGCTTACCGGTCAGAGTGTCCAATCATGCAGTGGTAACGCGGAAGAAGCACTGGAAAATTTTCATAATAATTTTCCTGATAAAATTCTGGAAACAGTGACAGGTGAGCACGATAGTGATTATGCATGCAGGCATTGGTGGGAAACAGACGACAATTAAGTGTATTCCTAGTTGTAAGTGTCGTAGCCAGTGAATGTAACAAGCGTTGTGACGTCACATCTGACGTATCGCGAGCAATGCGTACACATTGCCAAGCAAGACGCTGTCTTATCGATTAAACTTACTCGCCACGAAACGCGCAGAAGCCGCCTTCTTTCCCGGCTACAGCAGTAAGAAAGTAATATTCTGTTTATCAAGCAGATATTTCTGCGGTTTGCTGAAGTCTTGAATTATTTCTACAATGATAGCTATACGTGTTTTCGTGGTTTCCTGTCCATGCCACCGCTTTGGTCACATACAATGGCATTTTTTTTCCCCAGCCATGTCAAGCTAAGTGGTAGGATATGCCAGTAGGGTTAGCGCTGGCACCCACATCCGTCACATTTAGTCAATGGCATTTCGCATCCCACGGGAGACCGCATAGTTCGGGGTACTCGCTCTCAACATCGCGCCCGCACAAAGCGCACTCGTGTGCGCTGCCATGCATGCAATGCGGGACGCTCAACCGTTTCACTCGTTGCCGCGATGTCTTCTATTGTTATTCATAATGCGCACAGGCTAAAGCGCAAACGTGTACGTAGTATAAAAACTGTGAGTTTAAACTATAAATATGCGGCACTTGAAAAGAGTCGACTTACGCGAAAATATAATCTCATTGACTATACACCTCAAATCGCGAGGTTTCACCGCGAGTTCGTGCCACTTAGTTTCATTTTTTTAAGACTTTCTGTGCCAGTTAAAAATTCCAATTCCTACTGAAATCACGAACAACATGCTCGATGCTGTTAATACGTTTTCTGGCAATTGTTGGCTCATTTTTTATTAGAAAACAAATGTCTACTGCAATTTATACGGTCGATAAAACTACGAATCATAATTCGAGTAGTTGTCTAACACTTTGCTACCGCTATCAGTGCTTCGCGTATCGGGTGAAACTGCGACTTCGTTTTTTCTTTCTTTATTTTTTGCGTTCACAGACATTTCACCGCGCGTTTTCCTTCCACGGTAAGCAAACTTCGATACCTTAGATTATGTTTATGGCTATATCTATTCCCACCATGGCTAAATTTTCTTTTTGTATTACATAAAGAACCGTTTCATGTTATACTATATCAATGTTCCAGAAACAATTGAATGATCGAAATTACAAGCTGAATGACGCCTATTAATTTATACTATAATACAAGTTGACGACGTCAAATTAGCTTCAAGAGAGCTGTCAGAAGCCAGAAGAAGGATATTTAGAAAATTCCACGTACTGCGCAACAGTCCCGAACCGCACTAGTACCGGATTCTCGTCTACTATTAATAGTAAACCGTCTGCGATAGGAAGCACGTCTCCTCTGCTTTTGAAAACTTCTCGGTACGGCACTGCTCCACGACGACGACGCAAGCGATCTTCGACACAGCAAGAAGACTCGGGCTTGAATGCGACCACACCGAAAGAGAAGAGGGAGAGAGAGAGCTGGGCACGAAGCGAGCCATTCATGAATCCGTGAGGCGTCGGGGCCAGCTGCAGTGAACGAAGAGAAAAGTCAAAGAAAGGAAGCTGGCGAGGCAACACCCGCCCAAAAAAGGCGGCGCGTCGGACGGCAACGGTCCCAAAAATAGACCCGCGCGCACTCCGCGACCCCAAACGGAGCGAGAAGCCTCGCGAGTCGACGCTTCCTAGGCTACGCGAGATTAAGCTAAACGCAGCGTCGCCATTCACAGATATGGTGAATTGGGCCCGGTTTCCGGAGCCTCCGCAGTCTGCAGCCGCACGGATTCAGTCGAAAGCAGTAATCAGTATGTCGGGGTCGCTCAAATGATTCAGGAAGTGAAAGTGTAGAGGCTACCACGCAAGACAGAGAGATAAAGAGATAGTTGAGGGGGGGGGGGGGGGGGACGGCAAGATTACCATGCAGTAGAATGAACAAAACAAACCATCGCATCCAGTGCATCTTTCGTGTTAGTATCACGTCGGCCAAGTCCCGTATATAGTCTGCGCTGTTCGGCTTGTTGAACTTGGAACTAACTACAGGCCAGCTAGTGCAGCATCTGATACTCCTGAAAAGTGGACAGCTTATCGCTACGCAACATTTCAGTAGATAAATGGGAGTGCTGTAGCAAGACACGACTTTTTCAGCAATACCATTCCCTCTCTTTTTCAAGGTAATCCTCGAAAATTTTAGGCATGTTATCAACGGTCCCCAAAAACACGAGGTTGTGTTTCGTGACGATCAGGAAAAGGCAATTCCAAGCAACAGCTGCTGCGTCATATTGCAAAGTGTACTCAAATTATCATTTTCTAATTATATTAGCATCGTCTTGCCTAAGCTTGATTGCCCTGATTTACCTATTATGGGTCACATTATCACTGATGCATTCGGAATCTTTAACATAGTACAAAACCTGAAGGACTCTGCACTTGGTGGTTCCGAAATTACCTCCCAAATTGTGAACCGAAGCGCTAAATGTTGTTCAATTATTTCGGCACAACTCTTCAGAGTCTTTTAGAATGTGCTGTGTTACCCAGCGATTTTTTCCAATTATTCTCGTACTCCCAGCGTATCTGCAATGAAGTCTTCCCTTCCTTATTTCTCACGCAGAAAAATTGTTGCCCGTCCCTGTCTTTTTCACAAAATCTTTTTCACTAACCATGATATCAAGTACGCTCTCTTTACCGCGCCATCCTACCTTTCATCACGTGTTGATCACCGCTTTAATGTTCAAGTGCCGAGCTGCCGCACCAGCTTGTTCTTTCATTCACTCGTGCCAAAGACGTCATCGGAACGAAACCACCTCTCCGCCTCTATCGCCAGCAACCCGGATGAATCCGCATTCAAGACTTAATCCGCAACAACGTACCACAACTGTACCACTCCTCTCTGTAGCGCCGCAATGGCGTTGATAGTATTTCAAATAAATAAATAAATAAAACCCTCATGTAAAGAAGTTAACCAGACAGTCCAGTTTGCTATACCCTTCATGAGGGGAGGGGGTGGGGGGACAGAGAGAGACAGCGAAGGCAAGAACTGAGATAGTACATGTGCACTGGACGAGGCACCGCGTTTCTACAGCCAGGTACTCGTGTCTGTTACTTTCTGGAACTGAATAAACCGTCGCGAAACTTTTCTGCGCTGATGAGCGCCGCGGCCCAGCTCCCAAGACTTTAGCTTTAATAAAAAAGCCGATCGCTCAGTTCAGTTCAAAGCCCCCCTCCCAGAAGAGTGTAGCGTTGTTTCTCAAAGTGGGAACAGTGGCATATAGGATTCAGCCGAACATCGACAATTTATACAGGGGTCAATTACTGTCACTTGCGCGAAGCTGTTTATTCGCGGCTAAATTTACCCACGGGTAGCTTGGAGAGTGTAGCGTTGTTTCTCAAAGTGGGAACAGTGGCATATAGGATTCACCCGAACATCGACAATTTATACAGGGGTCAATTACTGTCACTTCCGCGAAGCTGTTTATTCGCGGCTAAGTTTACCCACGGGTAGCTTGGAGAGTGTAGCGTTGTTTCTCAAAGTGGGAACAGCGGCATATAGGATTCAGCCGAACATCGACAATTTATACCGGGGTCAATTGCTGTCACTTGCGTGAAGCTGTTTATTCGCGGGTAAATTTACCCACGGGTAGCTTCGCGCACTGCGGTCCCTGGCTTAGTGCAAGAACAGGCCAGCGCGCAGGGTATCTTATATTTTCTCGACGCAGCATTGTAATAATTTGAATATTTTTATAGTTCTCAAATAAATAAATAAAATACCACAAAATGAGGTGAGAACGGTTGTGTGAAAGGGATCCTAACGACCATGAAGTTGTCAGGAACTGTACATCCATTTCTATGACGAATCCCAGTAAAAGGCAGCACTTCTTACACACAAGATGGACTTGAAGTCTATCCACTGGCTGATTGGGGAATAGGCTGCTGTCCTTCGTCTGCACGAGGCTCATTTCCCCAGCTTGCCGAGCGGGCAGCTTATGTAACTTGTCAAGCGTGGCGGAATTACAAGGGAAGCGCGACGTGATCAATCAAGTCGAGGGTATATATATAGGCCGCTCGAAAAAGCAGCACTGTGCGACGATCACGCTTGGATGATGAACCGTCTGCGGTCCGGCTTTCGGCAACTCTTTTCTGGCGGAAGATTAATAGACGTCATTAAGACCAGCGCAAATATAAGCAAAAAGGGGAGACGGAACTCCATCCTTTCTCCACTCTTGCTTCCCAGAAAACCGCACTTCGCACGTCGTTCGTACACAAAAACCCTTTCCCTGGGGAGAGCCAGCACAATGGACCGAGCGCTAGGGACCTCGAACTGCGCATTGGCAGCCGGACCGGCAGGCCGTGGCGACGGAAACGTCGGTGGCGGTCCGGGCCACCGGATTCGCATCCGGTGCTCGCTTGTTCAGAAGAGGGGTTTGTGCGGCAGCGTCCCGGGCAGATGCGGCCGCGTGTGGTCGCTGCTCAAACCGTTCGTTACTCGACTCTTGCGTATCTCTCCTCCCAGATTCAGCCTATTGCCGCACTGCCGGCAATCTGGCCGCGGCTATGGCCCAGAGTCCGAGAGAGCCTGCTTCCAGAATGTCCGGTCCCTTTCGGCGCATACGCAAGAGAGAACGAACGCTTTCTCCCCTTTTTCCCACATCTTCCCCGCTGCTTTTTCCCACATGCCACTTGCTCGCTGAGCTCTGCGGTTTCCGAGGTTCGGAACGGTGGAAAACAAGGAGCACGCGGCGTAGCAGCACCATTCATACAGCGCTGATGTCTGCGCGCGAAGCGCGCGACAGCTGCCAAGTGGAGGGTCGCTCCAGAATGAGAAATCACTTTGTCCACGGCGCACGCAAATGACAGAAGAATGGGGTACAGTCCAAACTCTCTTTCTCTCTCTCCTTCTACTCCTTTTTCATTCTTCGGACCCCTCGTTGACAAATGAATTCCCGCCCCGGTCCAAGTGGCCAGCGCTAAAGCCAGAAAGGCGCCCGTCCTCAGGGTCCGCAGCTACGCGGCTCGGCCAATCCACGGAGTGGTCAAGCTGAGCCCAGCCTGCGGAGCCCGTCGGCTTCTCGTCGAGCTGCCGTCCGGCCAGTGGGGGACACAGCGGCCGCTCATCAAGACTAAAGAGCGGGCGGATCGAGCGTCCCTCTCCCCCCCCTTTCTTGCAGGTCCTTGCATCAGGTAGGTGAGCTAGGCGACCCATTGTGTCAGGCCGTTGAGCGTCCTGCTCGCCGCAGAAAGGGTTTGACCGAGAGCAGCGAGGCAAGCAGGCCGAAGCAAAAGGCAAGGGGGTGGTGGGGGACCTCGTTGCGTGGAACACAATGGCCGCAGCGACGGAAAGAGAAAGGCCTCCCGTGGCCTGACCATGGCGCCGGCATGCAAGTCCGGACTTGCCTTCCACCATGACCTGACTCGTGAAATGACGGGGCTGTGCGCGATCATATCTCACGGCGTTCAACTCAATGGTGTGCCGCCATGGTTGAGTGGACTGCGCCGCACGGCACTGGAATGTTTCTTTGAACGTAATGCAAGGGGCTCTCCTTATGCATTGAAACGGCTCCAGAGAACGCCCGAGGAAGAAGAGACGGGAGGACAAAGGGGCAAAGGGAAGCGCGTATAAGGGGTGACCATTTTGAAGTGTTCTGTAATTTTTTCACTAATTTCACTAATTGTAGCTGGGAAGCTTGCAAGACATATCTACTTGAAATGAATTTTCAGGATAAAACCAGCTTCGAAATATTATTTCATCAAGTGTGAATCGAAATGCATGAGCGCTCCACTTACTGTTGCACTTAAAGTAAATGGAACAGCAGTGGATACATACGGTGAGCTTGATGGCGCATACCTCAAATCGGTTTCTAGTCCGCGCTCGTATCGCGTTTCTTTCTCGTCCCTTGTTTTTCGCGCTGTTCTTCGTCAGTACAAGAAAATAGACAGCATTGCCCAAGTAGTCGCTCTATGAACTTAATTCTCTTGTTGTTATGCGTACATGTGCGAACACGCATAAGAAAAAATGCTACCCAATTTTTACCGTGAAGAGAAACTTCAAGTTACCTTTAACTTCGTAAATTATAGGGAAATATGACTGAACCGAGGATCGTAAGCGCTGTTTTGTATTTTTTCCAAATTATATTTTAAAAAATGTCCTAGCCATTGAACTAACGTCGCAATAAACAAGGTGATTTAGGGTGACTAATGATACTCCTCGGTAATTATCAGAACAAAAATGTACGTAAAAACTCATCATGGAAAGAAAGGAGTTCATTGTGACGTGGCCAACAAAGCACACTTACGCTACTTTAA
This sequence comes from Dermacentor albipictus, assembly GCF_038994185.2. NCBI lineage: Eukaryota > Metazoa > Arthropoda > Arachnida > Ixodida > Ixodidae > Dermacentor > Dermacentor albipictus. Next base: position 373,719,128 of record NC_091821.1, read on the forward strand.
ATGCACTCGGTTTGTAAACTTATTTAGCATTTTCTGGCTATTCGCGATGTATACGTCTTGTTGGCTATATAGTCCTCTTGAGTAAAGCTTACCTTGCTAAGAATAGTGTTGAGGTGACAAATAGCTACCGACAAATCTATTAGGCAATGAAGGCCTCTACTAGTAGTTTTACTGAGCGTGTCCTGTCTTCTCTTGTGACTTAGCTTGTGTCCCACTATAGTTCGCGCTCTAAATTTAGCCATGCTTCCATACCAACTCGGCCATTTCTCACTTTTGGACTAAAGCAAGTTTTTGCCATTCGCTTGGTTGCTTCCCTAACTCCAGTGACGGTGTTAATTGTTAGACCCACAACAAACACGGCAAATAAACGACCGGGCGGATGTAAAAGGAAATTCCAAATACCACGACTTACCTGGCCCTCGGCGTTAGAACCGGAAAGCAGGAGATAACTTCAAGCGCCACGTTTTAGCATATTTTAGGCACCACGAAATGCCAAACCACGCGTGAGGCAGCTCTCCTTCGCGGCACTCAGACTGGCACGTTGCTTTCACCAGCCAGACTTCACACATCATAAATCCACAAGCCTATTTTAGCCACCACTGTACGGCTTGTCCGGCTATATAAGAATGAACGAACATCTATGCGTCGTGTCCGGCATTTGGAGCTGTTCGGTAGAGGACGCTTCGTTTCCTCGGAGCGCTACGACCTCGGACACTACGACACTGGACCAATCCTCCCTCGGACCTCAGACGCATTTGCTTCCGGGAACCAGAAGTACCTGGCCGGTTCCTCGCCGAGAGGACGTCAAGACCATCGGACATCAATGAAGACAGTGGTACCTCTCCCAGACTTCCCTGGGAGACTTCACACACACGGACACACACACACACACACACACATGCATGCTATAAGAAGACAACAATAGCACGTCGCACAGCCAGTCACATATTTCCCGGCATTTATGTCCCCCATCCTTGTATGCTATATTGCGCATTGCCTACATTATTTCTTCAAAATCAACAAGGCAGCGATTACATAAGATGTTCATGCCGGGTCTGGAGCCAGCTGCATGCGAAACTCATTGGAGGTAATTTAATCCTATTCTTGCCGTAAGCTATTGAGAAAATAGAAACTAGTTTATCTAATTTATTCTAGTTCGCTGTGTCGGCACAGATGACGAAAAGCACCCGTGATGTGCGTTTCGAGGGACGCGACGTACGACATGACAATACGGCACTCAGCACCAACATGCAAGTACACCGCACGATTTTACACCTTCAACTCTCTGTTTTGGCAAAGAAAAAGCGATTCTTATTTAAGAGAACACGAGGAAATGTGTATGTTATTGACGTACATGGAGACATTACTTTCAGCGTCTAACCGTGTGAAAAATTTGCTTTTTAATGCGTTAGCCCCCCTCCCCCCCACTCTGGGAATTTCACCCACTTTGCGGTATGTATGTTTGTGTCTAACCTCTTTCACACCAATTTGGGTCACTGTATGTAGCGCTCTTCAACGCAATATATATCCTTAAAAATTTATCACACACTTGACGAAATCGAACGCGTGTCACACGGCTTCCACAAGCGCAACGCGAAGCCTTCGCTAGCCGCGCCGCGAATTGACGTGGCCAACGAGAGAACAGTTCTCAGCGCGTACACGCACTGGCGCGCCGCAGGGGCGTAGCCAGGGGGGGGGCTTATGGGGCTTCAGCCCCCCCCGAAATTTTTTCGTGCTGTCCATGCACCGCCGACCAAAGCGGTCCCCGGCGCCGGAAATCACTCCGGATTTTGTCTAGAATGTCTTTTTGGCGCTCGAAAAGGCATTTAACCGCGAAGGTTGCAAACTCAGGCTGGATTTCATGGCAACGCCCTTACACCAGGAGTCACATAACGCCAAGCAGTCTCATCCGAGCACAAAGTTTCAGGGGCGCTTTGATGGTGAGCGGGCTCGCCGCGGCATCTCCCTGAGGCCACGGAATCTATGGAGCGCATGGATATAAATTGCGAAACTTTATTGGTATAAATCTCATAAGCTCTTGATGTGAAAGGTGCATTGACATTTCCAAAGTTGTGCTTTAGATTTTCAATTGCGGAAATTTGTGGGTTTAATATTGTTATAAACATTTGACGCCAAAGTCTATTGACTTTTCTAAAGTCTTACACCGGAACATACGACGAGAGAAGCCAAATCAACACACTAGCAGACGAGTTGACAACGCAGGCAGCGAGGTCCAATGAGACGAAGCGTTGGGGTGGTTCATTTGTGCCGTCATGTCACATAAAAAAATATCAACATTTTTTTTTACCTACGCCAGAAGATCCATGTCAAGACACTAAAGCCAGCCAAAGTAACAACGTTCTTATGTATTTTTCTACTTTGACTTTTATTCGCGAGGACACATTACGCCTCTTCAATTTTTTTTTGTTCTGGCTACCCTTCCCGCGGGCTGCCAGAGCCAGCCAGAGCGCATACGTTTTTCTCGCATGGCCCCGACCACCATGCGGTACACTTCGGTGTGCGTTCGGTTTACTCTGGCCGAGTGGATTTTCACCGGACAGAGTTTTGGACGCTTTCTGGCTAGCAGACGAGAAAAAAAAAAACAATGGTCGCTCGCCGCATTACTGTGGGGACTCGAAGGATTGCACCGCATTCCTTGAGCGGAACCTTTCCGGAAAGTCTTGTTTCGCCGCTGTAGGATACTGAGCAGTATGCGTATGGTTCTCAGTGGACCAAGCGTCTCATGTTTTCTTCGGTATTCCTTCCGTAGCCCCATTAGGTGCCCGAAGTAGGCATTAGATTCTGGCCAACATACTTTCCTGTTTTTTTTTTTTCATTTCGGTGCCTCCGCCTCACAGAAAAAAAAAAAATACATTGTTGCGGCGCAGGGAATTGTCGCATGGTGAAAGTTCGATTTTGATACTTATTTTGCGGAAAGTAATGGGCGACGGGACGCTTCAGTTGCCGGATACGTTTATTATATTATTGCGAAAGCAATTATATGGACACTCCAGGCGCATTCCTGCCATCGCCCTCATGTTTCGGAGTCCAGTCCAAGGGCGATAACATCGTGACCACGCGCTGCATGCTGTATGTGCGAGCGAAAGCGTAGGAGGGGAGGTGGAATGGTTGAACCGACGATGGTGGCTCAGTCTTGTGTGCGCAAAGGAGAAAAGCGGGGAGCAAGCGCGCTGCCTTCTGTCGCGCGCAATACATCGGGGGGAGTGGATGGAATGGGGGTGGAATCTAGGATTCTGTGAATCTATGATTGTGCAACATGTTTATTTGCCTTGTTTGACGCATTATATACAGTTACTTCTTCTTACATACATAGACTCATTGGAGACTTATACGTATACTTGAATATCTTGTTGCGAGGTTTTGTGTATACATGCAGTGAACTTTGTTTCCAGTGACACTTTTTTGTCCTTTATCAAGCCGTATTTTCGCATTTGCATATCCCATTGTATCTTTGCATTTCTAATGTACGAGGGCGAGTCAAATGAAAGTGAGCCTACCCTAACCGCGCAATAATGGTTCGGTTCATTATCTGCGAGGCATGCGCGTAGGAGAACGGTATGTCTCATTTACAAAAGTGACACGCAGGTGTGAAGATAAATGTTCTTTAATGCTCTCATACACTGAGTTGAATATAATTGCGTCACATAATGGACACTTCAAAAGTTGAACAGCTCGGTGTCGCGAAGTTTTTGACAGCTGATGGTGTTTCCAAAACAGAAATTAATCACCATATGACTGCCGTGTACGTTGAACACTGCATTTCATTGACCACTGTGAAGCGTTGGAGCAAACGGTTCAAAGGACGTTGCAAAGACATTCCAAGGCCGGGCCAAAACCATCGTGCAATCACCCCCCACACAATTTCAAAGGTTCATGAGCTGCTGAAACAAGAACGGAGGATAAGCGTCGATGAACTGGCGGACCGTCTGAACATCAGTCACGGTTCCGTTCACGCCATAATTCATGAGCTTCTCGGTTATCGGCTCTTTGGTACGCAATGGATCCCCAAGATTTTTATCCATCGCGAGAAGACGGAGCAGTTTCGCGCTGCCTTGACTCATCTGATCGGGTATCACAATGAGCATGACGACTTCTTGTTTGCAACTGTGATCGGGGACGAACCTTGGTGCCACTACTACGAGCCTGAAACACGACGGCAAAGCTTACAGTGGAAACATTCGAATTTACCACGCCCAAAGAACGTAAAGGCCAACAGGGTCCATTACTGATAGAATTTGCTAAATCTTGAGAGGCTATCAATTGTTTCCGATATTGTAAAACGCCAGAACGGCAGCGTGTCGCAATCAAGAGCGAACAACGTGGAAAATTGACGAATGGGGTCATCTTGTTCCACGACAATGCCTGTCCCCACGTCGCTTATGCGGTTAATACAAAACTGGCCAAGTTCAAGTGGTTCAAAATCCCGCCATACAGCTCAGACCTGTCACCTTGCGACTTCTACATTTTGGGGCAACCGAAAAAACAGCTCAAGGGAACCAGATACAGACTTTTTGAAGCAGCAACCCAAGGAGTTTTATAAGACGGGAATCACGCAACTCGTTAGTCAATAGGACAAATGTCTAAATTCTCATGAAGACTACTTTTAAATAATGTACCCCGTTGTTGGCTCATTCAATTGACTTGCCCTCATATATCTTGAAGAACTCCTGCTTTTTATACGTGCTCTCTGTCGCAACTATAACTTCGGTGCAATTACTCACGATACACGACAAGGAACAGCTACTCCTGCGTAATACATTGGAACAAACGACAGCGTCATTGAGATTTTTCACTGGCCATTGCACATATACAAGAATGTAAGCACGGTTCTTGAATGACAAAGTTTCATTAACATATTTGTCCTCAACTTGTTTAGTTCGTTGCCTTTTAATTTTTCATATCAGCGGCATGCACTGCTTTCCTGGTTTCGAACTGACGTAGTTCTAAAGTTCGTGTGATATTTTCTTTACTTAATAAATAGACAAAAACATGGAAGCATTGACGTCAGTTATGTTGGGCACAATATTTGGCACATACGAGTACAATATTTAATGAAAAAATACATATTTTATTTGTATTTACAGTGCGTAGCTTTCAAGAATTCGTTTGCAGCATCTTTGGCAATGACAATGCAGTTATTATTCATGTATTTGATCCCTCGATAAATTGTGTAAGAGGAAGCTTTAGCTTGGGCCCAATCCGACGCGGCCTATTCAAATACTTGTAAAACGCAGAAATGCTTTTCTGAGATAATCCTGCTAATCACTTCAATTGAAATTGGTTGCATTTGAGAGAGAAAGTTTAAATCCTAGTGTCTGTTGGAAACAGAACTTCGATTTAGGGCCTGAATTTTGTTTAAAATATTTTGGAAAATTCGAAAGTTTGAAAAAATAGAAGCACGGCGTTTACAAACTAATAGCTATGCATGAAGAACAGATATTGTGGTTCTGTAAACGGCATTTATTATAACAGTCAAAGCGGACAAGTTTGCTGTGTCAATTTGTATCTTACGTGAATTGGTTACGTTGTGTACAAGGGTTCTGCAAAAGCCGTATTTCCACAATACTAAATTTTTTTAGATTCATGTGTAACATATCTATTTTGTCCGCTGTAGATCTACTATTAGGTGCAATTCACGGAATTGTGATAATATTTTTCATTGTTGAGTCACGGAGTTTTAAACTTGATAGTTTCGTTTTCTGAAAATTTTTAATTTTGGCCAATTTTTAATAAATAATTGACCACCTAAATGAAAAATTCCAAGCCAGTAGTCACGAGACTTAAACATTTTCTTTTAAATGCAACAAACCTCCTCAAATTTGGTGAAGTGGTTGCAGGGAAAAGCGAATTCCCCTTCTACATGTACGTAAATAGTAGCACCCGAGCTAAAGCTTCCTCTTGAGGAGGAGGCTGAGCTGCAAGGTGGAGCTATATATATATATATATTTATATATATATATATATATATATATATATATATATATATATATATATATATATATATATATATTGGGCCAGTGGCGTAGCCCCCCCCGAACAAAATTTCTGGCTACGCCACTGGCGCGCCGGTGCATCTAGGAGGCTACGAGCGGACTTTGCGACGGCACGGCTAGATGTCACAGCGTGTCCTTAGGAAAACGCGAGAGAGGAGCCCAGCTGCAGTATACGAGGCTCATACGCACCTACGCGCCGCCGATGCAAATCTCGGAGGTCATGCAGAGGACTAATTCGCGCGTACTTCGCGGCTGCGCCGCTAGATGGCTCACCGTGTCTAGAGGGAATCGTAATAGGGGCGCCCGGCTGCAGTAAACATCCACATACATAACGCGTTCCGGCGAAGGCAATACGGTGCGACTCTACATTGCTTCAATGCTAAACGCGTGACTGTCGACTGTTATCCTGAGATGGATACAGCCGGCATTTTTTTTAAATGCCAGTCAGCAATAAGAACCATTCTGATAAGCGACTATGTCCCTGAGCTGTCTTCGGGTCTCAGGAGGTCAAGAACCAGAGAGCCTGGAAGAAAAAGACGTCTTTTAGCGTTTCTTCATATGCGGTGCCCAAAAAACAGGTTAAAATTTTTAAATGCACAGCCTTCTTCGAAACACGTGAAGCCGCTGAACACATGCCCGGTGCTGTCGTCAGGCACGGCTCCTCGGCAGCTACTGAGATTTGTTGCCCCACAGCCTCAGAAGTTGGGAAGACCAGCGTTTCTCTGCTTGGAATCGGAGTGACGGGCGTGCTATAGAAACAATGCAACAGGCTTCTGATACGCGGGAGACGTGGCTTCGAAACCTTTAGCAGAGGTGGTCACTACAAGAACTTGGCCACACGAGGTAGATTCACAGGAGACCAAATTGCCGAATCATAGCGTGGATAGAGCATGACGTAACTCAACGTCATCGCCGCATCTTCTGGCGGCGCGACTCGGTGCCGCTGCTCGGTCCGCGGTCTGAATAAGCGCTTGCACACGTCGTATGACTGTAAGAGCGTACTTCTCGGTTCTCAACGATTCGCGAAAATCCCGAAAACAGGTCCAGGCAATGCATGTGATGTGCAAACAAAAGTGACGCATCGCAGTGTCACTGCATCGTAGCTGTCGTTGATCCTGGGAGGGACGTCTCACCTGACCGACTCATCATTCTGGCTTTATGCGGCGGAGTATACAAAAGGATAGTGCCCCGCACCTTGTTCGTATAATCAGCCGAGTCGGGCGTGTTTGGTCAGGCTGTTGCACAGAGGACCCAAATGGAAGTTTAACGAGAATGACGAGGCTGTGTACTCAGCTTCGCTGTCTGCCTCCATAGTTTTTATTTCTTGTTACTTTAGTTTATTGAATTGTGGGGTTCGGGAGCTTCTCATTTATGCAGCGATGGTCGCCGACCGACAATGTGCGCATACAAAGGCGCATGAAAAAGTGCGCTAACCTCTTTCTTTTCTGTTTTGGTAATCTTTGTTACATACGTGAACAAAGACATAAAAAGGATGCCATGCGTCAAGTGTTCGTGGGGCAATCTGCTCACTTGGAAATAAATGTCGCTCGCCTTTCCACTTTTCCTTTGCTACTGATCTGAACAGGAGATGTTAATACGTTAGAAATACAGTCAGTCTGCGTTTCAGGCAAGAGGTACAACCCGCATTTAACTTGCATGCCGTCGCAGAAGGCTCTGGCTTCATAATTTCAGCTTTCATTTCTTCTGTTTGCTTGCTTGTTCGCAGCGACAAACTGAGCTGCTAGTCTTGGAGCACAACGCCAGATTCCAGGAATCTGTTTGTAAAACAGAGGTTATTATATATCATGGCCGCCTGGAAATTGAATCGTTGAACAACGATCCGATTAAAAAAAAAATGGCTGTGGCTTAGGTAAGGTTAAGCCCAGGATGCGAAGCATACTAGCCTTTATTTTAGTTGTTGAACCACTGTTTAGCCTGGTGAACTGCTGTTGCTTGGCTATATTTGGTTCGGCTAGACGAAGAAACAACTCATGCATTACTGCTTCGCCTTCAAGAGTGGAACGCGACAGCGTTCCCGTCGACCCGCCAAGGGGTGTAAGACAATGGGCTACAGGGCAGCGACTACGCGCCCCGCATTGGACGCGGTGAGCGTCGAGCAAAGCAGCGTTCGGCGCGGCAACGAAATGTGCGCCTGAGCAAGAGACGCACGCCTTAGAAACAGCTCGTTTCTAAGGCAACACCGCATTCACTAGAGGCGCTTTTGTACCGCTTTGAAGCATCGTACTCGTGGCTCAGTGGTAGCGTCTCCGTCCCACACTCCGGAGACCCTGGTTCGATTCCCACCCAGCCCGTCTTGCAAGAGTTGAGCCAAAGCCACTTCTCCTCTGTCGTGACGTCACGGTGTCACGTGGTTTCATGGCGACACCGCCGCGCCTGAGGAGCTGGGTTGAGCTCTCGTAATATGCTTCGCATAAAAGCAAACAGTCGCTTTTTTTAGGGCACTGTCGCAGTGCCCTTAGATACGTATAGATAGCGTTTTAAGAAAAACGCGAAGGGTGTCTGCGCTTCGTTGAAAACACTTACGCAATACTCAGTCAACAATATGAAAGGGAACACCTCAACTTTTTTAAACTCCTGTAAAGGTTACACACACATGCCATCCATAAGAGTGTTCAATGAACCTAAAAGCTAAACAGAAAAAAAAAGTTATTGTTGAGCATCAAGTTTTTAGATTTGCGACCATGCATCAGGGGTTATCGTCAATAATTAAATAGAAAGAGACAGAATGAAAACAAAAGAAAAATTCGCTTTTTCCTTTTATATTGATGGCTGTGCATTCATATGCATGGGTACGTTCATGCGCTTTGCAAGACTGCTATTGCAAATTAATCTCTCTAAGCATCCTGCAGTTGTTGTGCACGCCGTGTTAAAAATACACAATAAATTTTCCTTACTTAACTATGGCCCTGAGTATTGCGACTCTTGATTAAGTGCAAAATGGGCAGCCGGAGTAAAAACTTTACGGACCGCAGGATTTGAGAACAAGCTGAACATTCGCTCACACCCAGCCTGGTTTGCCAATTTCCAGCCAACGCACACATGCATATATATATATATATATATATAGTGCGGTTTGACTGGCTACGCTCACGAACTGCCCGGAAATTTGATGTTTTTCAGATCCCGCAAACTTTTGACGATGACTGTACTTCGCCACTTGTGTTCTCCTGTCACTCGAGATGAAGACCTGAATATTAGTCACGGAAAACCGGTAAAGCGCTTTGTATGGGAGGCATCTGCAGCCGTCAAAGGTTTGCACTTTTGCAGTGCCTTGACCCATTCCTGCTTCGAAAGTTTGAAGCCACTGTTGATGCGCGGCAAAGAGCAGAGGATGATTTATAGGGGATGATTTATAACCCTCGACGAACAGTAAAAAGAGCGATGACTCACCAGCGAGGACGAAACGGGAACGCGTGAGTACACGTACAGCTTCCGCGCGCGCACTAATAACAGAGGCCTGGAGTAGATCTGACCACAATAAATTGTACGAATGTTTCGCAAATGTATTTCTCATATCTAGAACTGACTATCAAGGTGAACACTTATTACGCGTTCCGATTTTCGTTTTCCCCGTTCTATGTATAGGATGTGCTCGATGTTTACCTTCTAAGCCTTACGGCTAGGCGGGCAAACATGTTATATGCTATACGAGGTGATGATTTCCGAGTTCTACGGAATCTTGAAAAGCCGCATGTTGCAGATAAGACAATTCTAACGCTTGAGCGCGATTATTCAGAGAGGCGGATATGCACGAAAAATCGACACACGTATTAAACTAATCACCAAATACTTAACCAAATAATTACTTTACGCCATACATGGCAATTAACGAACTGCAGCCAGCGAGTTTGCGAGGCATAACCTTTTCGAACGAATTTCTAAAATGACACCAGTTCGGAGATATGCACCTTCAAACTCACCGTAAAAATGCACTGTTGCTCCACTTTAACGAAACGCTGATTTATGCATTGAAGCACAAAGGTAACTAGAACGGCCATATGTATTTAGTGGCACGCTTCAGGTAATATCTCGAAACCGGTGTCCTCCTAGCAATTCCTTTCAAGTACATACGTCTCGCAAACTCACCGGCTACAATTCGTACATTTCAAATATGTTCCGTAAAATAATTAAGAAGGTAATTAGTTGAATATGTGTTTCGATTTATCGTGCTAGCAATGTCCACCTCTACGAATAATACAGGAAGAATAATTCATCCCGGTCTGACATTCCAATCCGGGACCAACGCCTTACCGAGGCGGTGGCTCGCTCTACCATCTAAGCTAACCGCGATTCTGACAGATCAAAGGGCGAGGGCCTATTATCAACAGCTCGAACTACTTGCACACCGACTATGGCTAATCAGTGCTGGCGAAGCACGCAAGGTGGAGCATCGAAAGTTCACGAAAGGGAAAAATTGCCGTCCACAACGACTGTATATAACACGAAGCTACAGAGATAACCCACACCCGATTCCCACCACCCCGTGGATGACAATTTATCCCTTTCATAGAGAGATAGATACATGGAGATATAAATGAACTTCATGCACAACAAGCACGCGAACGAAGGTAGCTCCTCTGCTCTGCAGTAGGTGGTCCGCCGAGTCCACGGCCTTAGCTGCCCATCTCGCCCGGTCCAGTAGTGCGAGCAGGTCGGTCCGTCGACTGAGCTGGATAGCGCTGCCTCCAACTACCGTGTGGAGGGAGGCGTTAGAGATGCGAGCTCTGGTGTGCTTGCGCATGGCCTTATCACGTGGTAAGGCGTTGAGCATTTGTCGCACAGTAGAAATTTATAAATGTGCACCAACTCTGGGCTGTCCAGAGGGCCCGTGTGACGGCAGAGGGGCTCGGCCTCTCTGTACCGACGTGGGAGCGGCCAGCATCAGTCCCAGACCGATCCCTCAGGACCTAAATAAAGTTCTTCATACCATGCCGCAAGACGTATGACGTGATACAGACTCCAGGATGGATGTGTGTTTGTTGGGTGCGCAGTGTACAGGCTCCCCCCCCCCCCAAAAGATTGTAAGCCAATGTCTCAGCGCTATGCCCGACGCAGCATGACTGCTCCGTCACAAGGGCACTTGCAAAAAGAGGAGTCTCACGCAGTAATGTACAGCATAACGTGCTTTTTATTTAGTACCTCAATAATTTTATCCTCTTTAGGTTCCAAAAAAGAAAAGCACTAGATATGTACAGTACAGTACGACAAATGAACGAACGCGAACAATCAGAACTGTTGCTGTTTGAACACAGGAACATAGATTCATCATCACGGGGAAGAACTCGGGTCACACTAATTAAACACGAGAACCGAACAGGGTGAGCGGATATTAGAAGTAACTCTGTATAAAAGCTTGCCGCCGAATACAAAAGAACATGCGTGTTCGACAAGCGATACCTGCTCGCGTACACAAGCATCAATTAGTGCAGATCCCCAAGACAAAACGCTTTTACGAAGGGGTAGGGGGGTGGGGGGGGGGACGTGTGCGGCTTGCTCCGCGATTTGAACAAAAGCGCGGCTCCCTAGAAACAATACACGACTGACGATAGGAGAATTGGCCACAGGGAGAAAAAAAACCTTCGCATACAGCACAGACAGACCAAGGCGAACGATGCTATCCCACGCCATTCGTTTTGTCCAGTACTGCATCCATTCTCACCATAGAAGAAACATTCGTTACAAGGTACTCCTAAGGTTGACAGGGGATGAAACACGCACAACCGGCGCGAATTAGATAAATTATAAATACGGCGGCGCATTCGTAGCGTGCGTACGTACAGGATCGCGCATGCCACTGCACATGTGATAAACCTAAGGTAAACGAAGGCCCTCGACCCAGGAGAATGGCCGTCCCGACGGCAATGGTCATGTCGATTAGAGAATTTAAAAAAAAAGCTGCCGGAGAAAAACGGCGCGAACCGGGCCTGCGCGTGTGTGAAATACTGCTAGCTCGCGCAAATGTAGATAACTTTTACAATATCTATGTATGAGGAAACACAAAAACAGGTTACTGTATCACACGGTCGCAGCAATTGTGTCGCCGGGAGAGGGAGGCTCACATAAGCATGCACTTGACATTCACTGCAGGGATGCAGAACTTCCGAGGGTCGGGGGCCTTCGAACGAATAACGCGAGATAATACTCTGCAAATGCTCACACTCGTTTGCAATCAGCTACCTTTCACGCGTTAGCGAAGTAATCGACAGTACTATATAAGAAAAGGTGACCAAGACTCTTTCTTTCTTCCATCACCGCTTTCAGGACATTGGTAGCCACGAGTACACGAAATAATAACGAAGGACTGCAACACTAAACAGAAACACACTCGGAGCGCCGTCGGGTTGAACCGCGCAGCGATGGAGGGCTTAATCAATCGCGGAAGTAATTAAGATTCATATTCACCAAGGGAAGTGCCAGACGAGCAACTAATTGGCGGTGTAAGGCTGTTCCAGCGAGATTTTGCGAGAGCTCGTGCGAACAGGCCCCATTTTCCCTATAGTCACCGCAACATCGACCTGAAAAGGCACCGCTGAAAATAGGAGACCTGGTTAGACATCGCTGAAACTTAAAGCAAAGCCTTAGGTAGTGAAACAAGGCTACCTTCGTCGTCCCGGGCATGTTTTACGCGCGCTCCTTGGGGAATCGGCTGTGTATTTTGGCAGTGTTTCATGAATCGACAAGATCGGCATGACAATGATGCTGTAAAGCGACATTAAGAACATTAAATAATGGACATTAAGTATGGGTGCGTATAAAATGATGCTGAGCAGTCTTTTCGCTGCACTGTTGAGTTCCGCCTACACAGAGAACAGACCCCCCCGCGTATAATAATTGTGCCTAAGTGGTTTCGATAAACTTTTTCCTTTTCGACAACGGCTGTAATCACTGTTTTATTCAAAGAGCAGCGTCGGACTAGCTGGCGTTGCGGACAGTATGCGGTTTCCGGCAGCGGAAGTAAGAGCATTCGAACACAAAAGTAACCAAAAGAACAAAAAAACGCAATCAGAAAAGAAAACGACAAACAGTCAACTACAGGCAAGACTCTCGCACACTGAACACGTTCACACAAGTAGTCCACAGCATTAAGGTGGAACGAGAAAGAAAATTTCACTCAACTACGCAACTAGCACTGCTGTTTTTAAAATTGACAAAGAACGCGACCGAAGCGCGACGCGTACAGTAAAGCGACGCTCATCTCGGCAGGTGATTGCGTTCAGCATACGGAAAGTCCGCGAATAAAAGTAGCAAAAGGTACAGACAATTTTTTTTTTCTTCTTTCGGGCGAACGGCGCACATCGCGGCACTGTAGTAGGCGCTCGCTTTACACACGGGCGAATTCACCGCGGCGGAGGACACTTCCCCCTCACCGCTGCGCCATCACACATTTCGTTCTGGAAGTCCTGCTGGCGAGCGGGCCGTATAAGAGACGACGAAGCAAACGCCGTCGTTTGAACTCTCGTAGAAGGAGGGGTCGCTCGTCCACGGATGGGGTTAAGCATTGTCCGTGCGTCCGTACCACCGCTTTCCGCGAGCACCACACCAACGTGCAGCCGGCCACCGACCGGCCGGCCCGCCTTGACAAATGCCGCGCGCCGCACCACAAACGAGGGAGGCGCCGCCACGACAGCGACGAGGAACGCGAAAAAGTCCGAACCACCGAAGACTCGCCCACTTGACCGCGCGCTGCTGCCGCTGTACTCTTTGTCCACCGCCACAGTCGCGACAGGCACCCTGGAGTTGAGGCACAAGTCCGAGAGTGTCCTCGGCGTGTGCTGGAAGAACGCGAGCTCCTCGGCAACGTCGGTCGGGGACGCAGTGGTCGAGAAAGGCCGGCCGGCTGGTCGCCTTTCTCGTGCAGGTACACGTGAAGCGAGTGTGTACTGGGTGGAGCTTGTGTGTCCAGGCCAGCCGCGGCGCGAAGAATCCGGGGGCGCGGCGGGCCGGGCGGCTGGTTATCGTCCGGCGCCTGCGCGGCGACCTACGACTTGGACGTGAGGAAGGCGCCGAGCGTGAGGGCACCGAGCGCCGTGACGGCCACCCCGCACACCACGTTCTTGAAGATGGGCCAGGGAGACTCGGCAGCGCCGGTGTCGTCGCGCTCCTCGCTGAACACGACCAGGCCGTCCTGCGCAGAGGGGGGGAAAAAGAAACAGTTCCGTGTTTAGCGGTACGCACGTACAGAACAGTCATTTCACGAGCGCTGCAGCGAAACAACGCGAATGCAAACACAGTTTCGCCGCTCGAAATACCAGGGAAAGTGGACGGGATTCCTTGAAGTCCTGTACACCACTACTAGATATCATTGGCTGCGGCGAGTCCTGTATACCATTCCGTGGTATCACAGAATTGCATGATGCAAACTCCTGCGCCTTCTTCCACCGATTCGCGTTTTGCTTCAGGAGGCAGCATTAGATAACAGTCTATGACGTCTACAGGAAACAAGTTTCAAGAAACCAATGATAAGTGCGGAATCGTCAACAAAATTGTAGCCAACTTCAGTTACAGTAATAGTAGAGACTAGGTAACTCAACTCGCTACGAGGCCTGCAACGACACTTGGCAGCGTTTATAACGATTTAGCCCCATGATGCCAGTTCAAGGCGTGCCCGCATATGACGCAATGAACAAAGAGTATGCAGCGTAAAAAAAAAAGAGAGAAAAAAGAAAGCCTCGTATTCTTATGACGCGTGGAAGTTATGCATACACGTGGCGTGAGCTACGCAGGCGGACACAGGAAGGACGCGAACTAGCACGCGGCTTGCGCAAGGAGAAGCCAGGAAAAACAGAGGGCAGAGGCGTTGGCGCTTAGGCAGCTAACGCGTCCGCAAAAACCTCGATGTGTTGGTGTCATCGATTTTGCGATACGCCGCGGCCCGTTTTTATCGATTCGTCGGCGCCCTTCCACCGAGAGACTGCTATTGCCGCGCGAGGGGTCGCGGGGGCCGCTCACCCGATGGCCTCGGGTCACGCAGGGGAAAAATGGGGGAAGCGGAGCGGTACCAGCGGTGCCGCAATGACGCTGGCACGACGTCGCTTGACGATGGTGACAAAAACGGGAGAGACCCCTCTTGGCAGGTTGGGCAACGGCATCGAAACTGGAAAGGCGGGGATGGGGATAGTAGGGCGCTCAAGCAACGTACTTTGGAAGGCGCGCCCGGAATCTTAACTCAACCTTAGCGTTCTGGACACGCGGCTACTCATCCTATATGTCTGCGGGAAACGCAACGCGTTGTGCTTCTAAGTCAAGGATGCGAATGCATGCTTGCTTGGTACGCTGCGAGGAAGCAGTGGTGACGACGGAAACATGACTGCCGGGAAGTGGAAAAAAAATGTGAGCTTTATAACGAAACGAAGAGGGCAAACATACTCGACGTGTACCGCGCTTGCAAACACGGATGAAGCATTAGCGAGAAAAACCGAGGCGTGAAGACGGTCCCATTGAAAAGTGAGAACGTAAACGCGAGCTTCGGCCATCATTACGCGGCGCTGTGTTTACGACGACAGCGTGAAGCACTCACTTAACCCAATACGCGACACCAATTTTGTCGTCTTGGACAGGCCTGTCAGCGAATGCCTTTCGCGTCAACGTGGAGACGGCACGGCGCATCCCTTAGTGGCAAGAGAAACGGCAAGACTCCGCATCGCGACAAGCAAGGCTACATATGCAAGAGCGCGCGTCCTCGGAAAGGCCGCACTACTGGCGCAGACAGGCGCGTTTATTGCGCTCGCTGCGGGCGCCCGCAATCGCTGCCTCATCCGCTAGCAGGAACGAGTCGAACTGCAACACAACAATGGCAGCAGATTATTACAGGCCCTGCGCACTGCTAACCTCGACACTATTCTGACAACCGCAAAACCTGATCGAAATATGTACGCTGTTCAGAAAGCTGGCTGTATAGAGGCCTTCGAAAACAATAAGTGGTTCAATATAAACATTTGCAGGCTTGAAAAAGGCAAGCATGTCCAGCGATGAAAATGTCGGTATACAGGAGCAGCACGTGCAATACGCGAACGAACAGATGGACCCGCTTCATATCTTGGTATCGATTTGAAAGCGCAAACTCTTTTCGAAGGCTCAAAACCGTAAACAGCGGTCATCTCGCAAACTTATCTGAGCAATATCCACATGCCCTCTTCGCCAGAGGGTCGTTCCAAAGTGCGGTACGGGAGACCACGCAGAATAAGGAAAAGATTGGAAGCCCATCCGGGTCGAGGCAGAGGAGCGCCATCAACGTCAGGAAGAAATGAGGAGGAGGAAGCGGGAAGAAGAGAGTCCCGCGCAGTTTATGCAAATGCTTCAAACTCGCACGCGCTTCCCTAAACGGGCGTGACATGTCCCCCGCCCCGACAGCATATTAGCGCGCGCTTTGAGGACACATCACGCGAGGCCGCGGGCCAGGGCGGCGGCGGCTGCAGACTGGTGACAGCGCGAGAGGCGTCAACGCGCGTTCGTTTCCGAGCGGGAAATCGGGGGAGCCGTTCGCACGCACTTGACATACGTCACGGCTGTGAAGAGTTGAGAGGAGATCCTGCAGGACGGGGGCGCCAGTGATGAGAGGCGAATAGGGCCGGAGGTGCGTCAGTTTGCTTATTCCTGCGGTCAGGCCGACGAAACGGATTGTCCACGCATAGTGGTCATATTGCACAACACGGACGGGCCTATGTAGGCTGACAAGCCTGCGAACGTACACAGCCGCGCCCGTAGGGTGGCGCAGCTGTGGAAAGCGGGAGCGCTCGCTCCTCAAGAACCCTTTCTTTTCTATACGACGCGTGACGTGACGTGAATGCGTCGCTGAGCAGACCTGAAAGGCGGGTGTTGTGTACACAGACGACCGGCGACGCGTCGCAAGGTGCGACCCTCGAGGATCCCACGAACGCATAACGTGTGTTCTACACGTGCGCGCGCTGCGGCGCTCTACAATGACGTAGACAATAGGACGGCGGCGCTTACAACGTTTCTCACAACGGTGCACCGTTTTGCCGAGGCATGCGTGGCTACAACGGGCGAAGCATATGCGCTGAAGGGTTGCTTGGCGGTGTGATCTCTCCGGGGCACACGACGATTTGCAAAAAAGAGCGACCACGCAAGCCTCCTTGCTACGTTCAGTATACGGTCTGTTCGCTCAGGAATATTCCGTGCGCGCAGGATGAGTGAGACAGGGAAATCGTGGTTTTGCCGATGGCAGAGAAGACGGCGTGTGTTCTTATCGTTGTGATGCGAGCCGTGCGAACGGAGCAAACATACGGGGTTGCCGATAGGGGGCCGGAAGACGGGGCGGGGGGGAAGGGCGTGAAAGGGAGTGTATACGCTATGATGCGGAGAGTTGAGCGTGCGCGCCGTTGTCGGTTTATTAATTCTTTCTCCACCTCCTTGCAGTCTTTTTTTTGTTTGTTTGTTTGACAACGATTGTTTTGATGCGCCTCGCGTTCCGCCTCGTTTCACACTCGGAGTAGTGTGTCAACATCACGAGATGTTCGGGCTCGCCCGAGGTGACGGCGCCAAGACAGCAGACGAAGCTCGCTTCGCTCTCGTGCAAGTTGGAAGAGGAGGCGAGAAGTCAGCGCGCTTTCGAGTAACAGCCTCCGTGGCCCGTAGTAGAGTAGGTGCTGTTGGCATAGAGAAAGAAAAAGACTAAGAGCGGACACTCCGAGAAATCTGGCCTCAGGAACTACGTCACGGCTACGTAACGAACGAATGCTCTCATCAAACGCCAGGGGACGCACGCGCAAAAAAGAAAATGTTGTAATGAATTCTGCTCAATCGCTTTACAAAATAATAATCATACACCCAAATTTGGCGTGTTTCTGATACATAAGAACAGAATTTATCGAGAACACCTTCCGTGCTTTTTGTTCTTCATTCGTACTGCCATCAACACCAATTCGTGCATGGAGAAGAAATCAACGACACCAGCGGCGTGCCAGCGGGAACGTCTCGTGAACGTCGGCTGCGGCGGTGTTCTTGTGTGTGAGCAAGGTGAGTCACGTTTTTAAGCGAAGCTTGGAGTAATTGACTTGTGAGCGCGACGAGGTTCGCTAAAAAAAAGCAGTTTGCGGCTCTATATGAGGCGGCGAGACGCGAACATTGCGAAAAGCATCCCCCCTCAAGAAACGCGTAGCAAGAGGGCTGTACTAGCTGTACTTCCTTGCTATCTCCACCGAGAACGGCATAATCTTTGTTGGTTGCGTTCCGTGAAAATAATCAAACGACGCGAAGCTGCCATTACCTTCCACCGGTTCACGGCTGTGCACTGCACTGCGACTCGCAGCTTGTCAGACGCCATCGAGACGCTGCGTCTAGGTTTGCGAGGGTAAACCGTTCTTGCCCAGCGCTGTTTGCGATAACCGCGGTATCGGCGTTCCATTGAAATAGTTCGTGTTGGCGGATTAAAAATGATCTGCTGGACAACGCTTAAGGTCGATATCATGAATTGCGCATTTCAGGAAAATTCCGGTGTCGAGAAAATTGAATTCCTAAACCGCGTTTAAATGATCGCGTCACGGTTGACGGTCTTTTCGTTGGCCCGTTCTAGAGGCTGACGAACGCTGGAAAGAACATAAAAGACGCCACGCTGATTCAGTCCGAAAACGGCGTTCCGGGGACGGGCGCTACCTAAATAAAGCAGGACGTTAGGCACGCTGTAGCGAAGTTTTGCTTGCTCGTTTCCTTTATAGAGTAAGGGCTCCTGAATATTTTAACGATATTGCTTGCAAACAATGGCATGTGACATAAACAGCGAGCATAGCTTATTGCGTTTGGTACTTTAGCGAGGTGTGTGTCTAAGGCGCACGGACGGACGCTGGTGTATGCGTCCGTGCGGATTGTTTATACAGAAAAGTAACGGTGGAGAAAAGTCACCAGTGACTACTGCACGTACTTATTGCGGCGGCCGTGTTGGGAAGTACTGCGCATTCTAGTAATTTTCGGTTCCTTATCATTTTTTTGTGGCGAAGACATTGCACAACGTATTGTCGCGTAGGCGTGGCGTGGCGCGCATTTGAACAAAGGCCTCGTATTTGGACGTTTCGAATGTATCTTCATCACGCTTATGTGAACTGCTATTTTGCCTACCAATGTACTCCTTATACTGAGTACGTACTAGGGGTGTCCAAAACTTCACAGGCCGCGATGCCCTCCATGGGATTAAATGGGAAAGCGGCCTGGGAACTTTTGAACACCCCTGTACGGGGTATCAACATTTATCCTTGTAAGTCCGGGTTATATGGGTCAGAGGTCAGGATGTGTCGGTGGTTTTATATTATGCATCGGTTCGCTATTCATTCAAAGCGGTTTCCTGGTACAATTATGACGTGTGCATATGTTTTTGGTAAATAATGAAGCGTGCACTTATTGACATTTTCAGACCGTGCTGATGCCATGCCGTCCGGCGGTCCAAGCTACGGCAGCTACTGCAGTGTGTCGTGGTGCTTTGACAACGGCAGAACCCAGAAGAAGCCTGTCTTGACTTGCAATAAAAACATTGCGGAAACTCTGTCTCTTTGATACATATGAGCGCTTGTACCAAAACACAAAAGACAAGCGCGATGGATAAAGCCGTAGTGAATTATGATTACCTCTATCTCCATCTGTTACAACTTAATCAAAATAAAAATTGTGTCACTACCTCAATTCACACCAAATATTGAACTAGACAAAAGAGTGAATCGCTAAATCAAAGCGACAAATAAAAGCGTTGCCATTTGGGTGACGAAAAGTGGTCTGAAATGACAAGCTTCCGCGACAGCCCAACGTCGGTTACGCGGGGTAATCCAAATTTCGCGCCAGCGGAACCGAAACAGGAAGTGCAGGCCAGTTGCTCTCATCAACCGCCAGGTGCGCTAGGTTCGATTGGGCCGCTGGGGGTGTATGGGAGTGGCCGCTCTTGACTTTTTTTTCTTTCTCTATGCTGTTGGTGGTGGGCGACAACAGTGCTTTTGGGAACGGAACACAAAAAAAGGCAACCGTCTTGTCGACCAGCATCCCTCAGGCCACAGCGGGTTCAATATTGCGCAAACCTCCTGCACGAAGAGGGCTGATGTTCAGTAATGTCAGCAACTTGCGGCTCATCGCGGCAGACGTAGTAGCAAATTACACAAC
This sequence comes from Dermacentor albipictus, assembly GCF_038994185.2. Lineage (NCBI taxonomy): Eukaryota > Metazoa > Arthropoda > Arachnida > Ixodida > Ixodidae > Dermacentor > Dermacentor albipictus. The sequence goes on from NC_091821.1 coordinate 373,739,260, forward strand.
AGGGCTTGGCTGCGACCACTGGGAACGCACGAACTTGAACAGCTCAAGGATTCCGCTTAAGATTGCACAGACGCCTGCTCCAGTCGTAAGAAAAGGAGCGATCGCCCTCTGACGCTGAGCCTTGTCAGATGGAAGGAAGTGCTTAGAGTCCTGCTACGGGGCTCTATATTTCGCAACAATATTTCGCAGCAGTTAGTAGTGCAGTTATGTTTATTCGTCCCCAACCATATGCTGTTAGTGTGGACTAAAGAGTCCATATGGCCGCTCATGGGTGGTAGCACGGCCCTCGCAATGAGGAGGCATGAGAGAGAGAGAGAGTAAAGTAACGGGGCGGTGACGCCTCCGAGGACCACCAAGCGAGCCAATGGGGAAAAAAAGCGAGGCGCCGGCCAAGACCCACACACACGCGAGCTCGCACGCGCATCGGGAGCGCCACGGCGAGGCAGGAACGGCGGTGGTGGCGCCTCTTTTATGACAGCGACAACGTGTCCGCCACACGCTCCTCCGTCCGCGCCGCCGTGAGAACGACCTTGGGGAAATTAACCGCGCAACACAAACACAATCGGACTGCCGCACGCGCGCGAGGCCGCCGCCGCCGCAAAGGCGGAATGACGTCTGCACCGGGCGTGGGACCGCAGACAGCCAAGGAAAGAGCTCCTCCCTCGGCACGTAGGTCTTCGCGAGGGGAGGAGGGCCGCCTCGCCGCCTCACGTGTGACCGCGGCGCCGATGCTCGTCTCGCTGTGCAGGGCGTAGCCAGAATGCATTCACTCCGCATCTGCCGTCGGCATTCAAATGCGGAGACGGGGAGTGGGATGCTGCTAGCAAAAGTGCAAACATCTCGCCGAGAGAGAGAGAGAGAGAGAGAAACAACTTTACTGGTGCATTATGAACTGAAACGCGTTAAGCGTCTGATGGGGTGGCTCCCTCTTCGCGGGCTCCATATGCTTCCAGGGCCGCCTGGCCCCTGTGGATCAGTCGGAGCTGGTCTTCCAGGGCGGAGCGACGACAGGCAAGAACGCCGCTTATGTACTCTGCGCTATTCACCGGAATGCGCGCACAAATGCGCACGCGTTCTCTGCATGCATTTTCGAACGCCACTGATGCGCGCACACGCTATGGTACACACGTCAAGTATCGCGGAGGGATCCGCCACACCCAGGACTGCACGACCAGGGCAAAAGCTGCAACGGATCTTCGGAAGCCTTGATGGGAGCGGCGCAGAGAAAAGGGTCAGAAAAAAAGCGCTGGTACGCCTCATCCCGCGCCAAGAACAAAGCGTCCCCGTCCCTTTCACTCCCGGATGTTGCGTATAGCAATGCGGGGCACAACGACGAGTATCCGCACAATGCGGGCGTCACCCAGAAACAAAAGCCTTTTGTTTGCTACCGCGCGCCATTAGGGAGGAGCACCGCTGGCTTCGAGCACGAGACAAAGTACTTTCCCCGCACGACGCGCCAAGGTGTACCGGTGAAGAGCGCCGTCTCCTCCAGTCCCGGCGTGCGCTCAGCGGAAAGGCGGGGGCTCGGTGACTACGGCACCTCGCGTTCCTCTGCCAGCGAACGTGTCGTTCCGTTTGCCTCGTTGACCGGGGCGCGGAGGCGGACACGAGGCGAGAAAACTCCCAAGCAGCGGTCGAACTGTATACGCCGCGGCAAGCGAGCCAGCCGAAGCAGAAATAAAGACCCCCGGCGGCTGACGTCGCCGCAGCAGCAGCGGGCGGAGTGCTCGGTCTCCCCGGCCGAACGTAAATCACAGCCTCGATCAGAGCGCGAGGCACGCCGAGGAGATAGCCGGAAGGAAGCCTCGCGGGCGAAACGAAAAGATGCCGGCGTTTTGTCTTTCGGGACCGCCGAACGAGCCGCTATAGCCAAACGCACGCACACAGTTCCCATTAAGAGAAGACCAGCCAACCCTCCCCTCCACTGCTCGCGCAGCCAACCAGCGTGCGTGCCCCACCGCTTGGTCCGAAGCCCCGGCGATCTATCTCTCGAGTATTGGCGAACGACGTCGAAAAGGCGCCGCCTTTTGGCCGTGGGAAGCCCCGCTTGACGGACTGCCGAGACTGGACCTTCATTTTTCACTGCCTCGCGGCGCAAACCTCTGGAATGCGGCGGTGGCCGCCTACCATCGTCCTCTTTCCCTGCCTCGACCTCCTCGCCTAGCTCTATCGGCCGGCCGGCATCTCCAGGGTATGGCCGGTGGTCATTCCCGTCAAACATCGGGTGCTTCCGAGACGAGCGTCACAGAAGGTCGAAGCGGGAGAAGGGATTGATGCGCAAAACCAGTCATCGTCGCTGGCGAAGTGCGCGAGATTGCGCTTCTGGCAGGAGACCTTTTTATAACAGCCACCATGTGACCACCGGGAAGTCGTCAGCTGCGCGGTGGCTGGCAGAGCTAGGAACTTCGAAGCGCCTACTTCCCACGGCCGCTATGGCGGGTCGGGAGCTGCCATTTTCGAAGACTAGGCTTACAGGCGAACGTGTCCATTCGGTTGCATTTGTTTTTCCGCGCAAAACTCTCTGCGCAAGGCTGCAGACAGGGCAAGCGAGAATCCCGTTAATGTCCGCGCTGCCAATAATACACTTTCGAACGCAGCAATGAAGTGAAAAAGGGCTCAAAATAATGAGGTTTATCCTCGGGAGAAAACAGTTCGTGCAGACAGCACCAGTGAGCACCGCCAATCTTCCTCTCGCCGCATTCGTGACCGCACTACAAACAGTCGAGCAAGGGCAGGGCCTGAGGGGGGCAAAGCCGCAAAAACAAACGCGCGCGTCCCTTAGCAACAAAACAGTCACAAAGTGAAGGACAGAGGAGTAGCAAGCTGCCGCCGCCGCCGCAGCAGCAGCGGCCGCACACGAGTGCGATTCAGAAAGAAACAAAAACAAGACTTACGCTAAAGAAAGAACGAGACAAATGGCGTTTCACAGATGGGATCGCCCAAGGCCCCCGGATTTCACGCATCGTAGGTCACGGCGTCAGCACGCGCGTGATGCAGAGGGGCGTGGGGGCCAGCCCTCTGTCTCAATGCTTGTGCACTTCTTCCCTGCCTGCCTCAGCAGCCGCCAGCCAGCCTAAAAACAGGAGAGTGGGCAAGGTTGCTTGGGGAATGCAGACGAACACGCGATGAACCCTTCAGCTCCCGGAACGTGCTGGTTGGTCTGTGCTCACACGGAGGACCTTCGCCCCGAGACGCACGGGGAATCGCCGGCAGTGCTTGTGATGCAGTTGCAGCGGGATGCCTGTGTTCGTGGCTAGCACTCAGTTTCTTTGCGAACAGGAGTTGGTGTACGTATGCAATCGCACAGCCTTATCGGCGAGCACATGAACATGCGGCGGATTGGACGTGTGTTCCGTTTTTTTGGGGCGACTTTTGCGGATTAACATGTATCAGCTGGGACGCGGATTACGGCTCTGCAAAGCATTACTCGGTCGTCGCCCTGTCGTCGTAAGATTTTTCAGGATGGACTAAATGTCAAGGAGTGAAGTGAAACCCGTCCTACAGCGACAACAGCATTCAAACGCGAAAGCAGGGCAGCGGTTGTCGCCCCGGCACCCTCGAGGCGATGACGCAGCCCTTTCCCAGGAGGGCCTGAATAGCCTCCCAAGGTCGCATCGTCATGACTACCCCGAGAACCCCGTCTATGGCTCACAAAGAATACAGAGTGCACCCTCACCCCCTCCCAACCACCCCAACTCCGGCAGCCGCAAGGATGTGCAGACCCCCATGCCGCCTACATCCGCCCCCGCGGCCCCGTTTCCCGTACCCACCAATAAATAGACATCGTCTACAGCAGTGATTGATAGCTTTACTCATTTAAGTGAACTCATTGCGATAAATGAGCGCTGCAAGGGTGAACGTTCGGGCTGAGTTTTATTTCAAGCCCTTGCCCGTAGAACGCAGCGAGTAGCTGTCCCGCGATAATGGTCACTACAGAGGTATTGGAGCGCGCAATAGCACGAGACCCTAACTTTCACTCTGAAATTGGAGCTAGTGGAGACGCCGTATACCGTTATCGAACTGAGGCAGCAATGATGGTATAAGCCCCCTAATGAGACTCAAAAGCAAATACGAATGAGCACAGTAAGACCGTTTGCAGGACAAACGCACGCTTCGCATCGCAGCAGGGTCTTCACTGGAGGTTTCCGCACCCGAGGTGAAATATTTCGGCGCACTAGATACCTTGGCTCTGTGGACGAAACAACCGCGAATGCCTCGCACGAAGCCAGAACGCTCGTCAGTATGCCCCCTACACCTCACCTCCTCTTCGAGGCGATATTGTTATACTGCAAGGAAGGCACCTTATTTTGGAATTTGGAAGCACGCCGCCCGTGGGCTATGTAGAATGTCAGCGGCTCCGTGGTGGCGCCGACAGAACAGCAGCTCCGTCACGATCACGAACGAAAAGATGCGCAGCACATTTTCCAGGGCGACCGGCGCCACGTATGGAGGCCGCCGCCGCCGCCCGCCCGCCCGCCCCAGAAGCCTGCAGAGGACTTCACGGGCCAAGATGAAAAGAAGAGAACTGCAGGCGCCACACACGTCGAGGCGCGGCGCGCACTTTGTGGCTTTGCCTTTCACGCGAGGCGTATACGCGGAGCGAAGAGACGACGAAGGGCGCGCCTGCGGCTAAGCCTCGGCGCCCTCTGTATATGTACGCAGCGCGATCCAGGAAGTGACCGGCCTAGACGGCTCTTTTTCCTTACGTCGCCGAGAGACTGAGCGAAGATGCCGCACGCTGGAAGAGTTACGAAAGCTCGTGCGTTCGCGCTTCGCCACCGCGGGCCCTGGCAGAAGGACACGGAAAGAGGCCATAAACACGAAACACGAGACTTCGAAGCGCCGCGATTATATTCTGTAGGTGGAATGCAGTTGACGCCACTTTTGCATGTCATGCGCAATAACTATTTCGGAAGTTCCACTTCGCGGCGTGGACGCGTAAGGCAGCAGCCCTTTCGCGACATAGATGACAGCTCTGCTGTGGTTGCGCAGGTAATAAATCTTGCCTTCTCACTTCTAAATACGCGTGGACAACCGCACAGCTCCAGCAGCATTAGATGCGCTTGAGGTGGTGGATGAGCGGGTGCCGACTGAACACGACGTGACAGCGGCATACTAATAAAATCGACCGTGCGCGTTGCGCAGTAACCGCAGGCGACGTTCCGGCCCACACGCAGCGGCACGTCCAATCAACCGGAACTGCAGTGGCATCGACAGGTACCACGAGCGACTCCAGCCAGTGCACGCGCAGCAAGACTGCCAGGGTCGTTTCGTATCGCCGTGAAACGCATCCCCCCGATGCACGAATTGGCTGACTGCACTACAGCATGCAAGCGGTCAAGCCGAACAGAAGCAGAGATCAGTCCGTGACCAATCCCGTTCCAAGTCGCCAGTCGGCTCGGCTACGCCCCCCTCTGTCGGCACACAGCGTGGGAGCACTAGAGAGCAGAGAGAGGAGAGTCGACGGCAAAGAGAGCCTTGAGCCCGAGAGCCGTGATGGCCCGCTCAGAATGCCGAGCGCCGGCCGTCTCCTACTGGAATTGACAGGAACAACGGCCCGCTTCACTCCTCCCGCTTCTGCTGCAGCGGCGCGCATCCTGTTCAGGGTGGCGGCGGACGGGAAGACAGGGAGGGAGGGGAGGCACGACCGTGAAAACGGACGCAAGCAGAGGTCCCGGCAAAGGAGCAGCGCTGGCTGCAGGCATGCGGGGCGTGGTGCGCGTGGGCTACCGCGGCCCGCGGGTCATTAGGAAGACCTCGAGGCTCGAAGCAGTAGCGAATTGTACGGTCGCTGCACCTCGCAGACCAGAAAGTTCCCCTGCTTCTCTACGCACGACCGCGGCGAGATCCTTGGACTGCATCGCGCGGTGTATTCCGCATGCCAGCGGAGACTCCGCGCGGCGACTTTAAAAGGACGCAAGGGTACTGCGGTGCGGCTTGCCGCCAGCGAATTACGTGGCATATGAAGCAAAGTGATATTTGAAATTACTGCAACTGGTGTTCACAGTAAATGAATTGAACCTTAAGATCTGGGATCGTCTCAAGAACACGTTAGTGTTCTTGCAGCTAAATGTGTGTCACTGTATATAACGCGCGCTCAGCATGAGCTACAACGCGAATGGGCGTGGCAATGCCGCCACGCGTTGTAGCTCATAGTGAGCGCGATAGTATACGCGCCCGGGAGAGGGCCAACTTACGCAACTTTTCACAGCCGTGACCACTTCTCTGCGAGGGTCTGGACACGACGGAGCCTCGGGATGGCACAACGACGGCATTCCAAAGGGGCACGCCTACAGAAGAGGCCCCCGAAGCAGTCACGTTCCTCCCAGACAAAGGGCACCGCGCGGCGAGGGCCCCAAACTAGATGCAGCGCCTTCGACGCCTCGCGCGCAGGATTTGCACGCCCTCGCCTGCATCGTCCTTCTCAACTGTCACAAAGGCAGCAACGGTAATCGATACGCAAACCGCTCAAGGGCGGCTAGAGGCAGTCCTCGGCGGGCCATCGCAGGGAGTGCGGCCGGTTCTCCTGGGGGCCTGCCGTGGGGCGAAGCCGTATCTTGGGAGCGAGCGTCCGCGTCTTAACGAGGACAACAACGTCTTCGCTCGTGATCACTGACACGGGGCGGAGAGTTCGGAACAAGCGCCGTTAAAAAGGCCCGCCGTGATGGATTCGACGGGAAGTCGCGCGAGTGCGGTTGAGCGGGAAATGAAATTGGCTTTTGTGCTGCTGCTGCTGCTCGCCAGCCGAAAACAATCGAGGAGATCCGTGAGGAACGCGCTGCTGCGCGTTTAAACGCTGCGCCACTGCGGCCCTAGCGACTTATTACCTGTAGAAAGGAACGTTATTACCTGTAGAAAGGAACGAACACAACAAGGCAGGGAAGTGACAATAGAGCAAGATTCGATCATACATATGGCGGAGTTGTAAAGCCCTATCCCGGTGAAGTCCGTTGCTGCGCTGGAAAGCGTGCAACCAGACTTGACTGCTTATGGTACAGAGTGGACGAAATTACCGGCACCAGGCGACATCTGAAGTGTCACCTTATAAAGCACTAACAAGCCTATGCCATGTTGCGTGGAAGCATTCAAGCATTCGCCCAAAGCAAGCAAGAGGCCAACAGATGGAATGCGGAAAGAGCTTCGTTAAATATATACGCTGCTTCAGGCGCTATTGCTCTTCCGACCAGGAAGCTGTTTGGCCGATAAACGCAATTACTGGCAAGTGCTACATGCAAAGTTACACAAGTTCACACTCCCCCGTCATGACAGACAAGTCGGCATCAACGTCAGAACACAGACAAAGGAAAGAAAGCTTGCAAAAGTCGTCTTCAAAGAGCACCGTGACAACACCCAAGACACGACCCCAGGAGCAGGAGGCACTCCTCCGCGACAAGCCGAGTCCGGTCCGTGAACTCGACGGCCGAGGACCGTAAGACTGCGGCAGGCAGGCAGGCAGACTCGCATTCTTCGCGTTCGGGATTCACGGCCCACGACCGGCGGCGGCGGCTGTTCGACGGCTCGTCAAAAGCGATGCGGCTGCGGCGCCGCCGCCGCCCATGAACCGCATTCCAAGACCGCCGGTGGTGTCGCGTCTCGCTGCTGCTGCCGCCGCCGAGGAGGAGGAGGAGGAGGAGGAGGGAGCCGGGGAGGGAGGGGAGACTGGCACACCGCGCGCGAGCCTGTCTCGTATACAAAAAAATGCAAACGTCAGGACGAGGTAAGGACTGAGAAGGAAGAGGGTAGACAGGCAAAGAAGCCACGAAGCAGCGGCGGGGCGAATCTAAGGCGATCGCTGAGCCGGGGTCGCAGGGGCCCCCACCGAGCCTCTCCCCCGAAGACGACGTCGGCTGCGACGGCACGAGAGGGAGAAAGGCCTTAGCAACGGCGCGGTTGTTCGAGGCGGTTTCGGGGGCCATGGGAAAAAACAGCCGAGCCACTGTCGAGTCATCGGGACATGGGAACCCGCGAGAACACGCGCTGAGAAACTAAATGCATCACACGCACCAGCGAACGAACAACCACGCCGCCTGCTACCGCGCACACACTGGGGGTGCGAGGTCGCGCAGGAAGCGAGAGAACTGCGGAAGAGTGCTCCGTATCAGCCACGAAGAAGGGACGGCAACCAGTTCACTAGGGACGGGTTCGTCGCAGCTTCGCCTGCGATCAACCGTCGATGCGCGAGCCAGTACACTCGATAAGAGGACGTCCAACGCGCGGAGAGGAGGCGGGAATTCCTCCACAGAGTACGAGAGGTATCACGTGCACTTCCGTGCACCGGCTCGAGCTGGCGAACCGGCCATAACGAGATACTGCAAAGAATTGAAGAAAAGTTAAACTATAGATAACGCGCGTATCGCGCGGCACTTATGTATCGACTCGGCCACGGAGAAAGAAGATGCACCGGATGCTCGAGATGAATGGTCAAACTGGAGAAACCACTCGCACAACATGACACCACAGATAGGCGGCTGTTCAACGTTCCAGACGCGCTAATAACGAGCTTGGAGGGGATCAAATGCAGCGGCGAACTGATACAAGGCTCGCGGAAGTATACCAGCCGACATCGGCGTACACGTCCAATTGGTTGTGCCGACATGAGGACGCTATAGACTGGCAAACCAGAATGTCTGCCAACCACGTAACAGAAACGGGAGGAAGATAGGCAACGCGAACGTGCAGCTGGCGACCAAATCAGCTCCGGAAGCGCAGAGAAGAAAAACCGCCAAAAAACACGCACAAGACGAGCCGGGCGAGGCGTCGCAACGACGAGGGGTGGCGACACGGAGGCGCCCGTTTAATAAGTGCCTCCAAGCGCCAGCCTGGTGACAGCGGAATAACGCCAAAGTGGCCGTAAACGCGCCGGCGCTCGGGGCGCAAGAGGGAAACAGGGCCGCGGCCCTTTCCGGCCGCGTGAATCAGTCAGCGGCTTCGATCGGCCGCCAAGAGAAAAGCGGGCCGACACCTCGAGGCGTTTTCCCATCGCGTCAGCCAGAGAAACCAGGGTCGACGGCCAACAACACAGCTGGAGAACCTGAGGTGGAGGACTGCAAAAACAATGGCTAACGAAGTGACTCCATGCACTCAAGAGTCGCATTTGGGGCGTTAAAGCGCACATGTAAGATGATCATGACGACGGTGCGCTGGTCCCGCGGGGCCGCTAAGTAAACGCGCTCTGTCGAGAAGGAAAAGTGCGTGCGAACCGGCAACCCAGGCGACAATCGCTCATTAAGGCGTTGGTTGACTCCGACCAATCGGTTATGTTCCACTGAGGAAAAAAAGCGTCTCGCCCATCTGTGCTTTGCGCTGCTGTCCACAAAAGCGTTGTTGAGCGTCTTTTGGGTGTTCGAGGAAAGGAATAGAAAGAACACGAAATAAACGGTGTCAAAGCGCGTGGCAGAAATCTGTTTCATGCTACCGAGGGCTCTGGCTGTAGCTGTCACGCGGCTCATATATACTGATATGACAGCGTCCGGTATGTAGAGCGAGACACCCGATGCAACAGTGCCGCGGCGCCAGACGGAGCTCCGGCAGCCGTCAAGCTGGAAGTGATGAGGTCACCGCTCCGCGTGCGTCATAAGCGAAGCAAACACGGAAGCCAACGTAAATCAGACAGAGCCACGTGGTCGAACGGCCTCCGAGATAGAAGACGAAATAAAGTTAATCCGAGTTATGCTATGCCGTACAGCTGGGGCAACTTCCGCCACACTTCCCGTGTTGCATAAACGCGCTAAACTGAATGCTCCCAGTGAACTATATGTAAGACGGGAAAGCGAGAATATAGGTACTTCTTTTTCACGGTCACGTCAACGGCAGGACAAATCCCGCTAAATCACGCGCGGTTAAGAAGTGCAGAAACGAAGAAAGGAAGAAAAAAAGAATTATCGCCATTTTCAGATCAACACTAGCTCCTCGGCTCCCTATTACTGCCCGCCCTCTATTGCCATCTTTCAGACGCCGCTTCGCGTGTGTACACAACGGACAAAAACAGGCCCGTCTCTATGCGAGGAGATCGAACAAGAGGACTCAGACGACGGCGCGAACCGGCTAGAGGCCGAGTCAATAAAGTTGCGTCACGAAAAAAAGGTCCGCCTGCGCGCAAACACGATGGAGCTCGAATCAACACGGCCGCCAAAGCTACGGGTAGCATCAAAAAGAAACACTGGGAACAGGGAGAGAAGGCGAGCTCAGGTCGCCAGCAAAGAGGAAGACGAAGAGGCACCAGTACAGAGTAGTAGCGGGAAGGAGAAGAAAGACTAAAGACGGCGAGCCGTAAGAAGCGACCGAAGGCGACGTTCCCACGCCGCCGCGGAGTGCCGATGGCCTCTTCCCCTTCTTGCCCACGCTTTTTCAAACTCTCCGCCTACCACCGGCATCGCCACTCGTCGGCAACGGAGCTCAAGCTCGCTCGCTCGCGCTTCCGCCTCCTCCAGGCACGACGACAGATGCGTCAGAGCGCTTCTCTTCCGACGCCGGGCGCAATTGCACGCACGTCGGCGCGTAGCGGCGGCGCCTCTTTTCCAGGCAGTGGATGAGAGTCCTCAGTCACCGCGCTGGAAACGAACGACGGGCGAAACGTGAAGCCAGTTGTTTTGCAGCGGCAGCTTGCTGGATGCGTTGCGCACTGGGCCACACATTCTGCGAGAAACGCAGCGCCCCGGGAGAAGGCGAGAGACGTGGCAAGTGCCGAGAAGACGCTGCAGTGACGTGAATGATCGAAGAGGACGAACGCGCTGCGCTAGTAGGCGCGCTTGAGACTGGAACAGCGGTTTAAGAAAAAAAGAAAGAACAAGCTGCACGTACTTCAACTCGATCTTGTCGTGCGACAGAAACGACCCGAACCCCACTTAATCGGCCATCTTGAGTCGAATGCGGTGGCACATTATGACATCAGGCAACAAATGCGCGAAGGCAAATCTGCAAGATTTGAGTCCTCATTGCCGAGCGGCGATGCGACAGTGACGTTTTCACAGATCGTGCGACGGGGCCGCTAATGGGCACAGCTGACAAGCGAGTACTTGTATGTCGTAAGCGAACGTCCCCAACGCGCCGCCGCAGTAAGACGACTCATCCAGCGTTCTTGGATTCTGCGAGCAGGATTCACGAAGGCTGAATCGACACTAATAATAAACAAAACGAAAGACAGAAACAGGCGAGGAGCCGTAAAGGCTGTGCACACGAACTGCAACATGTCGGCACAGCAACAGCGCAGCGAAACTAATCTCCAGGGCGGCTACCTCGCAGAAGCATAACGTCGCAAACAAGACGCGCGCGAGCATTGCTCACCGCCAACGAGGTCGAGAGGAAGACGAGACAAGCACGCCGAAAGTCTCAAAGGAGAGGCGAAGGAAGCCGGAGAGGGCAGAGTTCGCGCACCCTAGGCGGCGGCGCTGCTTCAGCAGAAACGGGGGCCATCGGCAGAGCGACGCCGGAGACTGCGGCAACTGCGGCCGCCGTGCAGGCGCACTTGACGCAATCCGGAGAGAGCGAACACGTCGCGGGCGGTCCACCGGATAGCGTGGACGCGCGGCAGAAAGTCCGTATAAAAGGCTCCTCCCCCACACAAGCTGCCTTGAGGAAACGCCGCGGAGACAAGCTCCCTCGCCCCTCCCCCGTCAGCGGCGCCAAGGATTATACGACTCCGCGCATAACTCGGCAGGGTGGTTCACGTCGGGCGCGAAGTGCGCACAGTTGTCAGCCGCAGCTCGCGAACGCGGCCGGTGAGTTGTGGAATATTGTAGCTACGGTGGGTCCCAAGAGTCAACTTGCCTGTGAACGTCAGCGCTCAATCTACAGAATCAACAAGCCCCAAATGAACGCACGGCAGTCGCGGAAACATCGCCAGAAAAAGCATCCATCGACTGGTTGTAAGCTGCAGCTTACGCTGTGATAAGAGGAATCGCCGCTGTCGACGACTAAGATGTTAACGTGTAACCGTGGAAGATTTAACTTTCCCAGCAAAAGTGTATGGACTCCGTTGCACCGTCCAAACGTCGAGAGGGGGCAAGCTGCATCTGCGGAAGCGGCGTCGATCATGGCCTCCGCATCAGCGTTGTTCCCGCGCCGACGTAGCAACTAAAAGGGAGCGCAGTTCCCGCGACAAGGGAAGGGCGCCCGGGCAACCACTCCTAATGTTTCCAGTCGGCGCCAGCGCAAGGGAACAGTGCTCAGAATCCCCGCCCTCGTAATGACCGGCTCCCGAAAGCGTCCAGTATACGGCACGCGCGTCAGGGTCGGCCCTGCACCCGCGTATGCTCACTCAAAAGTTGACCGGGAAATTCGAGGGGCTGGGCAGGGCGCATGACGCCTCTTCATTGCGAACGCTTCCCACCCAGGAAACTGCACCCGCATATGTAAAAAGGGACACAGCAGAGCACGACGCGCCTTAATAGTTTAACCAAGACTTTCCTGCGGGTCGGGGAAAGCTGTTCGTCCAAGGCGTTTATCCGCCAAGAGCGATGCTTATTAACAATGACAAGAACGAAAGAAGCAGAATAGTGCATCGTATGTTGACGGAAGCTGTTTCAACAATGCAATGCAAGTTAACCGTTTGCTGGCGACAAAATTAGCAGATACACAGGCCGCATCACAGGCGCCGAATGCATGCAGCTTAGAGCGCAGGATGAGGTTTGCGCGGAAGGAACTGCTCACAATGCGAACGACGGTTCACGGGAGTGCGCCTGCTTAACCACGTGCCCCGAAGAATTAGTTCGTCACAGACTCAGTATGTGGATTCCGAACTCCGGTGGTGTACTAGAACTTAAATTTTATGATCTGACTTTCCTTTCAATCACAAATTATAGACCCCGAACCCAAAGCGAATGGTCTCTGCCATGCAAGGCTGTCCACTGCGACACCGATACCTCTTTAGCCGGTATCTATATAAGAGCCAAAACGGCGGCGTGAAGTAACAAATGCGAAGTGAGGCGCCGGCAACAAGAAAAGGGCCGGGAGAGGGGGCAAACCGTTGGTTGCCATTAGGAGCCCCGGTAATGAACTCCCGATATCGGGGGCGCTCATCAATGAAGGTCGTCACGGCGCAGAATGCATTTGAGGCCGGTTTTCGGCTCGCCTGCTGCAGCGCCTAGAAAGGAGCTAGCGTTTACGGCCTGCGTCGGTGCCGTGAATCATGCCTCGGCGGCGCTGGAGAGCGACGGTCGCCGTTCCTCGCTCCGCTTGGCAGCAGCAGCGGTGGCGGCGGCGGCAGACTCCGTCGTGCGATCGGCTCGCACGAGTGCACTGCCTGACGCGCGCGTGCTGCTCCGAAGGTCGAAAAACAACAGTGCGGCGCCGCCGGCAACAGCCAGCCACTGCTGCTGCTGCTGCCAGAGTCGTTGCGAGAGCGGCTTCGAACTGCGCGCTGGGAATACTTCGAAGTTGCTTGAAAGAAGCTCGTATCAAAGACGTGGAGTTCTGCGGCGTCACCGCGACGAATTCGCTGCAGAACAGGCGGGCTAACACCAGAGTCCGCTCGCGCTAAGTATTTTGCCTTTGGATAACGATATCAGCGGCTGCAATTAGGGATGAACGCGCAAGCTACCCGTAAGCTTGTGAAAGTGACGAAGGTTAATTATCGCAAGTGTTGCTTCTAGTCGACTTGAGGCGAGTTTTTCTACCACAGGTCGAAGTGCTTCATGCGATCGGTTCAAAAATGAAAACTCCTAAATGACCAGTTCTTACACAGCCGTGGTAACAACGTCACAGCAGAAGAATCAAACATTCGCGGTCCGCAAAGTTTGGTATGCTGTGTGCGCTTGAGGGTGAACCGAGTGGACACACCATGTGACAAGCGCGTCACGCAGCAGAAATGTTACGAATGTCTCATTAAAGCAAACGTGAGGGACCAGCGCTATTTAGCCAACGCGTGCGAAGGACTCCACCCAAGCAGGCGAAGTGACAACACAGTGGCCTTCAAGACACGCTCTAAGCGATACGCGCCGACGACTGGCAAGTGGCTAATCCCATCTCCGCGAGCTTACACTTTGACGGCAGGCCACTTCCTCCAACCCACAGATAAGCGATGTTTTAAAACACAAACACACGCCGCGACAAAGACTTCCTTCGCGGCGAGTTTCCGCCGAAGGCTTGAGGACGTGCCGTCGCTCTGGCCTGCCAACGTCAATCGCTTCCCGGTCCGTTTCTCACGCGTTCCGCGGCCTTTCTCGGAAAGAAAACGAAGAATGACACGCTTGAGATCCTACGTTCCAGCTGAGAAGGGCGTTACATGCGTGCCGTGCATATATTGGAGTCGCAGATCGCGAAGCTGCATGGTTATAAGGGTGCGTGCATCTGGTTAGGCTTCAGTGAGCTTCGAGGGTCCATATGGCAGGTTCCGAAGCAGGCGTATATATACTGTATGGGCATCTGCCACGTCATCGAGAAATTGCGTCTGGGCACGCGAGCAAGACGACGGCACTACAGCGATCGAGTTTGCCGACTCTCAACGAGGGACTAAGCTTACGACGAAAGTGTGCGACGGTAACATGCGGCGAGCTATGCAACGAACTTAAGGTAGAATATTGTGAAACAATGCGTTGAAAACGCGCGTCCAACCGAAGTGGCAAATTGAGCAGCTGTATAGTCTGCATTAGGGGCATGCGAGTAGTAGTTGCTCGAGCGATCGCCGAAACAATACATGCGGTTTGAAAACTTGTATAAACGGCAAGGTCAGATCGCAACCAGCAGGAACTGCGCGTACCAACGCATTTTGCGTTTCATCGGTGCATTCACTTGGGGGCGGTATTCCAGCCTCTGCGGAGGCTGAATGCGCCGAATGTTATCCATGGCCATAGACAGCGGAAAGTCAGTGCAAATCGAACAGAAGGAACACTAAAGTTCCCTTAAGTTTTGTTGGCGGAAAATGGGCAAGTAAGATGGCCCACCCTAATCAACCGCGAGGGGAGGGAATACCATCCTGTCTGTACGCTGTCGTTTACGCTGCCACTAATCCCCAAATCTTTTTGGAGCCGACGAATGCGAGGGCCCGTAAGCAAAGACCAACAACGAACTGGCTAAAACATTGCTTTTTATTTTATACCGATAGCGCTCATGAGCGCACACGTCATAGACGGGACAAGTGAATGGCGCTGTAGCAACATGAGCACGTTCCTCAGTTCCACAGCGAACGAAGGCAATAGCGGCGTCACTCGAGAGTACCGTTACGCAACGTCCACCTGCGGCTGGCTTGCCAGCGATGCGCGCATACGAACGCGGAAGACATGGCGGCCGGACGTTCACCTTCGGGCGCGCCGCACGTTTTCTGCGCGTGCATTTATTCTGTTCCGGCAGCTGGCAGCGGTCAATCGGGCCGCCGCCGCCATCGACCGCGCACGGCCCGGCGTTTTGCGGGCATGCATGACTGACGCGGTCAAGCTTCGACTCGCGGTCGCGCCTCGAGTCATCCTCGGCCGACGCATCACATCTGCATGACCGAGCGGAGAGCACCGCACGGGGCACCCGCTCGGAATGGACGGTTTGCAAAATAGTGAGCGCCATCTGGTGCATAACAGGCAAAGCTGCAGTTCTCTGCGTGCGAGAGTATGTGGTTAGAGAGCGAGTTTCGTTCCTCGGCTGCTGCCTTGCATCTGCCGCGGAAGCCCCGTGCGTTCATGGCGTCAAAAATAATTGAATACGCCGTCACTCCGTTCCAGTTTTCGTACATGTCATAGACCTCCGACTTCTCGAAGCGTACCACTCAAACTGATCGCGTGTGGCAATATCTGCTTTCTATAACTGCCACTATTCGCCAGGCTCATCGAGGCTCGGCACTGAAGGAAGATCACGTTAAAAAATATCGTATATTTGGGGCTGCTGATGCCAGCACGGGACTGATGCGAGCGAAATACACTCCTCCAACAAAGAGCAGAGTGCGCGTCGTCGAAACACGCTGCCGATGTGTCGCCGAGTGTCCGCACTTGGTTTCGCAGACTGGCCGCGCGCAGCTACCACCGTGCAAGGTTTGCTCTTTGCTGCCGACACAGTATACAGAGAACCAACTCTACGTTCATTTAACCGCGACATAATCGTCCAGACGCTAAAATACTCACGAAAATAAACACATTATGGCCCGCTCCGTTTTCTTTGCAAGCGCCGTCGGCTGCTGCTTCGACAACCGGGAGCTAGGCCTGCCGGCTCGAGCGATCGGCGGCTGCCGACAAAGTCAGCGCGCCGAGGGTGATGCTCCGCTTAGGAGAGTTTATCCTACTAATATAGCCCATCTGGAACAAAGCAAAGCTTCACGGAGCTGTATGATTTGTTACGACGGTCCTTTTTTCGCGCACGGCAAATACGGGAATGTCTCAAACGACGCGCCGTTCTCTCGACTGTATACGCACTAATTGCCATCGCTGAAGACAGTAGGCCTCGCTCGCTGGCCGTGGGTGTCGCCGGTTACGAAGAAGCTTCTGCTGGGAATTGAACGCATAGTTTCCTGCGAGCTCTTCGACTCTTGTATTAATATTAAAAGGCCAAATAAGAAATACATTTGGCTATCTGTACACCGCCGGCAGAAAAGAGCAAACCAGCCGATCGATTCGAACTCCGTCGCACGGTGGTCGCTCCGCGCTGCCCGTCGGTCGCACCAACTGCCTTCCAATGGTGTGTTTCGATCACTTCAGTGGCGTAGTAGTAGGCGCTGATTGTCATATGAGGCGCACTTTCGACATCACTTTATAGTATTTAGTATAATAACATGTCAGCGACAACTGAGTGATACCCCTGCGCGTTCGCAAGCGCTGTCCGTCCTCGTCCATCTTAAGCTTTCCCTATTCCGGCAAAATGCGGCTGCGTTTAAGGGTGTCTCGAAGCTTGCAGGCCGAAATAACCTCGCTGCGCTGGCATATTACAATTCAGTAGCAGCAAATAGCGCGATGAGAACCGGCTCTGCGAGGAGCGAGCAAGTTGTGTGCTGTGATGGCATCTCCGGCCGTCGCTTATACATGCTGTTTTCCTCACCGGATAGCTCTTCTCGGACGGAAACCGAAATAAACTCGTGCTCCGTTTGCTAGTGAAACACTTTGTGCACAACACGCAGCACAACGAGCCGTCCTTTTCACGAAAGTACCGCGATCAAAACCACCACAAACCGTCGTCTCAAGGCGCGCTATAGCTGCGTTGGTTGTTCGTCTGCTTCTCGTACCTAACCATGTAGAGGGCGCTCGTGACAGCCGTGTTCGCGCATGCGCAACAGTATTTTTGCAAACCGTCAATTACTGTGCTCGGTGGTCGCAGTCGCCCGCCCTCGCCCAACCGGATCACAAGCGGGCATGCACGCAAAGCAAGCAGCTCGAGATTTGGAATGCGCAAAAGCAGCTCTTGCGTGCCCTTCGTTGGCGGGTCGCGGCTTATTCTTTCACGCTCCAAAGCGCCAGCAACGCAAAGCATACGCTGCCGTGCAATCGCACAGTCCGACAGTCTGTCGTACCCGGGACACAGGGGTAATGGCGCCTTGCTGCTGCCTTGTGTTGAATGGGAGAGGTAGCGCGTATGCGAATCCTACGACAGCAAATTCGCTGCCGGTGTCCTGGATGACATCCAGATCCAACGAATAAAAACAGCTACATCCAGATCCGACGAATACAATCACCCCCCCCCCCCCCAACCTTTCGGGTTAAACTGGGCCCAGGTGACGCGAGTACAAGTCACCGATTATAAAATCAGCGGCTGAGAACGAAACCGCGGGTGAATACGAACACATACGCAGTTGCGCATGACCGCATCAAGCTTCATTTACACAAAACAGTGCACCGCGGAGCGTGATCAAACAGGAAGACTTATCTGCCTTACCACATGGCCACGCCTTTCACAGCGTGGGGCAACCACGCAAACATTTGCGGTACAAAGCCGTCGGACGTTTGCTACTCGGAGATGTGAAAAAGACGAAAGATAGTCGAAACCACACCAATAAGGTATAAAAAGGATGTTTCCATCTTTTCAAGCCGCGGTTGCCGGCAAAGACGAAGTCCGCGACTCACGCTGCTGTAACAGGACCCCCCGGAGACGAGAGTCGGAAGGTTCTCCGGATCAAAGGAAAGCCGAAGGAGCGCCAATTTCCGCTAGCAGGAGGTGGGTCCGGGAAAGAGCAACGTCCAGATGTCTCAACGAGCGGAAAAGAGCGACGAGAGTCGAACGTACGCGGCAGCGGGAAGCCTGCTGCACCATCGCTGAGGGCACCCTCGTCGAGTACGGTTTCGAACGTCCGTGTGTTCGTGCCGCCTATGTATACAACACAGGGCCGAGCGAGCGCCCATAAGGCTTGGATACCGCGTGCCGCGCTCATAGGGCCGAGCGGGGGAACATTGTGGAGCGAGAGAGGGAAGACAAAGAGGAACGCCGGGCGCACACGTTCTACGGAGGCGCACCACCGCTGCGCGGCAACAGCCGTTTTCTCCCGCAGCGAGCCAGGCGATCGGTCGGCCGACCAAGATAGAAGATGCCTCGCCGCCGGGTCTCATCTGCGCCTCCAATCTCGAGGCGGCGCGAAAAGGAGGAGCTCTCGGGAGAAGGAACGCCAGTGCCCGCAGCACCAGCTATGCGAGGAGGGGAGTGGTGCTGCGGACGCCATCATTTTCGAGGCCTGGCCGGCCCGCTCCCGAGGGCGCTAGGCCGGATGGGCGCCGGGCCAAGCAAGAGCAACAATGGCCGGAGCGGTCACGTGCCGCTGCCGCTCCACGGCCCACATCCGGGTTGCCTCGGCACATCCACCTCGGGCGAGGCGCCAGTGCTGCTCTCGTTCTTGACCGTGCCGCGGCGATACGTATATATCTTGCCTCGATCGCCGCTGCCACACGGACTCAGCCCTGAGCGACGTTACATACGGGCGCCGCCTGGACCGCCCACTTCAGAGACGCCCAGTTGAGAAATGCGACGCTAATGAGCTCGCCAACAACCCGAGCAGCAAGGACAGCCTTGCTGGGATATATTGTTGCTGGGAGGTTTACGAACAGCGCGGTCAAACCGTTACCTATATATATAAAACGCCAAACGTCCTGGCGACAAAACGAGGCCGTGACAAGAGCTGACCTGGTGTGTCATCTAGGTCTGCCGTAGAAGGCTAGCCGTTTCGGATCTTCGCTATGGGGACAAGAATGCGTCAAACTGCAAGCAGAAAAATATGATTCGAAAAGACTGATCCAGCTGAATAAGTGGGCCTCAGAAAGGCAAACCTGTGATGCAAGTTGGTTTGTTGTGCCGCGCGTTTGATCGCACTCGACAATAGGCCGCTTTTCCTAGGGACAAGCAGCCCAACAGCTACTGCGTCCTCACACACAATATAAGACGGGCAGACATACAGGCGAGTAGCGTGACTTGTCCTGCACAGTAAGCAAAGCAGGCGTGCCCCTGAAGAAAGCCGCAGTTCCAGAAGAGAGGGCAGAAGTGACTCGAAAGAAAAACAAGGGAGGCGTGCGGTCGTGGAAAGTTTTAAAAGCTCGGCAAACCGACGAGGGAGACTCGGTGCGGCTCAGCCGGCCGACACGAGAAGCCAGGCAGACGCCCCAACGGCGACGACGAGTGCGAAGCCACGTTCCCACGGAGGAGAACACCGCCGAGATGCGGCAGCGAGGATGAGGAGGAACCGCGGCGACGAATGTGGGAAGAAGGAACGAAGATGGTGATGAACGCCGTGGAGGGAGCGAACGAAGGAGCCAGAGAAGGACGCACGTGACTGGCCCCTCTCCGCCATTCCCCACCCCTCACGTGACGGGCGCAGAGAGAAAGAGGGGGAAAAGTTCATTGAGGAGGCGAGAAAATTCCTGGAACGCGGCCCCTACAACTTATGTATACTCTGGCGGAGAAGCCGCGCAGCGCTAGCGCGCCGCAAAGAACGCACGCACTCGGCGGCAGACCAACAGCCACGGGGAAGGCAGGAGAGAGGAGATTCGTTGAAGGGACGTAGGAGAGAGGACCAGCCGAGAATCCGAGAACGAAAGAAGGAACAAGGATGCGAGAAAGCAGTACGCAGCAGGAGTGCCGGCGGGGCATGCAAAAAAGAACAAAGTCCAAAGGAGGGGAGAGAACGAAGCCCGAGTTGTACTTTCCCCTCCGCGCACGCTCTCTCCAGAGAGAAGAAAGGATGCCTTTTATGTTTGCCGTCGTTTTTATGCACGCCGCGGCGCTCTCCCTCGCCACTCCCCTCTCCGCATATAGAACGGCAGGGCAAGGGAAGCAATGGAGGAGGGCCAAGCGCGCGCACTTTCCCGCGAGGGCCGTCGTTTACGTCCCGTAGAAGTCTCCAAGTGACTACGCGTACACATGGAGCGGCGTCCAGCGGAGGCGCACTGCAAGTGGGGATCTCGAAGCTCATGCACAGTGCATGGTACGAACGCAGCGATGAATTACTTGCGATTTCAGTTATATGCACGGGGGCTGAGATATTTACGTTTCACCCACCTAGCCGAACATATGAAGTACTCCAACGAAGAAAAGGCGCATACGCACTGTCGAAAGCCAGTACGGGGATGTGACATCGCACACGGTAGCGACAGCAGTTTTAAACTCTGGGTATTCGTGAACTGAATAATACTGACAGCAAAAGGTTAGGTGCACTCCGTCATTATGCAGTCTCTTAGCGTGTACATAAGCAGAGCTGCGAACTGCTGGCTACGGAGATATATACGTGGGACACGGGTTGTCCCACCCGGTATCAATCAGCCAGTGAACTACAACATTCGTGGCGCGATTCAACTGCGAAACTCGGCGTGTACAGGCATTTTCGCACAACAGGCCACGAGGAAATTGCACGGTGCGGAATAGCGCACCCTTTGAAAAGCTCGGTGCGCAAGCTTCACGGGCGACCGAGCGTCGGATGAACCGTGATGAGGCCCACGCGAGACCAACTGCGCCCGAGAACACCACTCGAGGCAGACAAAAGCTGTTCTCCAGAAGCGGCTCCTCGCGAAATTTAATTAGGAGCCGGGTGAACCGTGCGCGTACACACGTCGCCGCCGCGCGCGCGCGCGGTCGCCATAGGGGACGGCGCGAAGCCCAGCTGATGCCTGGCGCAGGAGCATCGATCGCTAGGACAACCGTTTCCAGAGGCGCGGGCGATAGCCTGCCCTCTTGTCCTTCACGCTGCGCGCGCTCTGCTTTCGCTGGCCTGACACCTACGAGCGGACGTGGCGACGGAGGGTATCGCCCGGAGAAAGTGCGGCTTCAACGGTTCGTTCACTGCACTGTACACCGCGTTATGGCTCGTCAGGATGCGCAATTGGCGATTCGCGGAATTGAATCGGAGTCCATCCCAGGGATGTCTAGTAGAAAATAAACCAGAGTACCGGCCACAATAGCGATTCATCGTCGAAATGTAGTAGCTTATCCCGCTCTAATCGTAATGCGACAAGCCTTGGGACGTGCTGTGCGAATTCGGCAAGAGTAATTTCGCAAAGTAATTATTGTAAGCAATTTCGCGGAGGCATGTCTTGAGAGGCTGATCGGCTCCCCAGAAGGTAACCTAGCTACTAAATCTGACCTACAGAATGAAGTCCCCCGGTTTGCACGATGCAGATAATGGTTTAACAGAGCCACATAAACTTGAAATCGAGGCGCAAGTTTCGAAACTTGAAACACTGAACAACGAGCATTCTCAAACGAGAGACTGTGCGCGCCCACAGTGCAAAACCAGCGTGCGACGGCCAGTCTGTGGCGGGGGCCCCTCCGAAAATTTTCGGCCAGGCCCTGGCGGCGGCGAGCGACGAGCCAGCCATCACGGAGAAACGGCGAGAAAGACCCTCCCAGCGGCGAAGGTCGTGGGACCGCACGCTTCCCATTGAGTTCCTGTTCCTGGGCACGATGGAATGCGGCCCTCCTCCTCTTCCTCCGCCCCATACGTTTTTTGTTTGTCTTCCCTCCCGTTCTTTGCCGTCACAGGGGTCGGGCGGAGGGCGGCGGTGGCCCCTCTGGGGCCCCCTTCCTGCGTATTACCTCCCCTCCTCCCCCCCCCCCCCCACTGGTACCGAAGGAGAAGGATCCCCCTTCAACCGTCAGTAAAAAGGCCGCCGCCGGCTCTACGAGCTGCTTGCTGCTGCCACACACTGATGCGGCGGCTCCTTCCACCGCCACCGCTGCTGCTGGGACACGTCTCTCGCCCGAGGAATTCGCAGGGCCGTCGAACTGTTGCCGCCGATGGTGCCAACGCGGTCCGCCGGCAGTCACAGTTGCTGTGCGCGAAGAGAGCAATGCTTTGCGCCGAGAACGGCTACTTCACTGAGCTGCATGCGCGGACGTATGTCAGCAAATACTGCGCGCCTGTTTCAACAGGAGAAACGCACCAACGAAAAAATTCCTTCGTAAATACCTGGCACTAAGCAACGTTCAGTGAGAACGTACGAATACTACAGGGTTATTTCTACAGCCCCGTAGGAGCCATCCATCGTAGCACTACAACAACAAGAGCGACCCGTCAGCCGCGCATGAGAGGAGGCTAACAAGTAATTGACGCAGCTGCCTCCACATCCAGCAGACAGCGTGGCCTTCCGTTCGGCTCCAAACCGACCGACACCTAATCCTGATAAGGGCAACGCGCGAGTGTAAATGACGTCGAGGACGCCACTGGATATGCACCTGGCCTACTGATGCGCCCGTACGTGCTTCTGAGTGCGAAGGACAACTGGCCAGGGCGCAGCGACGTGAAGGGGGGGTAGTCTGCGAGAAGACGAGGACCTCCCTAGACGAAGAGAGACTGCGCGCCTGAAGATGAGACGTGACCGAGTGGCTAGACAGCGCCCCGCAGCCGCCGTGTTTACCAGCGTCTCGGCCGCGAACACTCCACTCCGGTTTCGAACAGCAGGCATGCTCGGCTCCGAAGGTCGACGAAATCGACACTTGACGCCCTGCTGCTCTACGGTTAACTGCTCGACCGTCGCGATTCTTGCTGCAGGGCACAGGATCCATCTTCACAAACACAAGCTCCTCCCCCCCCCCCTTTCCCAGTGGAAGGAGGGGGACAACGAAAGCGCACGTTTTAGCACTCGAAAACTATGGACTACCATAGCTCCACACAAATGCAAGAGACTTAACATGCAGCAGTCACATCGAAGCTTAGCCGCTTAAAGGGAGGGCTATGAGAGGTTGCGCAACAGGAAGGGCGGAATAATAACGAATTCAGTTAACGTTCGTCTGAAATATTTCGCAATACGCAGCCGTCAGAACGCTGCTGCTGCCGTGCTTGGAAATTTAACCCGGGATCTAAGGAACAGAACGCGAGAACCTCGACGCTACCGCAACACGTGCCGTATCTGAAAGAAAGCATCCCTTGCAAAATTAATCTGACCCACAGGGCTACCGCGAGTAACCTAAACACCAACGGGAAATCTAAACGCCGCCAGAGGAACGCCAAACAGGTCAACCAGCTTCCTGTGCGAGTCAAGTCACCTGTCCCACTGCGAAAGCACAGGAATGTCCTGTACATGTCCAGGGGCGAAGTAATCCTTTCGTCCACTTGTTGGAGCCCTTCCTTTTGATGACAAGGGCACCCCCAACCACGACAAAAGGAAAGCGGTGCTTCTCCGCTCAACACGCAGCTGGCTGCGTCAGGGCTGCGTTGCTAGCCGCTCGCGGAGAATGCCTGCTACCTCTGAAAGGAACGCGGAGATTGGGAAAGAGACGCGGGGAAGGGGCGAGGTACGGGAAGGTTCTCCAACGTCCTTCACGAATACCACTGCGCATCGAAGACGTCTCGAACTGCTCTGCGCTTTTTTTCCCCTACCCGGCTTGGACGGGTTGTTTTCACGTTTGCTTGCTCCCAGCCATTACAACGTAGTTCTCGGCGGCACACACTTTTCTCCACGGAGAAGGCCACCAGAGGCAGCGGATGCCCTTCGCTCGCCCCCCTCACTTATGAAAGCGGGCGTACCCTCACCCCCCCCCCCCCAACGCCTGTGGCGTGAACTCTCCTCCTCCCCCAAGTGAAATCTTCCCTGGAATGCGTTCCGAGAAGCGCCACCCAGCTGGACTCGTTCTTCTCCGGTCAGGCAGGCGCAAACATAAACAACTAACACAGCGCTGCTCGTGACGGGGGCAGACGAAGAGTAGAGAGAGAAAGAACTATGCCTCCTCTCCTGCAGTACACCGAAGATGCCTGCTTCGGTGATCGTTCTGCGAAAAAGCCGGTTCGACGGGAAAGCACCGCCAATGCCGAAAGCAACAAAGAAGGCGCAGGAATCTTTCACTGTCAAATGGGCGCACTGCAGCAAGCCAAGCTGCGTACGTTGCGAAAGTGCACCAAGCCGGTAAAATGTGGACTCCTCACCAGCGAAGTCGCAGATGCGAGCAAAAATGGTTGAG
Organism: Dermacentor albipictus; assembly: GCF_038994185.2. Taxonomy (NCBI): domain Eukaryota; kingdom Metazoa; phylum Arthropoda; class Arachnida; order Ixodida; family Ixodidae; genus Dermacentor; species Dermacentor albipictus. The sequence continues at coordinate 373,763,536 of NC_091821.1, forward strand.
GCATGTTTACGTATGACCCACAAGCCAATAGGGTAATTCTCTGGATTTTTGCCGGAAGGAAAACCTTGGTCGGGCGTTTGTGCGCGCAGTCAGGCGGCCTGGCTGACGCGAACGCCGTAGCAAAACGACGGGCGTGGCACTTCGCAATTAATTTCTGCACCGAAAAATAGCTCGCACGGAACAGCTACACGAATGGCGAGAAATCGCAGAACTGCAGCGCTCCAGGACGCTTCGAGTGAGGCTAGTGACGTGGTTAGAAAGGAAACAAACAAAAAAACAGGCCAGGCTGACTCTTGCGCTCCCTTCCCTTTTTGCTGAGAGAAGATGGATTCCACCAACACCACTTAAAAGCTAGGTGGCGTTGCTCCCGCGGGAGAGAAGGAGAAAGCCACCAAGGTACAGTGAGCTAGAATGCACCACCACGCTTCGCCTCGACGGTGGTCGTCGCTATTACAGGGCAGGCCTGCAATCCGAAACCGCAGGGAAAACGCGACGGATAGACGCCGCCCCCTACCCGAGAGCGACGGAGTTCCAACTGACGGACAAGGGCCAGCGTTTATCGTTTGTCGTGACAGACGTCACCGAAGGGCGGCACTCGCACCCCTTGTCGGGTACGGGACAGATCGATGCCAGAGAGGTCTTCCCCTGCTGAGACGTCCAATAAGAAGGAAACGATCTGTACTGTACATTCGGTAAATCTTTAGTTTACACGTACTGGTGCCGCCATGAAAGAGGGTGAACGAAAAAAAAAGAAAACGCCCTGTATTCTTGTCATGCTCGGACTGCCGTACCTGTAGGTTAAAACACCGCTGTAACAAGCTGGGCGCGTTGGTTGGTAAAGAGCAACTAAGTATGTTAAAAAGCCCGTTTTACCGTGACAGATCAACTCATAGTAACCGCTGAATGGCGGGGAAATATAATCACTTCCAAGTGACACTGAAGCGCCTCGCGAGGTGGTCCACGCAAGCTGTCTACTGAATTGTCACACGTGTACATGGACACAGAATCAATGCGGGTACTGAAAGATCGTGCAAACTACAAGCATCATCCACACGCCAAGAAGATACCCACCGGCATCCAAGCGGGGCACGGCGCGTCACGACGTCGAGGGGCCCGCCCAGTCACGGCGCAGATCGGCTCGCGCCTCGGCAGAGAGCACGGCTGCTCCGTGAGGGCGCCGCAGTGACCGTGAAAGCGCGCAAATTAATAGCGAAGGCCCAACGCGACGCGACTTGGCCCGACTCCGCCTCGGAATGGAGAAACGAGGGGCGGGCGGCCGTTTTTTCCCTTCCGACAAGGGTAGTAGTAGTGAGCGGACAGACGCACAAACGGCTTCCGCCAGCCGCGCTGCTGATCCGACTGGGTCGACTATCATGCCGCGCCAAGTGTCGTTAACCAGCTGGAACTAACCTTGACCGACGAGACGACGGGGCCTTGAGTGGCGCGGGTGCGGCTGCACTCGGCTGACCCCAGAGACGCGCGCGCGGCCGGCCCCTCGGCAGCGTACGTTTCCGCGTCCCTTTCTCGGCGACCGCACTTTCCCGGAGCGCCTCGTCTCGCTCAACTGAGCTATGCGTAGGAACACACACAGAGCCCCGGCTCGTTTATGAACTCAGAATGGACTATATTCGGCAACACAGGCGAGCAAGAACCTGTGCCCCGGAGAGGCGCGCGAACGCAACAGTTCAACGAAAGGCCACGGTGCAATAGGACCGCGTCACGTGTGCATTGACCGCCAACTGACGTCCCTGCATTGCATGCACTGGACATTGCACATCTGCCAGCAATCAATACAGGCAGGAGGCTGTAACCACTGGGCAGCTCAATACAAAATAAAGTGGCGTACAGTAACAGTCTGCGAGCAGCACAAGACTGCCTGGGCATACTAAACCGGCAGTGTAGAGTGAACAGAACGCACAGCTTCGAATTTCGCTTGTCGCGACGGTTCAAGGACAGTGGGCTCGGTAAATGTCGCCGCGGCCACTGGCACTACGACGGAGAGGGAGAGGCCCTCGGTCCCCTCGCCGCCGCTATGCCGGCGGCCCATTCTTGGGCGGTGAGTCAGCCGCCGAGTATCAGGGGGGACTCGCAAGACGACAGCCGTATCTCCATCCGGAGGCGCCCGCTTTGCCAAGTCCACACGGCGGGACTGCGCCGCGCCAGCTGTCTTCTAGACGGCCAGCACGATAAAGAGGCGCATTTCCGGCAGTGGTGAACAGATACTAACTTCAGTGCCCTTTCTCTGACACCAAGACAGATCAATCGCTAGGGACATTTGTTTTCTTCTTTGACGTCCGCTCTAATTACATCTGATCAGAAAACGCCAAGAGTTGCATCTCAACAGTAGATTGATGACCCCGACAAAACGGTGACACTGCATTTTTGGTGTACAGCATGCCGCGCACTAAGATAAAACATTTGCGCATCTTGATAAATCTGAACACTTAAATGTTGCCAAAATAAATTGCAGTTTGCGAACGTTCTATTCACCGTACACTAAGTCGCCTAAGCAAGCATGAGGTAGTTGAGAGACGTTTACGACAAACAGTGCGCCGGAAAGAACGGGGACAAGGTCTGAAAAACCGTACAATGTGCGGTGTGTACAGGTGTTCCACAAGGGAGTAAAACTTGAATGTTCAGAAGCGAACGCCGACAAAATGCCAGCGATGCCCTGAACCGAGAACAGCAAGCGCGGAAGGGCTGAAGCGCGCGAGCACGACGTCGGGCGACGAAGACGGCGCCTGCGGTTTCTGGAATGCTTGCGTGCTCACGTGCGTAAACATGGAGGGGGAATTCAAACACCCACGAAAAAAGCCCAAGACCCCAGGAGACATGTCAAGCCTGAGCAAGGACTGCGGACAGCAGAATGCACACAAGAGAGCACAGCCGCACACCGGCCACAACCACCGGGACGAGTGAAGCCTTCTCCGGGTTAGTACTGAGACCCGATTCCAGGAAAGATCCACCGAAGCACCAGGAAAGGAAGAAAAACAAACAAACAAGCAAAGTGATAAACAGCCCAGCGGTTATGGGACCCTAGGGGAACCTTCGAAAAAAAAAAACGAAGGGGGAAACACGAGGCGTGCACGTACGCACCACGACGCGGAGGCACTGGAAAGTAGCGACAGCACCACCCGCGCATACCACAACGTTGCCTTGCCCTTTTCCACTGGCTGCATTTCAGCAAGCACGGCAGCTGAGAGGAAGAAGGGGAACAGGCGGCCCAAGAGCAACGAAGGGAAGGGAGTCCTTGCGGGCGGCCTCCGCAACAGCCTCGCTTCCAGGCCAGGTTCTGGCTCGACGGCTCTTTGCACGCGCGGCGGCGGCGGCGAGCAAAGCAAAACAAGAGTGGTCGAGCCCGCTTTCGCGCTGCAACATCCGCGTTCCTCAGAGACGGCGGCCGGCCAGGCCTGCCAAGCAACAGCGCGCAGGGGTGCGTATATTGCCGGACTGCACAGCAGCAGCAGGGAGACGAGGAAGGCTCTGGGAGAGCGTGCCAGGCAGGGAAGAGGAGCGGCGGCCGCCGGAGCTAATCACAGAGTCTGGCGCGCCGTCAGTGCGTCGACGGGTAATGGTCAACGATCGCCCCGGGACCGATCCAAAGAGGAGCCGACAAATTGGGCGGTCAAGGGGGCACGCAACGCGCCGGCTCCCGTGGGCCGCGTTGTGCGGCGGAAGGACTCCCTTCCAGGGGGGCGGAAGGCGCGAGGTCGCGCGAGCGGTGCACGACGGGCAGCAGCGCATACGGGTGCGCGCACCACGCACACTCGCTGCGGCTTTTACGCGTGCCACACCAAGAGGGAGGTACGGACACGGACTGCTTGTACAGCGGTAGACGAGCCATGCCCCCCGCCTTCCGCTTAGAACGGTAGCAATGCGTGAAAGGATGTCTCGCCCCCAACTTTAGAGACCAGAAGCAGCAAGATGCTACGTTAGTTGTCCGCAAAACTCTTTCCCGGTGTTTTGCTAGTCAACAGACGCTGCGGTGAAATACGATACTGCAAGACATCAAGCTTCGACAAAAGAAACCACCCAAACGGCACAACATCAAATTGTTTACGCGCATTCAGCTCCGCCCTGCTAGCTTCCGTGTTTTACCACACCTTAACTAATTGCTGCTGCCCACGCCTTATATAGTAAGCGAAGACGGTGTAGCACATAATGACGTTACGGGCGTCGCTGCTTCAGACATACAAACTCAAGAGGCGCGTCACAATCTAGGCACGTTTTAGTACTAACAGCAGAGCATGACGGGCGCTGGTCATCAGCTAAGAAACCGTCCCGCCCACATTCGCACCAAGAGGTTACCTGCAACGCGAGGGAAACAGCGTTACGCGAAACGTCCACGGGAAATATGCGCTAAAGTTTCTGCCACGCCTGCACCGCGCAGGCACATCATCGCCTTCAGGAGCGCACGCACATGTTTCCACGCAATTTGCTCTCTTATCGAGACAACCATGCCGGTGCGCCGGCGATGATAGAACGCAGGGGTAGGGGAAACAGGGCCGCGAAAAAAAGCTTTTCTTTCTTTCGTTAAGCGCAAAGCTTCTGTCCCGCGTTTTTCCGCACCCAGCCAGGCACAAAGGAGCCGCCAAAGCGCAGAGATAGGAGAGAATGCGACGAGAGAACGCAAAACGCGAAAACAAAAGAGCGAACGTAAACTCCCCAAGTTAAAGCCGCCACACTGACGAGAAACCAGAGAGCACGCCGCAGTGCCGCGCAAAAAAAAAAAAAAAGTGCTCGACACTTTTCGCCGGGCTCCTTACCATCACTCGCACGAGACGGAAAAAAAGTAAACACCGACAAAGCGCGGGAAGCCCCACGAAGAGCAGGCGCGCATGCGCCAAAGCAGAGCCCGCTGTCCTTTTCGCACTACCCCCGAGCGCATCCGCTGTACTCCCCCTCGCATCCTCTTCCTGCGCGGGCAATGGTGAGCAGCACGCTCCCCATCCTCCCTGGGGCTTCGCAGAGCGGGGAAAGCCCGGCAATCGATAATGGAACGCGGAGGAGCCGCGCAGCAACGCCTCCTCGCCACAGTCACTGCCCTCCCCCACATCCCGGAGTTGTTCCTGCTGCGGGAGTGCAAGTCCGCAATACACAGTGCTGCGCCTCTGTCACAACGGACAGTACGCGAAATGCGTTTTGCGCGCTCCTTCCCGGCAATCGAGGCGTGTGCCCTGTACGTTTCTTTCTCCTCCCGCAGGATTCCAGGAATCGCTGGACACGCCTGCGACCTGCGAGACCAGTACGTTAGCCGCAGAAGAGCGAAATTGTATTCGAGAAACCAGTGAGAAAAAGAGCTGAGATCGTACGATAGTGAGAGCTGCCGGTGCCGGTATGCGCCGGCCGCTCAACTGACAACCGCCCGATGCGGCTTGTGCACCAGCTCTGAGCACTTTCAGAAGGAGCAGGCCGTAAAACTTGACCAAGTCACAATGCGCACGCAGAAAGTGCGCGTTCGTAGTCGACTTCTGACCAATCGCGACAGTCCGAGACCATATTTACGAGGGACTGTGTATAATGGCCGCCAACGTTTGAAAGAAGGCAAAATTTCTTCGACAGCGGTCGCGATAGACACGGCCCGTTGAGAGTTGTAACAGTCGGTAGTCTAGGCCTCACAATCGGTGGCATTTAGTTATCAGTGATATGTCTCGTAAAGAAACTACTAACAGAACAGCGGACATTTCGTTGAGCTCAATCTGAAGCCACCCTACGAAAGTATAGGAGGTACCTGCAAAAGTGCGACAGACAGCCCAGCGACCGACAGACCAAATACCAATGAAAGTAGGTATGGAATGTGCTCAACGCACGAAACTAAGTTTCCCGAAGAAAAATTAAAGATATGCGGGCAAGGTACACGCCTGGCGGCCTGAGTGAGGCTCGCTCAGCGAGGTATACAGGGGCTGCAGCAGATTCTGCGCGCATCGCCGGGTGCCAACCATTCACACGCAGATCGCGCGCAGTCCGTTATATATATAAAGTCGACGGGCGCGCACAATAAGCGGCGCGGGGCTGCGTCGGGCCGGAGCCCGGACCGCAGGCGCCGAGCCGAAGGCAATTCCGGGAAAAAAGGAGGGCAGGGTGAGGAGGCGCGCAAAGGAAACGGAGCGCGCTTAAAACCCGTAATCTGGGGCGGCGCAGGCCTCCAAACTCCGGGGCTCGGTTTCGCGAGGCCCACGAGCCCCCCCAGTTCACCCCCGTGACGACGAGACCCCGTGATGCGAGCGGGCACGCGCCAACTTTACATTCCCGGGAAGGCACCCTGCGTTCTCGGCTCTGGGACTGACGAGGCAGTCTCGGGGTCTCTCTCTCTCTCTCGACGCAGCGTGAATGAGACGGGTGATCGAGCCCGCAGCGCATCTCGCCACCCACGTCGCCGACTATGGGTGCGCAGGAATTTAAATTACTAAAGTTGGCGGACAGGCGCGCGCAGATGTCGGCGCGAAACTTGCGTGCCTTGCAGTACAACCAGTGCGAAAGAAGGAAGAGAAATAAATAAAATAACCCTGGCAGATTCACCGCTCACAAAAGTTCACAAATAGCGGACCACAGAGAGCCGCTTGATTCGCTATTAATAGCACTAACGTTTTATAGAACAGAGACGACAAGCAAGAACACGCAGTTACATAGGCTTTAATAGGGGCGCGGTCGGGCTGGACTGCGTCCTAGCCGGAGTTGCTAGTTTGGATGTTGGCGTTTCGAGCCTAGCCAGAGAGACCGCGGCGGATAACCCTCTAACCAATAAGCACTGACAAGATGGCGAGTTTGACTATATCGCGGTATACGAAGGCGTAAAATCGCACAGCGGATGAGAAGTGGCGCGCATAGAAGATACGGAACTCGATGTCGTGCCACAGTGCTCAGGCGCAACCTATTCCCGAAAAGCTGGGTTCTGGGAAGCCCGATTCAATCACACCGAGCGACCTGCTGCCGCGTCATGAGCACGCACTGGGTTGGGCGGTACGCTGCTTCATTTCAGAGTTCAGTACGATGGCAGGCAGTTCGGTATTCGTGGCGGGCGACACCAACGCTGCCTACATTGCCCCCCCCCTCCCCCTCCTTTTTCCAGAGAGGGGCCAACCGGCACCACGGCTAGACATGCCTACACCACGGGCACCCGGCCAGGGATCCCAGCACCGCCTAGCGCGGTGGCAGCAATTAGCCCAGATGCCAGGCGAAGGTGACGCTAATGCCTCGCACGGAACCGAGCATCCACTGCACAGCGCGTCGATCTGCGAGAGGGTGTCTGCGAGGGAGGGGGAGGTTGCGAGGGATGGCGAGCGAGCCTTGATGGGATCCGAACTCATTTAGGCGAAAACGATCCTCGCTGGAAGCCGAGCGGAGGTAAACGCTGCGGCAGCCGGGCGCGCGCCCCCCTGCATTACGCGAGCTCGTTATCGAATTTTCAAAAGGTTCATCGCATCACGCGCTGTCTTATGGCAGATTATACCGGCGTCGGAAAAGGCCGGGCACGGTGCGGGAGGGCCGCTCAAGCGAGGGCGGCAGTTTGCGCGAACAAGTTCATTTCCACCCTGGCGCTTCCTGATTTCCTTCGCCGACTACTCGAGCGCGAATTAGAATGAGAGGGTCTTAGCGACTGAACATTTCCAGACACAAGAATTATAGCTTTAACAAAAAAAAAAAAGAGTGCGCTTTACAAGCAACAGTGTATGGAATGCTTTGCTTAAAAATGGATAGATGAATATAACGGATTGAGTGAGTAAATTTCAGTGCTTGAGAGCGCCACTGACGCGAACAAAAAGAAATTTCGAGCAATGGCGTTAAGATACCGAAACATAACGGACGCACACAAAGGAGGAGAAAATGAACGCGGCGTGATGGACTGCCACTTAAAAATGGGCCGACGCGGGGCCCGAGCCGCGGTTCCCTCGTCTCGCACCGATACTTTCTGCCGGGCGCGCTGCTCACGAACAGCACTTGAACATGATGGATGCGAAGGCGCCTGCGCCGAGATTGCAGGGCGCCAGCAGCGTGGAAACACGGCGTAGGCGGCTTTAAGAGCCGCTGCTCGATGCTGCGGACCCGTGCACGGCCGGCCCCGCCCCGCTCTGCCTGCGCGCTTCGTTTTTTCGCTTCATTAAAAAAATAAAGACGCGCAGCTGTCCGCCCGATATTTGAAGAACCGTGCACGCGGTTTTTCCGCTTCCAGTCCTTTAACGGGGGATTACTGTGCTTCAATGCTGCGCAGCGGGAGTGCATGCTTCGAAAATTGCGAGGCACGCAATCTCGGAAGGAAAGTTTAAAACGCTGAAGCGGAAGAAGGCCGGGGGGAGGTAATGTACGTGTTCAGCAATTTCACCGGGGAAATGGACAACGTGTGCGAATGCGGGAGGGGATTTCGACGCAAATTTCGTTATGATGCAGTAACGCATGGATTGGAAAAAAAAATGTGGGAGGTTTCGGGGAAGCACGGTTACAGAGTTACTACAGTACGTGGCTAATACAGCGCCAGCGCGTACCCTGTTGGCGTTGAGGAAACGCAGGCGAAACGACGCGTGTGCCACGCGCAAACTCGCTCTACACGCGAATATAGATTATGGGCATATCGGCGTTAAAAGGTCCGCAGGTATACGCACCGCCCTTACTGTACAGAAGAAAAGTAGAGGCTGCGCACGCAGATCGCTGCAAAAGCACGTCGAAAACTTATAAGTAAATGAAAAAGAATGTGCCCGAAACAATTGCGGTCCCTGACACACAAGACAATCGACACTGATCAACGAGCGAGAGCCCTCTTGCGCAAACTATCCAAGTTCCCACGGTGCGCACCCAAGGAACTGTCAGCCCGTTCAGTGTGACGAAGGCACGCAACCGTAAGACAAAAGCGTCGCCACGCGCGCCAACTTGCGGCGTAGAAAACAAGCAAAACGGGGCCTCGGCTTTCTCGACACGCATCACAAAGTCTCGCCGCACGGATCGTGGAAGAGGGGCACCGCAAAAGAATGACGCGCGCGCACGCATCGCCGTATAACCGAAGCCCTGGCCGCGCCCGCTGCTGCTGCTTCAGAGGAACGGCCCCGAGTTTTCCATTTCCGTTTCGTCCCGCAGCTTCTTTTCCTCGGCAAGCTTTCGCCGCGGATTCGGAGCCCGCATCGACAAGGAAGCAGCGCGAGAGCAAAGCATGCGTACATGATGGATTCGGTCGCCAGCAGAAGGGACCCGCATCCACAAGCGCGCGCTCTCTGGGGGCTTCCGAGGCAACAGAGGAGAGCCCCACCGCACACCCCGAGGATGCCGCAAGAACGCCGAGCGCAAGTGCGTGTGTGTGTGTGTGTGTGTGTGTGTGTGTGTGTGTGTGTGTGTGTGTGTGTGTGTCGACGGGAAGCGCATGCAAGCGGCCATTCTTGAGGGATGCGCCTCTCGGCTGAATTCGCCGCGTGATGGATGGTTCGGCGCAGCCGATTTCGGGCCGAGGCCCTCGGCAACGCCGGAGAAAAATCACGGTGCCACCGAGGAAAAACGGAGGAAATAACTAAACGAAATTCGTGCGAGGAATATCACTCGGCTCTAAACCGCCTCAAAGCGCGCACCGTACACGATAGGTTCGTCTGTGTCCCGTATCGACTCTGCAGCGTACACTGTATAGCGGGGAAGAGGGCGGCGGCCGATTCGAGAAAATCGTATCCGATTGATGCTTTCCGCGTTGTCGCAAAGATAAACAGATAGTGTACTGCTCTGACAAAAAAAAAAGTGCATTAAGACTAAACGGCTTGAGTACGCGACGAAACTACTGTCCCTGCACGTATAACCGGAATGCCTAAACAACAATACTTCAGGGAAAACTCGGCACTCGGACCACTCTCAAGAAAGCTGGACAGTGCTGTATTTTGTTGAACCGCAGGTGCGCAACCTAGCATTGCAAGCTATCCGCACACGTTTGCAAGTGCGCTATTGGAAGCGAAGCTGCACGTGTGCCGTCATCCGCTAAGGCTTCGTTCATCGTTCATGTCTCAAAAAAAAAAAAAAAAAAGAACGCCCACCAGAGAACATCGCAGTTTCTAACGATGAGAGTCAGTCCGGCGTGCACGATGGACTCAACTACGTCCGCACAGAGTCTTGTCCGAAATCGTAGCAGACGTCGGGCGGAAGACGCCAAGGGCTACTCAACGGACAGCAGCAGCAGCTGACGCTCGCATAATGGCTACCATCAACCAGAGTGGCGCGAGCGCGCACCGCAGCTGTCGCACCGCAGCGCCGACCAAGCGGAGCGAACACATCTCGGAGCCGTGACTCACGCCCGGCACGTGCTCGCCCGAAATGATACGGGCTCGAGGCGAAGGACGATGCGCAGAGAGGAAAGAAACGATGACCACCACCACCTCCGGACCTATTACACCAGGCGAGCGAGAGCGGGGATTACACGCCTACATCCTCCGCAGGTGTCTGTTGCGCCCTCCCTGCATACAGAGAAGTGCGCACGTATACGCCTACATTTTGGCGGCGGGGCTCGGACGAGAAGGGAACGCCGACGGCTGGCGCAACGCGGAGGACGCCGGAGGATATATATGGCCATCCATCTCCACTCGCGCGGATAGGTATGCAAGCACCTGCCCCGTCCCTTACGTGTGACCGTGCCAAGCGCCCGCGCGCGCACGGAGACAAAAGGCATCCGCGCCGATCGCGTAAGTGTGCGCATTTACCAGCGTGCGCGCCGCGATTCTACGCGACCTTCCAACCTCGACAGTCGCCTCGTCGATCCTCGTTGCTCTTTTCCCCCTTTCGTCTGAGAAATTACGCCCCCGTCAGCAAGCCGCACACCTTCGCAGAAGACCACCCGGCGCCCGCGGCTCTGGTGGTTGTCGTCCAAGAGTTGCGCACTCGAGCTGCTGCAAGCAAACATACGCGCATACCGCACGGTCGCGTCGGAGAAGATTAAATAATGCCAGGGTGGTGAGGTACAAAAGGCGCTCCCGAAGGCATACCACGCATGGCTCTCGGCAGTCAAGGCCGCGTGATGCCACGTGATTGAAGAGTTTGGCGCACGCGAGCGACGAAGTAAGGGGCCCGCACGAAAAACACCAATTTGCGGTCCGTTGCGTATGCAGGGGGAGGGCACAAGCAAATCGGCACGGGCGACAGCGGAGCTTGCCACATGGGCTAACCGAATGCGGCATACGTCTTTGGTCAAGGCGAACAGAGAGCGACTATATGACGCCCTTGCTGTGAATTATGGCAGATGACATGTGTGGAAATGGAAGCATGTTAAAACATGCACGAAGCTAGCTGCAGGCGACGTGGAGCGTGTTGAGGACCACAGAGACGAAACAAGCATAACATGGGGCCCAGTACACAGCCTGCAGGGCTCGTCTAAGCCTCCCACGCTATTAAGGAGCTACTTTCGCCACTCATTCTTGAGGGACTGGCTTCGACATAGGAATAGGAGAACGATGCGACTAGTCAGGTTTTCTCCTTTCAAAGGCCTTCGGAATGGTACGGTCGAACTCTGCTCACAAGAAATTGACAATGAGGCTACGAAGTCCAAACATTCAACGCGTACAAAGCCGCCAGGACAAACCATGCTAGAGAGCCAACGAAAAAAAGCAGAAAAAATGCAACGTGGCTTATCACTTACGGCTGACTCGGTGCGCTACCCACACAACAAATCGCAAAACGCCTCCGCAGCAGTACAGCGCGGTACACCGTTGGCGCCGCCTTGATAAACGAGGTGCCCATTCGCACAAACGCGGACTGCCTCTTATTTTCTTTTCGGACTTGCGCGAGCCCCATTGATATGCAAGGGACGTAGCGGTACAAAGCGCCGTCAATGTCAACAACGTACCGCACCTTCTCGCGCGTTACAACAGCCTCAATACTCGCTGTTTTTTAATCAGCGCATTGCAAACTAAGGTCTGCCAATCAGCTAGCTGCAATGATAGCGGTGAAGATATCTAAAACTGTTGCCTTACATATCCGTACATAGCGGATGGTATTGGAGGGCACGGGCTCTAAAGGTAAACCATGGCTGAAAACCATCTTCGCTCTTATGACACGGCCCCCGACTGCCGCACAAAATCACCTGACGTCTGGCCAAACAGCTCACGACCATACCCGTACCTCTCGCGCACGTATTGGCTGCAAGTCGAGACAATGGCGAAGACTAATTCGAGATCACGCCCCGCCACGAACATCCGGGGCCTATATGCTCGAAAAGACGGCACGCGCAGGGCGTCCCTGCGGCCACCTAATGGGTCGTCATTACGGGTCCCCCCCGAGCGACACAGCCTTGATGACTAGCGGCGCCGGTAGGTACCGCTGCTGCTGCGGCCGCAGCTTTTCGCGTTGGCCTTAATGCGCGCGTATTCACGACAGTCGCCTAGGGGAGCACGTCTACGCGGTGGCGCGGGTGCCCTGCGCAAACACTTTGGACAAACTGCGCGCTATCGCGAGCAGCAAAAACAGTGTGCAGCCGGCAGAAGCAAGTGGAGGGAGGTCGCAATATATCGCTGCACCCAAGTGCTTTAATAAATGTGTGTGCGTCAAGGATTAGGGAGGGTAACGAACTAGCCAACGACGCGAGATATAGTTATGATCGGCGGTGGGTAGGGTGCTGCGAAAATGAGTGATGAATGTACACTCCAAGAGCGTACACGCAGTGCTGCTGCATCCGCCTACTGTAGGCGACAGAGATGAGCGTAGCTGCGTTAATAGACGGCAAGAAGCTCGACGAGACCTACGATGGAGCGTATACGCAGTAGCAAAACGAAGGCAACGCACGCGTTAACGTTCAGTACTCTTACGAGCTGTGCACGTAAATTACAGACGAATCGCGCGAACTTAACACAAACCCGCTACCAACAGACAACACCAGCGCCTGCGGACAGCTCGCACTCGCGTGGCAACACGATCTCCGCGCACCCGATGCCACCGTCGCCGTGACGCACACAACGAGCGCGCGCGCGCACAACAGCGCCTCTCGGCATAACCGTCGAGTGGCGGCGCATCGGCTGCCCGACAATGGCGCGTCCAAGGCCTCCGGCACGGCCGGACAATAGGAAGAGGAGGCCGACAACAAAAGGCGCGCACGGGAAGCGGCATTCCGCGCCGGTGGCTTCGCACGCCGCGCTCCGGAGCGACGTGACGCGCGCATGGGAGCACGGACGCGGCGCGAACGGGGCGCGCGACGACGATGAGACAAAAAGAATGCCCTTCGGGCCTCGGCGGCGCAGAGCGGACTTCTGACGGGAACACATGAATGGGCGGCGAGCGCCGCGACCACTTAAGCGCCAGCGAAACAGGACGCGCGTTGTTGGCAGATGTGACTAATGTGACTGACGAAGTGACTCGACTGCAAGCGCGAAGCAGCGCCGCTTCAAGCACGCTGACAGAGGCGGCCTGGACTGAGGCCACCTGCTTTGCAATCCACAGAGCGACAATAAAGTGTTTTCTCTCTGGTCTCTTGAGTTGGCCGCGCGGCCTTCGGCAAGCCCTCGAAATTCTGTTCTTAACAGACGTCACTAAACTGACTATCGCAAGCGGCGGGAAAAGGGTGCTTGCTCCTCTCAATACGGTAAGGTTGCAAGATGTGCTCGGAGCGTAAATTCAACCTATGTTGCTGAAAAGAGCGCAACAAAAGGACCACAGATGCCAGACTTAACCGAGAGAAATGAACGTGTACCGACTCGCCCGAGAGCTTGCGGAGCGCATATTGCCTCCCAAAATGAGGCTTTCGATCGTGCGAAGCAGCTTGCCGGAGGGCAAAAGAAGCGCCACGTGGAGCTGCGGCCTCTGCGGCCATTCTCCGGGTTTTTCCCCGAAAGCGTCAGACTCGCGAGAGAGCGCCCTCGCTGCTGCCCTGGGAAAACGTAGCAGGGGAGGAAAGGGTGGGACCGCGGTCGATGCTCGTATCCCTGGCGGGCCGAGCTCCCGACCTGGCGGCCGCCACGCGCAAGGTATTTTTGGGCAGCGCAAGGCGGGCGCTGCTTCGCGGTGCGTGTCACCCCGCGCGATGCTCCCGGTCCTGGAAATGGCACCGTTGGGGCTAGCGACCGCGAGGTGCGCGAACACCGATTCAGAGCGTCAGAGTGAGACCGTCGTTTCGGGCAGGAGGTGCGCGAGGTTCCCGCTCCTGATGGATGCACGTACGTCGTCGTGCGCTGGCGGACCGAGCGGCGGCGCTTCTGCACGGCGCAGCGCACTGCCACCTCGTGCACCGTGCTGCACACGGCGGGAGGTCGCCCTGAACCTTTCCGGAAACGCTATCATCATGTATGCCAGATATATACAAATATATAAGCGCTAACGTATATGGCGCATAACGAAGCGCACAAGTTTTGCTACATTAGAGCGAGTGAAAACTGGGAATCAGTTAAGTGCGTTAATAGGCACCTTGCGTGCGGAGGCACTGTTGCAGCCATCAAACAACGCGCTTCCTCCTCCCGCTGCCACGCGATGCGCCGATATATTTCCCGCGCAAAAAGAACGGCCATTGGTTCTTTTACGCGAGAGGACGAAAGGGAGGGGGGGAGGTAAGGGGTGGAAGCAGTGAAGCGCGCGGAGACCCAAGGGCCACGCCGAACGCCGTAATGATAATCAAGGAAGTGGGGGGACCTCACAGGTGAACGGGAGGAGGAAACCGAAACACCTGCCGCCGCCGCCGCCGTCGTCGCCTCCGAGAAAAAACGAGCCGCCGTCGCCGACCAATCGCGCGGGCGGGCGCGAGTGTGGCAACGCCGGCCAAAGCGAGCGGGCGAGTCAAATCGTCGCGCACGAGGAACCGGCGAAAGCAGCCAGCCTTCTGCTTCGCCAGCCCGTTTCGCGAGGAAGAAAAAAAAAGACACCTGCGCTTGCTTGCATAATACGCGGGCCAAGGGGGAAAAGGTTTTCTTTCAAGGCGACCCTTTTGTCTCTTCCCGCTGTGTGCCCAACGTCGCCTTGCGAGTGGAAGGAGCCGCGCGCACACACGCACGCATGGTCTTCCGCTCAAGCGAAGAGTACTCGCTTGGGGCCGACCGTCGTGCGAGAGGAACTTTGGGGAGGAGGCGCAGTTGTTCCTCCTCGAGAAGCTTCGTTAACCGCCGGAAGTGGATGTCCGTTGTCGACCCATAATCGCCGCAATCTGTTGCCCTGTCCTGGGCTGTCACCGAGGCCACCACCGGCCATTAGGAGGCGACGTCGCAACTACCTCCGTCGAAGTACGGACGCGCAGACCCTACGACCCTGGGCAGGCCAAGGGAGGAACGGACATTCCGCGAAAACAAAAGCGCTGATCCATTGAGTCTTCAAGGCCATGGAGTTCAATTATTGTGAAATCCGTGCCTCGATTCGAGGTCACCACCGCCCAAGCCAATTGTATGTTTTCATCGATGTGCGATTTCTCCGGCTTCCCCGTGTAAGTGCGGCCTGCTCGCACTTTCTGCTGAAGCCGACAATGGCATCTTGCCCTCCGCGCCATCTCGCCCTCGTGTTGCCAACCCTTCTGTTAAACTGGACGTATTTACAAGGAGAGCTATAAAGCAGTATATCTAGAGAGCGTGAAAAGCAGTGTATATTGAAAGAACCGTGAAATCGCGGATCTTCAAACGATACTCCTAGGTGTCTAGAGGTAGATATGGAGAGCGCTAATTAACGGAACGCACACGCAATCCTGGCTCTGTATATAACTAGCTATAGGATGGACACGAAACTACACTGAGCCACGCAAGGGCCCGACCAAGAGCCGCGAGACAAGCACGGTATTCGAACTGCTCGTCACTGCAGCAGCGGCACGGGCGCATGGCGCGTGCAGCTTCGGAGTCTGGTATATCGTTCGCAGAGATCTGCCGTGACTCCTGCCTGCGGTATCTGCAACGTTGCGAAGTAAGCCGTAATGTGGAGCGTACCTTATATGTACGGGGGAAGAACGATGCGTAACGCAGTCAACATCTGTTGCCATCGTTCACGCTTCTGTAATGCTACGCCTCGATTAATATCGGGGAACCTAAATACCAAAGCAAACTAGAATCTGCCAGTCAGCGTGGAGGAATGCTGGGGCAAAGTTGGCGGCAGCGAAGAGCGGTCACGAGGGCTTCAAGAACTGCGTGCAGCGCTGCCAAAGCTACGGGCTGCGTCAACCTAGTAACGACAGCCAGAAGGGCTCGATCAGTGCCAGTCGCTCAATTAACTACTCTAAATGAAAACCATAGATCGCTTAGTGGAGTATAGAATGTGGCACGCCCCCAGTTCTGGCACCGGGGGCCAGTTAACGTTCCCCAGTGGTCGACACATAACCACAGCTTTCACAGCAATGCACAGAGTTAGCGAAACCGGGGTGCACGCCGTGTCTTAGTGATCCCAACCTTTGTTGCCAAATACAGGCACACCAAGCGTCGTGGCTCGTGGGGTCCTATACGGCGTGAGCGTTCCGTGCCGCCTTCATCAAGCCGCAAGATCTTGCACGTACACCCCCGCGCAACCCTCACGACTTCGCCGGGAACCCTCCTACCTCACGTGCTATTTTTTCTCTCCTTTTCGGCGTCGCTTCCGGCGCGGCTGTTGTCGGTTGCACCTGGCGCCCCGGAAGATGCCGGGCCATCGAGGGGAAAAAAAGGGGCGTATATTTGGAAAGACGGTGCTGCGCAAAAGACGGACGAGACCGCCTACGCCTCTCCTCAGCCATTTCCGCGAAGGGCTTCGAACGACAAGCTGTCGCTATGTGGAAGCGCGATTCGATAGACGAAGGGCCAGCTCCAGAGCACGCATTCGCTGTCGCGAAAGTCGGCACGACAGATTAAACCTGATTAGGAAGGCCACGAACCAGACGCAGATGCGCCGATTATCGCGTACGACAGCCTTACATAGGCCAGTTGGTATGCGTTGATTTAGCGTCCATCAAGCGAAAAACGGCAGAGGCAAAGTGGAAGACGAAATATGCGATTTGAAGGCAAGATTGATCTTCAATTCCAATTGAGAACAGTCCTAAATATATAGGCCCGCAGTATCAGCATGCTTTTTTTTTTCACATATTAATGCGTTTTCTATCCTGGATTCTGCTCCGGATCAACGTTCTTGCTCCACATCCCCATTATCACGGCAAGTGTGCCACCAGCGCCTCTGAAATATAACGTGCACGCAGAAACGTTCCGGCTAATCAGGCAACTTGACACGTGCGCATTTTCGCCCCCACAGCAACCCTAGCAACAGCACCCCTTCTCCTGCCCCTCTAAAAAAGAAAGAAAAATAAAGAAAAGTTGCAGGGCGTTTCCTTTCGGCGAACGACGAGTCCGAACTCGCCAGAGAAGACGTCAACAAAGGCGCCGCATTGAGCAATTCGCCGCTCGTAGTGGGAGGTCCGGCGCGCGACCCTAGTGGAAACGGGGGAGGGGGCATGCTTTTTTACGAGCGAACACGTACGGGCACACAGAGAACAACGAAAGAGGCTCCGAGAGACAGAAAAACACGCACGCTGTTCCTTCCGGGAGGCGATCCTATGGCACAAGCAACAGACTACACGCGCTCAGCACTGCGCAACGGCGAAGAAGCCGGCCGCCGCGCCGACTTTGAGCAAAGAGCAGCATTAATAAATTTCCAGGCTCCCTTCCATAAGCGTCTCCTAGGCGCCGCAGTTCCGCAATGATGCTGCGATCCGCGTGACTCAGCTCTTTCGACCCACGAGTGGAGAGAGAGAGAGAGAGAGAGAGAGAGAAAGAGCATACACACGCAAGCGGGCGCCTCTTCAACGCGGAACGTATTTCTGGAAGTGACGCAACGGGGAGGGCGCGCGAGCGCGTGTGTGGAGGAGGGATGCGGAGGCGGCGCCGTCGCAGCATCTCTCCTAACCTTGCTCCGCTCGTCATCCCGAGCCCTCCGCGCGCCCCCGAGAAAGCACAACTCACGGCAGTTTCTCAAAACCGATGCGCAACGGTGCCTTGGAACCGATCTCGGCGAGGTCGCATGTTTTTAGCATCGAAGAAGGGGTAAAACTGCAATAAAGAAGCTGCAGATAAAATAAGGCGCGCAATGAAACAGCGTCGCGTGTATAGGGCCGAGTTAAAACGCAGTCTACGTGAACAGGAATCACTGTCATATCGTTCATCTACAAAGGATTATGTCATTGCTTGTTGTCCCCGTCTGCGCACACCTTGGTATGACACCTACGATTACCTCCCTGCACCGGCTAAGTAAACTAGACGCGCACTACCATGCACCGGAACACCGCAGAGGAACACACATTGGAAGAAACAGAAACGCAGAAAACGACTCCGAGGAGAAAATGCCATTAAGCGCATACGTGGCGGCACCATTTGCGTAGTAGAATGCCGAAGATAAGCGTATACCCGGCGCCCATTCACCGGCGAACGCCACTACATCCCCAAGCAAGGAAAAAGAACGACGGAGCGCGTAGTGCACTGTGCGCGTCCGTGTTACGAAAGGCGACGTTGATACACATCGCTGCAGGACGGCACCAACGATTCACGAACTACCGACGGGCGCAACGAGGCGCGGGGGGCAGAGCAAAACAAACAACAAAGCCGGCGACGTCGCTCGCCGGCGCCCGTGAGTGGGACGTCCCTCGCTTGCACGAACAACGATGCGAAAGAAAAGAAAGCGAGCTCTCGCTATTACGTTCGCGCTATAGCCGTACGCAGCAGGGCTACACCACTGTTCCTCCGGTGTCATCACGCAGAGGCGCACGCAGGCCTCGTAACGCAAGAATGAACACGAGTGAGACGGAGAGAAGGAAAAATGCCGAGCTGAGCAAAAAGAAAAAAGAATTCTGGGCAAGTGTTTTTTCGCATGGCGGAGAAAACGATCTCCAAGACAAGCAGTCTCTGAACGAACGCCGCTAGCACGACGTCCGTTCACACGCACGCACGCCAAGGACCAGGGCACGGAAGGGAAGCGCCCAGCTGCGAGGCACCAGAGAAGCAGGCTTTCACCAGTACGCAGGGATGACGGAGAGAAAGTGCACACACACGCGCACAGACGAAGGCATGGAAGGAGGAGCAACGGCGCGGAACGAAGACAATGCTGCAGGCAGCAATCTCTCCTGCCCTCCTCTCCCGAACTGTAAGCGCCGCGCTCAGGCCTCGGCCTTTAGCGACCGAGCGAGAAGTTCGGGACACTAATTTCTAACGAGCGCGCCTGCACGGAGGAGAGCACGAAACAATGGGCTCCGCGACGCCAGATGGGAGATCGCGCGCGCGCATGGGAGACTGTGCGCACGCTAAGGGAGAGAGAGACGATGGCAGAGGGTTGAACACGGGTTGAAGCGCAGAGCAGCATCGTCATTCGTGGAGTAGGGCTCGCCAAGAATTGCTCGTCGAATTAGGCCGCGCTTTCGGAGAACAACGGCGGGAGAGAGGAGAAAAGGAGCGGGGGAGATAGAAGATTCGAGCAAAGTCAAGAAGATGAAAGGCGCTAAGGAAAAAAAAAAGGGAAAACGAAAGGAACAACGTCTGAAACGCAGAAGACGAAATGACATCCCCAGCTGATACGGTTCAAGGAGAACGGGGCAGAGAGAAGCGCCCAGCGACACGATTAAGATTAACCTCTCCTCCTTCCCCCTACAGCGCCCATCTCCTTGGGCCCATTCAAGAAAAGACAATAAGAATGCACCATCGCTTATTAGGGCCATTAAAGCGGGCGGAGAGAAAAGTGGCAACGGCTGTAGCGGGGGACCCTAAGACAAAGGGACTGCGCGCGGTCTGGGAGAGAAAAAACAAGTATATATGAAAGCAAAACAAGCAGGTTATAATGACGACGGACGTGAACGTAAATTCACGTCGCGCTCCACGCACACACTGACCGTGCGGGTCTTGTGGCGGTGCACGCACGGCAGTGCTCTCGCGTCTTTCATGTATCTCCATTGAAGGAAGTGCGGCATTGTATACGGTCGTGCAGAGATAGCGCCCGACTGCGCCATTCATGCGGTTCCTTAGGTTTGCACGGAACGCCGTACAGACGTCGGAAAGTACACGTGTATACACGTTGTTCAAGTTTCCACTTTTTACTGCTAGGACACGGTCCACTACGCGTCGAAGGCCACATCAAGCGTGATGGCAGCCGTTGCAACGGCGATTGGTTGAAGCTCCCTGCAGTACCGTATACGTGGCGTATACAAAGTTCTAGATAATGAAGACATTCTTACTAAAATGTGACGCCCGAGAGAAGTTCGCCGGGAGTTACATTAGGGCCCCTACACTCTTCAGCGACACCTTCAGACTACAGAGGTCTACTACAGAGGTTTACTAGGCAATGAGTGAAAGTTGAGCAAGAAGATACCATTGAACTGTCTGCGCGCCGCCTACCGAGGCATTGCTTGGCAAGTTCAAAACTTGCTTCGCCCCAAAGATCTCAGGCGGTAATTGAGTTCCGTACGGAAGGCACCCCAAGTCATTCAAACGAAAGTTCCCGAGCACATGCATGCAGGTGAAAGCTCCATGCTGCCCTAACGAGGAGTCTGGCAGAATTGACTTCAGGGACTACGCGCAGCAGCAGCAGACAACGCATAATTTCGGGGAAAGCCACCCAGTTGCTCGCCTCAAAACGAGCAGGAACGCTGCAGGGGAGAAAAAGGAGTTATCTGACGAACTCCCGCGGCATGCAGGCAAGGCTCGGGCCAAGGCGTGAATTATAAATGGGAGGGGGGGGGGGGGGGGCGCCGAGGAACGAGATAACGGGCGCGCAGGCGACGACGGTTTCTGCGCACTCTTTTCTTACCTGCCTCACGCACGCGAAAAGCTATAACGCGAGCAACGGTGGGATGATGAGACGGGCCGCGGCTGAGCATACGCAAGTAGGCGTCGTCGGTTGAGCGAGTGGTGCGGAAGGGGGGGTGGGGGGGACGCGAGCCAGCCGGTGCGCCCGCGAGAGAGCGCGCGGCGCTTATGCGGCTGCGGTTGGCCCCGTAATTTGATTTGGGCTCCCAGCGCAGTGGCGACTTCGTTTTCGGCATCGCTTCGTCGACGGAGCTGTCTGGGGCCGCGAGTGATACGTGCGCGGCGCGAAAACGCTTGCGCCCCGGGGCGCTGTGCATAAGGAGGCGGTGCTGAAAAGAGGACGAGGAGGGGGACGCTGTAGTGAAGGTGTTCAGATTAGCACGAAGCCACGGAATGAATTGGCGCCGGAAATGAATTGCGTCGTACAGAGGAGATCCGCGCGAAGCCCCCGGCTAATGCCAATATCTCCCACCGCGTTTCTTTGCACGTTGGCGCTCGAAGAATATTTTGCGGGGAGATGACAAGCGATGACGGATGATACTGGTATACTTTGCCACGCGATGCGCGTAAATTGAATAAATAAAATTCCACAAAATTCAACGCGCTGAGATATGGTAGACATTCAAACGCGAAGGCAAATTCAAGTGTGGCCGGCCTGCGCATGCAACCAGACACCGTGGCAGCAGTGTCGCAAGGTTAGCAACGGCTACATTAACAGTTAGAAATACACGAGGACGCTGGTGAACAGAGGACACGTTTTCGTTTCTGAAAGGAACAGAGCCGTCAGTGAACCTAGTTGCACTAACGTGCTATGGATCGGCCACGGGATGCTTGCAAACAAGTATACATGTGCCCCAGGCAACTCACTGGCCTGTTTATATATCTATATTTCGTTTTAATTGGGCCACAATGCCACAATTAGGCCACAATTGGGCCCTTATGGATTCCTATGGAATGCAACGGGTTCGTGATGGTGAAGACAGGGGCCACGAGATAATGTATTAGTCTGCGTAGCAACTCGATCACAATCCGAGTTAAGGGCACTCGTGAAATTCAGTTCCGCTGAAAATCAGTACACTGGTGTACAGTTCAGACAGTTTAATCGAGAAAAAAAAAATCGGGCCATGGCTAATATGGCGAGGCTGAAACACGAGGCACTCGAGTTTAGAACTACGACAGCGAGTGCATAAGATATAGCGTGTAAATGAGCAGTACATAAACGCCCTATTCGCATAGCAGCGTATGTACCACGTAATCAACGTAGAACCAAGTGGACATCGCAATGTTCGCGCGATAAGATGCCTCGAACGTTCTCGAAGCCACTTCCCGAGGTACTACCTAAACAAAGCCTCGTTCACTTCGCCTGCCCGAACGTTCACGCAGAGAACGACACAACGGGTCGTATAGACTTCCAAGAGCGGGGCGCAACGTAAAGGAGCCGGACTCAAGCTTGCATTCACGCCTCAGAGCGGAGGCTAATTGTGTCCCTAATAACTAATAAGGCAAGATTTAATGCCGCATTATGAATGCGTGTACGGCCCGCCAAGGAGCCCGCCCGACGCCTACACGAACGTCGCTCATCCGAAGCAGCTAACAGCGTCCGTGTCTCGCATCGGCGTTCGTCTGACCTCACTCTGGGCACAGACGCCGCGGCAGGATCAAGGGAGCCCCCGCACAGGATGAAGGAAGGCGCCACGCCCTGGAATACACAACGCTGCCGACACAACCGCGCCGAAGAGAAACGCTCCGCAACCCACGACGACGCACAATGGTCCCGCGAAGCCGAACGCGCCAGGGACACGGACGACTGAGGCGCGCCACAACGGCGGCTCCGCGGTTGATCACGCCGACGCTGGTAAGAAAACGCACGCGCGGGCGGTATTTTGGAATCGGCTAAGCGCGTGTTGGGAATTTCTAGCGACGACTTTACGGGCCAGAACAGGCTAAGCTGGGACCGTGTATATAGACATGCAGGTTAATTCCCGAACTACACCGAACCGCATACAGTGTATATACACTACGGTCGCAACGAGGCGTATTGTTTCGTGCCCGATAGCGTGGCTCGAGGTGGAGTACCGCATATAGGAGGGCGTTAGGAGGGCGTTACATAGAACGAATACGGCGGTTCATATCTTGGAAGTCGGCTAGCAAAAACACCGCGCGCCGAAAATCGGCGATGCGGGTTGCAGCCAGCTCGAAAAAAAAGCCTCAGGCGGGCACGTTATAGAAACAGGGACGACGTTTCCCGGAGCACCGACGCCAACGCCCGCAGGCAGGCAGGCACCGGTGCATATACGCACGTAAACAAAAACCTCCGGAGAGACTGACGCGGCACAGCAGCAGCTGGACGACGCGCTCGCGAGCAGCTTCCAAGCCAGGGGTGGAAAGAAAAACAGGGCGAGGAAAAAAAGACCGAGAGGAGAACGCGGAAGCGCGCGCACCGCAGGAGATGCAGCTGCCGCTGCTGGCCCCGTCACGGACTGCTCGGTCAGCTACGATCCTGGCAAGCGAAGATGGCGGAGGCTCGCTCCATCGCCACAACTTGCCGCCTCTAGGTCTGCACACAAGCTCGAACCTAGACGGCTGGCGCGTTGCACGCGCAGCACCGTCAGTAGCAAAAATTAACGTACTACAGTGCGTATAAATGAACCTTAAAAGGAAGCTGTAGCTCGGTGTTCCTATCTAAATACATGTAAAAAGAGAATTCGTTTTTCTCGGCAAACACTGCGCCAAATTTGACGAGGTTTGTTGCATTAAAACAAAATCTTAAGATATAGCGACTTCATTTCAAAATTTTGATTTAGGTTGTCATTTTTTTTTATAAGAAATTGACAAAAAGCGCTAATTTTCAGAACTAAACTCAAGTTTACAACTCTGATTCAGCAATGATAAATCATCACCATTATGTGAATTGCATGTAGTAATACATCTAATGATGACAAAATTGATATGTTACGCAACAATCTCAAAAAAATTTATCAATACGGAATTACAGCTTTTGCAGAACCCTTGCACACAACGTAACGAATTCACATAAGATATAAATTTAGATATCTAAGTTGCCCGCTCTGAATGATCTAATGGGTGCCGTTTACAGAACCGTGATATCTGTTCTTGATGCAGAGCTATTGATTTGTAAAATTTGTGCTTTTCTTTCAAGCTCCCGAATCTTCGAATTTTTTTTTACAAAATTCGGGCCCTAAATCGAAATTCCGCTTGCAACAGTCACTAGAATTTACCCTTATCTCTAAAATGCAACGAATTCCATTAAAATCGGTCCAGGGGTTACCTGAGAAAAGCGGTTCTGCGTTTTTCATGCATTTGAATAGGCGGCGTCGGAGTTGGGCCCCAGCTAAAGCTTCCTCTTAACAGTTTCTAGTGTATGCTACGCCAGTTGCGACGGCAACGTTTACCCAAGTATGTTTTTGTTTTCCAATATGTCATTCGGCGGGCTATAGGCTTAGCGTGGCTTGATCGCTAGTTAGAACATAAAGGCGTTGTAAGCTTCACGATAAAGGCCCAAACACTAGTGCCCAGCACTAGTTGAGTAAAAGTGAATTGCCAGGACCCAGATGCATGGTGCAAACAGCAGAAATGGAATTAACTCAGAGTCAGCTATACCACCGGCGGAAGCGTTCGTAACGTGGAATGAAGAAATTGAAATCCTCGAGTTACAACGGCTAAGTAGGCGAACCAAAGCCCTTCCTCACCCAGGCCTAGACAGGAGGCAAGCACGGGACTGGCGCCGCCTGCAAACAAACACTTTCCCACATTTATACAGGCTACACAAAATGTACCCAGACAAATACAGCAACACTTGCCCGTGGTGCGAAGGAACACCGACATTGGAACACATAACATTCCAGTGCGCGTCACGTCCGGCGGCTGCCACCTCGCCGCTGCTAGACAACACTCTAACAACACTCTACATAACTGGTCGTGGGAGGCGCGACTCGCGGAAGTGGAATTGGGAAGCCAACTGGCGACCCTTGACCAGGCCCAGCGAGCCGCTGTAACCAGTGGGGCCCTGGAGGAGGGGCTCCACCCACCATAACCAAACAGTCTCTGTTACAATAAACGTTTACTCTCTCTCTCTCTCTGTTCACGTAGCGAAACAGTCGGCGGCATTGAGCGCTGCGGTTGCACGGGGAACCCGCGGCTGCAACTTCGCTGAGCAGCGCATCTCCCGCTGAGGCTTGTGCGTTCCGAACATGGCGCCTGAACGTCCAACGCACCCTGAGCGCTTTTCGTGGAGCCCCGAGATGCGCATAATGTTTGCTTCTGATATTTCCCTCGATATCGACTTTTCGGGAATAAACGCACAAAAAAAAAAACCTCGCCGAAGTCGTTTCCGCGGCGCGAGCGGCGCTGGCGGCGGCAGAAGCATTACCGAAGAAATGCTCGGAAAACGAGACGACCTCCGCACGTATTACCGCCGCGCGATAAAAGCGGCGTTCGCGGTACAGTATATCTGCGCTAAGACCAGTTGTCGGTCCAACATCCAAGGCCTCAGATGAACGTATACGGTTGTCTCGCAGCATCTATTCGCCGCTGGGAAAGAACGTGACGCTGGGAGAACATTCTCATCACGTAGCTGCCAGTGGAGAAGCCACGCCGAAGCCAAAGAAGAGCGAAAAAAAAAAAAAGGAACAGCTATGGCTGTTAATGGCTTCTGAACACGGCCGCTTGTTCTGGACCACAAAGGCCCGAAAGTAAAGGAACCAACAAAAATCAATTCGCTGCGGTCTTCCTATACCACGTCATCGAAGACAAATGTATCGTGGTTATCTTCGTTAAGTCCGCCGGCCCGTTAATATGAGCGCTCGCAAAAAGCAGAAAAAAAAAGAAAAGAAAAAGAAACGAACACATGGCACAGGCACTCCACCCCGGTGGGGGTCAGCCAAGAGTTCACGTCTAACCGCTCACACGCAGGGTTTTTTTTTTTTTTTTCCGGGGGGAGGCGTTGTTTCATGAACGAAACACTGAAACAGCAACGACTAACGCACATATCAAAACGGACGAAACGAAAGAAAAATATGGAACCCGCATCCGCGCAGGGCCCACGGCGCCATATTCCACCACCCTGCGCCCTCATTTTCCGGCGTCCCTCCTCGCCGCCGTTTCTATTTCCACGCCGGGGCCGTCACGCCCGTCGGAAGCAGCGCGCTTCCTGTTTCCGGTCCGCGCAAGGGACCAGCGTACAAGTCTCGCCCCAACAGCGACGGTCGGCTGGTCGGTCGGTCGGTCCGGAGCGGCCGGAGATTCGCAAGTCGGCGCATAATAAGGCACACGCAAAGCTCAGCAACACATTCGAACAAGCCCCGTTTTCTGCAGGCGCACCTAACCCGCGAACCGGACTTCAGAATATAACGCCTGTCCAGTAGTAGTAGTACTCGACAACTGACAAGGCGACTTCACAGCGTACCAATAATTAGATAATTTTATAAGCAGCGCATCGAAAGCTAAGAGTTTAGACAAAATGAGCGCAAACCATCAGCGCAGTCAGAATATCCGCAGTACCCAACGTAAGTACAGGGTGGGATGGTGCAGCAAAATTAGTCCCAAACGCAATGTAAAAGTGGCCAGGACAAATGCTGCCCTTTTCGTGTCCACTTTTAAATTGCGTTTCTGATTAAATTTGCGAATTGCTCCCACCCTGTACGATGAACCGACTCGCTGCGCAAACTAATGGATTCGGGTCCATTGCTACGCAGGGCGGATAGCGCTTGCTCGCTATAGCGTATTTTCGCTATAGTCGAATTTTTCAACTTCAAAGGTTTGCAAGAAACCCGTGACGGTTTCCTTCGTAGCTTCGTGTTATAGTCGGGCGGATGACAATGTATACTTTTGATAAACTGCCTACGTTGGCCGCAGAGGCAGTACGAGAGAACTCAGCCAGTAACTGAAAAGCTACATCGAAATGGTCACCTCCCAAACAGTTTTTCGTGTCGATAAAGGTCAAGCTTTTATGAATCCGCATGACTTGTGCAGCTCATACAGATATAAAGGGGCGCAGAATTCGTGGCATGAAGGAAAATAACGACCCGGGGAAAAGAAAAGGTGATGGGAAATTGCAACAACGTCCGGAGGATAGAAGCCAAATGACTCGACGCTGTCCGAGATAGTTGAAAAATTCATCGGTGCAACCTAGAGGCGCATGAGCACGGGAAAGGAAGGAAATAAAGTAAAGAATGCATGCGCGCTAAGGCTCAGCCGCTATAGCTACACGCAGGAACCAAAAAGTAAAAGCCAAGCCACGGGGTCTGCGTCCCCAGGGGATGGCAGCTGCTCGGGGTGGGAGGGGGTCCGGCGTCGACCACAAGCGCAAAGACCGGAGCGGAAGGAAGAGATCCGGGTTTTTTACGACCGCTGCGGCAGGACGGTCACGAGGTGTCACACCACGTCCGAATCGCGCCTGCCCGCTGGCGATGACCTGCGCCCATCGACGTTACGACCGGTCACCGGAAGAACTTCACCGAAAGGAATGGTCGAGAACCCCGCGGTGCCAGACCAGCGCGGTGCGCCAAGGCGCGGCCTGGCAGGGGCAAGCAGGCTGCGTGCTGCCCAGCAATGCTGCGAAGGTGTGCTGCAGTGCAAAGCGCAGTTAAGGGCTTCAACCGTCGCACTGCCTAGGCTAAAGATAATTTTACAGGTCCAGCATACTTGTCGGAGTCTACATTAAGCAAAACTTCGTTGAAACGTTTCGTTTCAATTAAATGCTACGCAGAGAGAAAAGATGCGCGGACGAAAGTCGGTACGTGGCATTTTCGGCTATAGCGTGGCAACTCCAAACTTTTCAGCAGCTAGTTAGCGGGAGCAGCTCAAGTGCCGAGTGCTAACGATACGTGCTCTGTACATGATGTGGAGCGTGACAGGATATAAAGTTTCTAGGCATTCGCCAACCCTATATATACTGAGACTTGCTTTAAGCGCGGGAACTTTAGTAGTAGTTAACGCAACTGTCGTGAAGAGGTTTCGAGCTTGCCCACTGTGTAAATAAGCGGTACCGTATGCATAACACATCGCGGGGTCTCACAAAGAAAGCGGCAAGGGTAGCTCGGAAAAATATGCGTTCCCGAAGAGTATCGACAACGCTTTACGTCAGGACAAACCGGCGGACGTTAAGGGCAAGGTTTTAGACCTACGAGGGAAAATACGCGGCGCTGCATTACGACGCATTCGCAATAGAACAGATATCGCGGTACAAATCGCATCCGCAATCCATATTCGAGAGCAAACTAAACGCCGGGACGAGTGTTCGCCTGGCCGCTTGTTTCACACGCCGCGTACACACCACAGAGCGGAAGAGCGACGAGGGGGGGGGGGTGAAGGGGGGAGGCGAGAGTGCCAGGGAGAATGAGCATTTGCATCGCGAAGCCTCCGTATGCAAATGACGCTTCCACTTAGCCCCTGCTCATGATTAAACAAGCGATGCACCCCGCCGACGCAGCGAGCGCTGCAGGACGCCGCGGAGCAAGAGGACGAGAAAGAGTCACGGGCCGTTATATCCGCTACGAGCCGGGACAGAATGCGAGAGGAAGAGAAGGAGGAAGGGGGTTGCAGTAGTTTGCACACGCGGGATTGAACGGAGGAGGAGGGGAAAAGACGTGCATCATTCTCTGCTTTCTATGTTTCAGTTGCGTTCGTCTAGAAGACTGGGCCAGAGAGGAACGAAAAGGGAGGAAGAGCAATGCGTCTGACTACCGCGCGCGCAACGAAGACAGCCGCCGCGACGACGAGAAGGCAAAGAAAAAAAACGACGCGATCATCCGGAATAAGGAGCGAGGCAGAGGAGGAAGGAGGCTGCGGAAACACGACACCGAGAAAGAGGATGCAAATTGCGGGAGGGCATCTCCCGCACTGCGCAGCGCTGCGGCGGCCGCCGCCACCAGACACTTCGACTCTGCCTGCCTACATGGCGTTCTCGTCGGTCGGGGTTCGCGGGGAGCTCCGAAACCCAGGAAGACCACGCGCCCGCGCACGGCAATGGCCGAGAGAGACGCTCCGCGGCCCTGACTCCGCAAACTGACGCTGCAGGAACGGAACTTATACGGAGCGCAGAAAAAAAAGAAAACGCGCGCCAACCGCGAGCGCGAACGCCACACGAGCTCGGCGATTACGTTCCGGTGATTTACGGACCTCCCCTGCCGAGTTTATGGCTCGCACTGCATGCGTCGTGCCCTTGCCCGCCTCCTCCTCCTCCGAATCGTTCTGCCTCCTTCAGCCCGCTGCATGATCGCTGTGCCTTCGCACAGTCCTGGCCCAGTATACAGCCTGCGAGTGTCATGCGTGCGCGCAGCAGTGCACCAAACAAGACGTGCACTTGTGTCGGCTTGTTAAGCTCTGCAGGGATCACATCTGCAAGACAGCGAACGCCGTGCACCGCAGATGTTAACTCTGCCAACAAAGAAAGCACATCGGGGGGTGGGGAGAAAGTCCGCAATTCCCGTTCGCACGGCGCGCAGTTCTGCGCCGCCCATATCGTGCCATGCTGTGAGAGGCGCTTTGAAGTCCTCGCGACACACCATGCCCGCCGAGGGTCTTCTGAATTGCGAGGCGAACAGGTGACAGACATCCTATACCTAGAGAAAGCACGTTTCTCGACAAGTACCTTCAACTGAACACAATGTAAAGAGGAGCGCGCGGCGAGGCCTACACCCCAAGACCACGAACCCTGTACGATAAGTTCAAGTCCCCGGGAAAACAACAATGGCTCAAACAATGAGCTGACCGGCGCTGCGAACGTCTGCAAGCACTGGCCAGTGATGTTAAAAGAAGCGGCGCTGCTCTCGTGCGACACAACCCGCGCGTTCCTTTATTGTGCAGGCCGTTACGATGGCCGTCGTGCTTTGCGCTTCGTGGGCGTCATCGCCCTGGGAATCCGCGTCATCCTGGGAAAGCCGCGGCGACCGAATTCTCGAACCATTAAGGGCGTGAGCGCTCCGCGGCGAACCGCAGAGCCGCGCACATCACAGGCGAGAGGAAAGTGCTGCGCGCGCTTCTGGCGCAGGCTGCGCAGCTCTCGGTTGCCTGCTCGCAGGGCGCCGCGCGTGGGGCGAACGATCGACATGCCAGCCTCCCCCGTGAACGCACGGGACAGCAGCAGGACGGGTTGCAGCGGGCCTGCAGCTGGGTCACGTGAGCAGGAATTCTTGGAAGGCGCAGGCACCCATCGCTGACCGCCGTAATAAGGGATCACGCGGATGTACGGTGGGAAAGGGCCTGGTCGCTGCGATGCCGCCAGGCATGGTGAGGTAATGGGGGTTGCGGCGAGCACATCAGGTGCACATCACACCAGTAGCACTCCCAAAGTGAACTTATGCTATCCGTAAATATGCGCAAATAGTGCGCAAATAGCTAACATGGAGCTTTAGATTTTGAGCACACAAAAGGACGCCAACCGCCGGGCTGAAAAAAGAACACGCGATAAGTTAGACAAGAGAACGCAAGCAGGGCGTGGCGTTGTGAGTACGCGCCGACGCTTGGGTGCGCTATTTCTAACAGTCGCAACGCGATCCCCAAGGAGCTCAGGACCCCAGGGGAACTAGATGTAAACCACCGCTTGTATGTACGCGAGTACGATTGTTGCCTAAAACATATCAACCATCCTTATCTTAGATCAATGTATAACAAACAAGGCACATATTACGGCGCAAGACTCATTCCCACGGCATGAACGCATGCGCAACAACGTCTGTTTCGAGATTGGTAGCCAGGGGCGGGGAGAGGTCCCTCTAAGCGTGACGAGGACAAACGAGGCGCAACGGGCGGCGAAACCAGAGCTCGCAGCATTTCGCACATGTCAAGCTCTGCACACGCGTTACGCACATACGCGAAAGGTGCGTTGCACCGTCGGGACACAAGCGAAAAAGGAAAAAAGGAAGCCCAAGCCACGCTTAACCACGCCCGTAAACACGAGCTGACACGCGATCACGACAAACAGCTGTGCGAAAAACGCACTCGCGTCACAAACAAGCTGGAAAAATAGGCTCGGCGGCTGCGTACACATCCGAACCGCGCAGTTGGCGGCTATACACGGGATACAGAAGGAGCAAGCAGGCACCGCGTGTAGCCGAGCACAGGTTTTCGCCAAATATAGGCTGTCCTATACGCACGAGAATGGGAGAAAACAACGGAACCGCTGCATCTTTGCCCCTGATCCGGAATGTCACGCGTGTGATTAGGGGTTGTGCTCGTTCAAGTTTCAGTGGGTCATCGCCGACCACCTGAGAGGGATGGATAATGGCACGATTGGGGTGAAACTGTTGAGGCGTGTTCAATTTATGTCTTGAACCGTGAATAGGCGATTTGGCGACGCGTTCGTGGTAAACATACGGCGAAATCTTATACAGAAAGAGCTGAACATTTTCGCACCCTGTAATTGGGAATTCCAGCTTGCGCTGCCTATGCGAACAACGCGGCGTTGTACGGCTTCATTGGCTACGGCCACAAAACTTGTGAAATGTAAAGTTCCCGCAGATCGCGCGGACCGTAAGCTTGTTGGCTCCGACTGTAGAGCTGCAGCGCAGGAGACGCTCGCACAGGCCGTTAACAAATGCTAGAAGGTTGCGTGCGGCATTGCCAGAAGCATGGCGTCTCACGCGACAAGGAAAGCTGAACCACGCCGGTTACCAGACCGTTTTCGTCTCGTCAGCGAGGCACACAATGAGACGCTGTCAGGAAATGCGTTGCTCAAAGAGAGAAAACGACTCAAGGCGCGGCCGCCGAAGTGCGGCTGATATTTGCGCTGCCGCCAACACAGGGACGCTACGCCAACCGGATGTGCGACTGACATCGCGGCAGATTTCCAGCCGGCTCTTGCAGTGCAAATGCGAGTGAGCAGGGCGCTGCGCAACATACGAATGAAAAGCAGCACTGCACAAACGCACAGTTAGGAGACTTCCGTCGATGAATCAGTGCCTGCGGTGAACTCATGTCCGATGTATGGCGCGGTCGCATGCCCCAGTTGGGGAATTGCTTGAGCGCGAGTTCAAAGGAACCTGCGGAAGCTTAAGGTGTAAGTTGCGCAACGCGCCCGACTTACTGCATCAAACAGGTCGACAGAGTGGTGACCGAACGTGTACGTAGACGGAAATGATAGCCAACGGCTCGAATACCGAGTGATAGCTTCGGTGGCAAAAAGCAAATGTAGAAGAGAAACAGGAACCCGTAGTAAGCTTAGAAGAACGCTTTCTGAAGCGCGCAAGTCCAGCATGAATGTGCCAAGGAGCTACGTAGTTTAAGTTCAATGTGTTCCATAAGGTGTGTAGGGGGGAGGAAGATAAACAAATGGTAAATTTATATCGGACAAGAATGAATAGCCGCGAATTCTCACTCCGAAAGGTGACGTGCAGAGTTACGAAACTACCGCTGCAACACAGTAATGACTTAAGGAAAAGAAAATGACTCATGGATACAAGCTCCTGCACGAAGAAGGCATACACCTGCGTGCACAACGGTCACTTCCCCTGGGAGCATTACCTCGCCCGAGGGTCGGGAGGTCAACGACCGTGCGTGAAGCTGCGGACCTGCCAACGGCTGAATTACAACTCGCCTGCAAAACAAAACGCTGAGCTGCGACAGCTGCATGAACAGCGCCGCTCGGCTGCAATACGAATAGGCGGGCAGAGAGCGAGGAAACTGGAGAACCTGAAACCAAGATTTCGCCACCCCACTTTGCTGTGACAGCGACAAGCAGTGAACTAATGACGGTGACAACGAGATCTCGCTCTATCTGGTCGGCCTTCGTTCCTAAGCAACCCGCGATGCCACCTACGCTTTATCCCGCTTTTTTTTTCGAACGCATATCCCAGCGCTTGTGACGCAACTAGCATAACGACGGCAAGACAGGCGCTCGCGATCCTGCGCGTCCCAGTGAGGTTACAGCAGCTTTCACATATGGATGGCGCTTGTCCTGTGTCGTTGTCCCCACTTGTGATCGTCTTAGTTGGCGCTGTTCCTATTCAAGTATGCACCATCTAGCCCAAATGAATGTTGTCCTGAACTATGTTTCACATATACTTGCCATATTGAAGGCACACACACTAAGCTATAGCACCCAGGCACAGGCTCAAGAAACATGCAATGTTCCGCACGATTTCTTCCCTGCTTAGAAGTCTCACGTTTCCCGACTTGAGCCAGGAGAGCCCCCACCGGATAATCGTCAGTCGCACTCGCATAACAAGAAACCTGAAGACAAAAACTGCCGCTAAAGGCCTACTTATCACTCGCGCCAAACACGGCGGCTACATCCGGAGCTGCCGTCGCAACAGCGCGAGCGCGACAGGCTTGCCGTGCAATTCACCTTGAAGGCAGCCAGCCGCAGCGCCGGCACGAAAACTGCCCTGCAGCAACGCCAGCTAAACCTTCTCGGTAAACGAACCGCGCGAACATTGGAAAGCAACCGCATATAGATAGATAGACACGAGCTCCACTACGTCTCCGCACGCAGGACTTCCGAGATATCCGATCGGAGCGGCCAAGTCCGTTGGGCAAAGCTCTCGGAATCGAGAACCCAAGGTC
The DNA here is from genome assembly GCF_038994185.2 of Dermacentor albipictus. Classification (NCBI taxonomy): domain Eukaryota; kingdom Metazoa; phylum Arthropoda; class Arachnida; order Ixodida; family Ixodidae; genus Dermacentor; species Dermacentor albipictus. The sequence goes on from NC_091821.1 coordinate 373,796,712, forward strand.
TCCCGCGCCACCCGAACACTGCCCTCGGGCCCTTTCGCACGGCCTTCTTTCGGGCTGCGCTCGATCGGGCCCGACGCAGCTTTTTTGCTACGATTACCGAGCTTTTCATTCGCATAAGCAGGCAACGCGCCAGCGGTTCCGGACACGCCAGGTCAGCGGTATAGACAACGGCTAAAGAAAGCGCTTCGAGAAGCTGGCTTTCTCCATTACACAGTGGGCACAAGACGAGCGCGTGGAGCGCTTAAACGAAGTGCCGACTTTATTTATAGGCACCATATCGATGTCGACGCACGGAGAAACGCTCGAGGAGCCAAGACTGGCTTTGCCACGCCTCGTCAAAGCGATGCCGCGCTCTCGAATTCAGTTAGCGACAACGGTGGCGGCTCTAATCGCTACACTTACGCAATGGCGCCGTAAGTGGCGGTATGCAAAACGAAGATGCATTTGCACGACAATTAGGTGACAGCGCATGTGTGCATAGAGCAAAGCATGAACCGACCAGTGCGTTTAGACCGGCTCCTGCGGAAGCCTGCTTCGGTGTGAACTGCGAGAACGAAATGTTGGGTTTGCTAGCCGATACAGGTGGTGGTCTCGTCTGTGAACCGCGTGTTTCAGAAAAAAAAAAAAGAAGACTGCGCTGTAGGGAGATTTGTTTTAAAGATGTTGGCGACCCCGCGGACAGAGTGAACGATGTCTGCTAATGAACAGTTAAAATCACGGTAAATCACGAAACTCCCTTTTAAGAACACGTTGCAACTGCCCCGGAATTTCATGCCAACCACACCTAAAATCATTTCCGCTTTCCAGAAATGGTGCAGAAGTGCCGAGTTCTGTGTGCAAAACATGCAACGCACTATATGTCGGGGCCTCAAATACTTGCGAAATTGTTCATGGCGCACCTTGGGGTGAAACTACGTGGTACATTGGACTAAAGCGTTTAACAGCTGTCTTTGTTGATACCTCATAAACATACCCATATTATCGGCTAGTTTCAACGCAAACAGGGCACTACGAGACATCACAAATTGAGCAAGCGAGTTGTCGAAACTTTCTAAAAGAAAAAGTTTCCGCCCCCAGGAAGTGGATCTATAAGGGCGGGGTTTAGAGGAGGGGTGATGAACGCACATCTGTGAGCAGCACCACAGGGGACACCGAAATACACATTCAAGAGACCAAGGCTGGTTTCCGAACACGAATGCGTTTCCTGACACCATGCGTTCGGAACTGCTAGTCAAATTCACATGCGAGCTTAAATCCGAACACCAGGAGAGTAAGTGCTCAAAAACTACCTCCCGATGGACTATAATAAAAAACTTAGAGCGCTAAAAACACAAGATGTAGAAGGAGAAACACCCCACGCGCGTGTGGTATGTTTCTTCTACGTCCTTTGTATCTTCAGTGCTCTAAATTATTATAATGCAATACCAACTAGCCCACCTATCCATCCTTTTGCCGATGGATAACGAATGATTATACCGAAAGTCGCGAGAATATCGGGAACTTTTGGTATAGATGAGGAACGTGTCCCAAGATTATCTCGGAAAGCACAGGAAGTAACTTCTTTGCGCGAGACGTCGATTGTGAAACAAGCCCGACAGACAAGCGCCGGAGAGACGGTACAAACAACGCTTTATCCCGCAAAATAACGCAACATAAATGTGCAGCGGCGATAAGGGGGGGGCAAGATTGGCCGCGATAAACAGTTGCTAGGAGTAAAAGTGCGGTGCGTCGCCCATTATCAAGCAAGAGACTTGCCGCGCTACGGAGACAGACGCCTCAACAGCAGCGGCAGGCAGCGCGTTGCTGACACGGCACCCGGAGACTCGATTACACGGCCGTTTCGGAAGTCCAAGCAAGGCAGCGCTGCCGTCATGCGCAGGAGCTCTTCGACAAAGCGCCTGGCATTGAAGAGCAGGCCATATGAGCAGGCCGGCTCGCTCGCCTAATTGAACGCGCCGCTTAATTGGGCTACAACGCCACGAGCGGCGACGAAGAGACATCGCTCCCCGTTCCAAGAAGCGCCGGCCTCAGCGCGAACCATTTCGGCGCTGGCCGGCCGGGCGACCTCGCCAAGCTCTGGAAAAAAACAGGCCGTTCGCTGCGTAGTAGGGCGTTACAGCGTGCGGCGCACTAGTACCCGAGGAACGGTCACGCTCCGAGCTCGTGAGCGTCGGTTGCGCGCCAAGACGGGAGAAAAACCCAAGCCAGCTGGAGCCGAGGGCACGAAGTAACAAAGCACGCAGGTCTTCACTGTCACTCGTTGCCTACAGTACAGTCGACATAACTGCTGCTGCTTCTCCAAATACCAGGGTCATGAATAACTTCCCCGAGAACGTCGAGGAAAAACCGAACGCTGGCATAGCCGTGCCAGAGAGGACGAGAAGTAGCAGCCGGCATCCGCTAGATAGGCTCCTGAAGAAAACGCCGGAGGGATGGAGCGGGGCACTGCCTGGGGATGCGATAAGAAGTAGGAAGGAGCCGGAAGTGGCTCAGAGGCGACACTCCCATTGACTGCTGGGCACAGTTGCTGCCCCTGCGAGTCTTGCAAAGAGTGCGTGCACACATGGGTGCAACCGCTCGCCGCTACTATCGCGAGAATGCGCTGCGAACGCCGGCGCTACTACAACTCGTGCAGACTCATGGCTAGCAAACAGTCGCATATCCGCTCGCAGAAAGCACTGAACCCGCCTGAACAGCGGACTAGACGGCAAACTGGTAGATTACGTGGTAGTGGAAACGTAATGGCGACTAATGCTCTTCCGTCAGCACTGGCATGGATACCTACTGTACATAAAAAATATAACGTGGTTACATTCATGCTCCGAAGTACGGTTCCCTTTGTGAGCAACGTGGCCGCCGTTACAGTGCGCTAGGCTTGGGACGTGCTCAGATGCACCAACGCATAATCGTGCAATGAGTACAGAAGCGAGTGAATTAACAGCAGAGACGTAATACCAATGATTTTAATATGAGCTGCGCACAACGCAGAATTGAGGTTACCTTAGTAGATCATAGCGCAGTTGAAATGACTTTATAAGCCACTTTGACATAGCGGCAAGTTTCGAGAACTTCAGCGCCAACGAAAAGGAGTGCGACATTAATTTGATACTTTACTGATTCGCAGTGCTCACAATGTGGAAAACAATGAAGTTATTCGCGAGAAGCACTAAAAATTTGTGCGCTAATCACTTTTGACTGCACTGCGAGCAGCCATCTTGTGGCACACTTCTGGTTGAACGCCAACGAATTTCATTGCCTGAGCGAAGAGACTCGCACTGATGCGAGTGCAGCAGCGGTGGACTAGCGCTATTGTCTCACGCAAATTACAAATTGATAATAGGCTAGTATTAACTGCGGAGGCTCATGAACAGCCGACGGCATCTGGGCGAGGATTTGAAAATGCCGGCTCGCGCCTAAAGCACAAAACGGGGTCGTCTGGTCCCCAAAGCGTACTCACCCATCCTTGGTGGTCCCTTATCCAGGGAAGAAGCCTCGTACAGACGTACGAAGACAACCAGGATGCGATGCTGTCCACCAGCTCCGACCAGTTCTTCTCGACACAGAGCGCCGACAGCTCCACACTGAATGCGAAGGCACCCACGATGCGTGCCCACGTAATCCCTTCGCTGAAGAGCTCGTTCAGGACGTCCATGTACGCTGTCTGGGCCACAGAGGGAGTCATGTCGAGTCGGCCACACATCTGAGTGAACTCCTCCCGGTATTTGGTGATGAATTCGTCCCCCAGCGTCCGCAGTACGAGAGCCACTTTGGAAGGTCGCTGCAATGGCGGGCACGTATTCCACTGAAGGCCGCGCCGGTTTAGCTGGTAACGCATGAAGTCGTTCACCAAATCGGTCACCTGATTCTTCTCAGCCTCGTTGACGGCCATGGTGGCGACGCCGGCGGCTACAGACACAGGAACGAGACAAAACTGCACCGAGCCTTCAACCGCACACTCGCCGCTCACCGGCAACACAATTCGTTGACTGCCGGCTCCCTCGACGCCGGCTTGAAAGCAGCTTTGCCGACTGCTCCCCCTGCGTGTATGAGGCACGCCGCCGAGTTGGACGCAGTTCGCCGTCTGCCGGTCGCTAGACGAAACACGCTCGCGCTGAAAAGGGGGCGTATAGCAACGATCGCGATGGCGACGCCGGCGGCGCGGTGCTCTATCTAGGCAATCTAGGCCGCGTTTGTAGCGTGCTCTAGTCGCGTTCTCGCCCTGCCTGCACCTTTTCATCCGCAGCAAAGCGCTGCGCAGTGAACGCTTGTGGCTGAAAGCCAATCAGCTGCGATAACACCGACACTCATGTAACCGGGGGAGCGATGAATACATCCTAGTCCGTTATCTCTGTTATAGTGCTTATCTTCTCCTGAGAGTGCAAGACGACCAAAATTAACGCAGATCAGTGAGCTGTCGTTTTCAGAACGTAGTTTTCCTTCTATTGACAGCACCTTTTTTTTTAATACCTTATCCCGCAGTTTGACAACGGATTGTACAAACTTCGTGCTATGTGCAGTAAATGATCAGCGAGTATGTCGAATGTTTCTCGCAGCCTATGAACTGTTAAAGCGGCACTAAAGAGAAAAGTTATTTCTTCTGTATCAGTAAATTACTCTTCCGGAATACCAAAAACAGCACTCTTACCCCGACTTGGTAATCGCGAAAAAAACGAAAAACGCAAAAGTCAGGTGACGACGCCGCCTTGAAGTTTTCGTGCCGTCATGGATTTTGACAGCGCTTGCTAGGGCCCAGTTATTTTTTTAGCGGTAAAGATTGACTACATTGTGTTCTAAAGGAGCCAAAGACTGAATATGGCAAGTTTCGTAAACTTTTACTGAGTGAAATGCCAAATACGAAAAAAAAAATGGCTGTGGCTTAGCTAAGGTTAAGCCCAGGATGCGAAGCATACTAGCCTTTATTTTAACGCGACAGCGTTAAGGAGCTCGTGTCGCAGAAAAGCCAGCCGGTGTCGTCGGCGTCGGCTCAGGCGTGCGGCGCTTGCTCAGGCGCACATTTCGTTGTCGCGCCGAACGCTGCGTTGCTCGACGCTCACCGCATCCGATGCGGGGCGCGTAGTCGCTGCGCCGTAGCAAAGCCACCTAGAAACAGTCTCTGTAGCATGCCGCAACCTTCGCTTCTCATTCCAACGAGCAGCTCTGTCTCCAGGAGACATCTCACCTCGTGAGTGTCTAGCAGAGGCAAGCGCAGTTGCTTATATACCGCAGCGACGCCGCGAGCGACGGCGCGAGTTGGAGCCCCGTTTCTCCTCTGTCGTGACGTCATGGCGTCACGTGGTCAGCCTTGAAGGCGACGCCGCGAGCGACGGCGCGAGTTGGAGCCCCGTTTCTCCTCTGTCGTGACGTCACGGTGTCACGTGGTATTGAAGGCGACACCGCCGCGCCTGAGGAGCTGGGTTGAGCTCTAGTAATATGCTTCGCATAATAAATACTTTGAAATCCGTGACGTCACACTGACGTGCCGGTTCTTGGGTTTCGGCTTGAACTTAAATATGAAAATGACACTCAGCTTCATTTTCTCTTCTAATAAGCGATCTATTATCGTATAAATAGCAACATACTTTTCAAAGAATTCTTTGTCAGACTAAATTGGATTATCGTTTTGCTTTAGTGTCCCTTTGACTTGAAATTGAAGGGTTCAGAAAAGTCCAGTTCCATCTTATTCCTAAGCTCACTACCAACATGGCAAATTAACTTGTTTAGTGGAAGGCGCACGTTCTGACAGCGTTAGAGCACGAGAGTAAGTTATAGTGCTTGATACGCCAGAATCGACTGCGGTGGGAATCACGACAGGCTCAGAAAGGCGTCGGAATGTTGCCGGCCGGCATCAACTCTGAAATGGCATTTGTTTTTCTTTTATGAAAAAAAAAAATGGTACGGTGCAGGGGAGGGGGGGGGGGAGGAAGGAAGAACAAAAGTGGCAGCGCATTCATCCTTATTTCGAGATAACTGACGACGCTGATGGCTGTTAGCAATCGTTCTTGTGATGTCTACGTAAATAGTGATGATGCGTTTATGTTATGATGGTTATTGTTATGATTACTGTCCCCCCTGCCATCTGTGAATCACGAAACCTTACGGGGACGTCAGCAGGCACACCAAGTGGAAATCTCGCTGCCAACTACAATGTCGAATGATACCACGACGCAGTATATCTTGCAACCACTGCGCACCAGTTGAAACATGTAGCATGTAGTTGTGTCCTTCTGCGCCGCGTTTCGGTTACCCTGGTCAAACGTTTCAGGGCTTCGGGTGAAACGCGCCCTTTCGCGAAATTTCGTGTGGCTGTCTTCCAGTCGCTGACTACGAATTCGGCTGCGGAGGAGGCGTACCCCAAGACGACTGCGACTTCCTCCCCGACCTTCGGCGAGGCTGTAATGATTGAGCTGGCAGCGATGGTTTGATTTTGTTGATCTAGTACAGCCGCTGTCGTGGCGTTTCGATCACGAACTCGGACGCGTCTACATGGGCCACGTCCCGAGAGTTTGGAAAGCGTTTCTATAAGGATTTGGCTCTTTCCTGCGTGTGCTCTTGTTTGTGCAGAGGGTGGGTGTTCTTATGTAATAGTGGCACGTGCATGTGTTTTCTGGAATGAACTCTGTTGGAGCGCCCCACTTTCGTCCGCATAGGGGGTTGTATATGTAACCCCGAGAGACTGGAGGATGTGCTGCTCCGTCGGGGACTGCGAGAGTCTCTCCAGTTGGGCAATTCTTTGGGCTTCTATGAGCTCGTCAAGAGCGTGTATTCCTAGAACCTCTAACTTTTCGTTGGCGGTCGTAATAGGGAGGTGTAGAAGCTGCTTGTAGGCGCTCTGAATCATGAGGTTAATTTTGGTGCGTTCAGCACTCTTAAGTTGCAACAATGGCGTAGCGTAGGCTATTCTGCTTATAACAAACGCCTCCACGATATTAAAGAAACGTCCGCGGTGAAAAAACATAATTATTATAATAATTAGTAATAATTATTATATTATTTGTAGGAGTTATACCGATACAATAGGAACTCTACTGCCATCGAAAATTAGCGAAATGGTTACCGCTAAAGTTCCGGCAAATATCCCACGAGTCAGCATCCCTTTCCTATGGGTTACTATACTTTACAGGTTCGGGCAATATGATTTCCATCCTATCTTTATTTATTTATTTATTTATTTAAAAGTATACAGAACCCAAGTGGGGCATAGAGTAAGTGATGTTATGCCTAAAAGATATTACATAGTAATCATGAGAGGAAACAGCAAGGGTAGAACAATGTCAATACATAAGCACGGTACTCTTCTAGTCCTTCTTATTCCCATACCTTATTTTACGTGCTCCATGCTCGTGTCATCGCAGCAGGGAACTTTTTTTATTTCTTCTGGCAAAGCCGTACCGCCCAGGATTTGGCTGCATTGGTTGAATGCGTTCGCGTTCATTGTGCCATGAGCATAATACAAAGCATGTGCAGGGGTTGGAAACGAAGAAGAAGAGGAAAAAAAAGGGTTGTCCTTTGCTCGACATTGCGCTACACATACATGGCCCATATCGCAAATGGACGAGACACGATCACTTTCCATCGAAGTCCTTGGCTATTTACTGACGCATGACGACGACTGTCTCTCACTCGTCTCAGAAGCGGTATAGTTCTTTCGAGCGCCGTTAAATCCGTGGTAATTAATAACTGTCTGGTGACTCAAATGCCACGAGCACTCTACCCTCTTTCGAAAACATCCGTGATATTTTTTTCCGTTCCTCTTCTTCTTTTCCTTTCTTTTTTAATTCTTCTGACATCGTTTGCTGAGTTAGCGCGTAGCGGCTGCAATAAGCCTCGTTCGTAAACAATGAATGCCTTCTCGCGAAGTTTGTACGCGTGCGCGAATGGAAATGGCGGGGGAGGAGAGAAGGAAAACCGGCTGGCGCGCGTGCGTGCGTGTCTTGGCGGCTCGAAAGTTTTCCGCTCAGCCTGTTTCCTACCCGTACAATTTTTTTACCACTACGCAGCTACGCATTCCACCGAGTACGGCGTCATTTGTGAAGCGTACGGGGCGGGGCGTCTTGAATATACACATATTGCACGGGAAACGGAGAGTACGTGGTGCAGACGCTCGAAGAAAAAAAAAATATATTGACACAGAAGAGGCGGAAGGCCACGCACCGTTTACAGAAGAAAACAAAACAGCAAGAAAGGAAACAAATTCTGTTATTTAAGACGTTTTGCGCTCTGTGGTGTAGTCTCACCGCAGAGAAAGGAAAAGGCGAGTAGAAAGCGGATATAATCATCTTTCCGGACAGAGTAGATATGCTTCACATAATAGCCTTCCTCCTTCGCTATTCTTTGGGCTACAGAGTAACCTTATTCTTAATTATTTCTTTGTCGACTCCTTCGCTGTCGCTTGTTTTTTCTAGACGTCGTGGAAAAAAATCACCACCCAAGCACTCCGTACAGATGGTCAACCAGCAAAGCTGAAACTTGCGGCCCCGGTGTTTATCTCCGGGCTAATCCCAACGGTTCACTAAACGACGGCTTGGTAGGCTGCCGGATCCTCGGTACGGAGTTGCTGCTTGCGTTCGGCTGCACCAGCCTGTTCTTGTGCCCGGGCTGCAGCATCGGCACGGCGTAGACGAGCTCGTTCCCGATTCTGCTCGCGGCTTTGCTGATTGAAAGCTGCCTGCTCCTCAGAAGTATGTATGACGTGTGGTCTACCCATTTCGGAGCGGGAGAGAAACTGCTGCGCGCGTGCTCGGAGGGCTCGGCTGCGACGGAGAGCAACGACGTCACTACTGGTGCAGCTAATCCAACACCACGTTTTCACTCCGATCAATGACGTCATGTTACCTGGCCTGACTGCCATAGAATATAATGGGGATGCTCCCGAGTAGGCAACATTGATTTTGACGTCAGCGCTTTCGTTACGCCAGCCTTCTCAATCGAAATTTCCGGATAGGTAGCGTGACGTCATGGATCGGAGTAAACAGGCCTTGTGCTATCTAGATCGCGTTGGCTAATCACGCGCCTCTCCTTTTCTTTTTCGTCGCGCCTGCGCATGGAGCTGCGCCAGATGAGTTATTCGGCGTACAGGCGACCGACAAACGGACGGGCGGACGGACGAATCGGCTAGCCAACAACAACTTCGCTGTAAAACCTAGAGCTCCCACTTCAGCCTTGTACGTACTGTGTAGACTCTAATAAATAAATAAATAAATAAATAAATAAATAAATAAATAAATAAATAAATAAATAAGCTTGTCGCTCAGCCGCCGATATCGAGTAATCATGTTTGTGGGTATATACATGAATACCGAAGCATCAAAACCGGTACGCTAGATAGCTTAGCTGCACGATTTACGTCCCGAAGTCCTTCCAAACATAAGAATCGGAATAAGCAAGAATCGGCTTGCTTATTATGACTAATCGGAATTCACCGACTGCTACAAATATAAATTTAAACCTTCCAGTTTCCAGTAGCACATATGGTAGCATGCTCTAAGTGTTCTTTCACTAAGTATTATAGGTTTGTACTTATTTCTTGCAGCTGTTACTATGCGTGTATTGATCATGGACCTTCACTAGCCCTTGGATACTGGTCAAACAGTATTTTGTGCAAGTTCAATGTATGAATGACAAACAAGTGAAACGAAATTTAAAGAAACAAAGGGACAGAGAAAAAAAAAGAAATGAAATTAGAAATTAGTGGTAGACTTGGCCATTTACAGAAATCGGAAGAGCAGGTGACGAGCCCGGTAAACAGAAGCAAAATACTTTTACCGCTGTCTTTCTTTCCATCCTCCACGACATTTTTACCCGACAGGACCGAGGCACAGGTTGCCGTTCGCGCCCTCGACCGCGGTACGTGACAACCGCAGCCGCCGTTCCGATAGGAGTGTCGCAGTGCCCGCAAATTAGGGAGGGTATTGGTGGGACGGCCTGTGTAGAGCTGAGAGACATCCCGAAGTCGGTCGTGCTAGCCACTGATTCATGTGGAAGCTCCAGCCTGTTTCATACCTACCTCGAAATTTCGTAGGCTGTTGTCACTTTCCTGTGGTCAGCCTCAATCGGAGTTAGTGTACCATCCTACAAGCCGTCCGAAAAAGCTCCGCAATGGAGTTGTACAGAGGGATCATTTTTAAGTGTTGCGGTATTTTCAAAAATCGTCTGTTGCAAATTACATAAATCTAGTCCTTGAGCTGGATTACTCAGAGAGGCGGACATTACTTGCGCGAGAAATCGAAACACATATTCAAATAATTAACAAACAATCACTAAATAACTTCACGATTATTTTTGTTGCGCGACAGCTTGCAATTTACGAATTGTAACCGGTGAGTTTGCCAGGTGTCACCAGTAGAAATTATGTTCCAGAATGACAACAGTTAGGAGGTATGCGCCATCAAAGTCGCCGTAACAATGCAGTGGTTTCACTTGATTTCTTTAACAAAACGCTTTTTTGTGAATTTGGATGCTGGTGTTTTACGCGCCAAAACCACGATATGACTATGAGGCACTTCGTAGTGGGGTACACCGGATTCATTTTGACCATTTGGAGATCTTTAACGCGCACCCAATGCACGGGACACGGGCGTTTTTGCATTTCGCCCCCAATCGAAATGCGGCCGCCGCGGTCGGGATTGGAACCCTGACCTCGTGCTAACACCACAGCCGCAAAGTTACTACGGCGGATGGCTCTGTTGTGCATTGAAGCACGAAAGTAACTGGAACGCACGCTTATTTCGTCCCGCACTATCCGAAATATTTCGAATATGATGTCATCCTGAAAATTCATTTCGAGTGGATACGTCTTGCAAACTCACCGGCTACAGTTCGTAAATTGCAATATCTGTTTAAAGTACGTAATTAAGAAGTTAAGAAATTTTCGGTAATTAGTATAGAATATGTGTTTCAATTTCTCGTGCAAGTAATGCCAACCTCTTCGAAGAATCCAGTTCAAGGACAAAAATAATGCTATCTGCGATGGGCGATTTTTCAAAAAATTCCGTAAGACTTAAAAATCATCCCCCCGTACACCAGGAAGACAGAGAAAGCTCTCTAACGAAACACAGAGGTTTCTGCCGGCGTCTGCATAACTGCCCACATGCTATGGTCTGCATGGGGATGAAGGCTTGAAAGGCTCTAGGAGAGAGAGAGAGAGAGAGAGAGAGAGAGAGCAGCGCTCGCTCTGATAAGAACTCTTTAGCCCTGACGCATTTCTATATCAACAGTATATACTACGATACGGTAAACCTGGTAAGCTTCTGTCGTGCGGCTGCACCGCATAGCCGCGGAAGAGCATTTACCATATGTTTGGGTGCGTTCACGTACGGCAGTTTGGCATATTGCTAAGCCTCCCTTATATAATAGACCGTATATACTGAGCGACAACCTGAGAATTCAGCACAAGCTTCGCCTAGAATACCGCACTGCAGCTTCCCTCCGTGCCTCCGCGCTCCAAAACGTGTAGTTCTCGAGAGACATGCCGATAGCGAGGAAAATTCGCCTCCGTCATGACGTCACGGAAATGAGTGAATTAATGTGTATATGGCCTGGCGCATCGATGCAGACTCTCTTCGGCGTTAGAGCGCGGTACATTTGTCGCTGCCTTCTTAGGCTGCCAACTACAGAAATCAGTAGCATATATCTACCGCTTATCGCTTTAGCACAGCGGAGCCTTTCCATCCCGGCTATCATGCGCGCTCGAAAGGTATGTCCGCACTAGTGAGAAAAGCGCGTGCGGGAAGCCGCTCATGGAAGCAAGTGGTAAGTTCTATGCGAGCATCTTTGCATGCCGCACAAGCACGCGATCGATTCGCTGTCGGCTGAAATCCTTGCAGCGTGATCAACGATGGTGAGAGAGGGTGGCACATAGCTATTCACCGCGTTGGCTCCACGTGCGCGAATCGGCCGCTCCTCGTTGGTCTCCCCAAACGTCGACGAGCGCCTCTGGAAGAGACCACATGGTAGAAGCGTAGCAGGTGGACACGGCCGTAACGTAACGGTTACGTGGCTGTTCTATGCTGATGCAGCTCGTTGCCTAATAGCCATAACTGTCGCAGCGGCTCAGCGACTACGGTGTTCTTGTACAGGACCCTTGGTCGCGGGTTTGACTGCCCGCTACAGCGGGTGCATTTCGAATTTCCGACGCCAGCTGGTCGCGAAAAAAAAGAGATGGATAGAAAGAGAGAGAAAGAAAGAAAGGAAGAAAGAAAGAAGAAGAAAGAAGAGCGCATAAATGAGCTTTTTTGCGGCCAGAGTTTATTTGGAGCCGACACCACGACAACTCGCGTAGTCGACATGCATCTCGAGCATGTAAAGAAAAAAAAATACATATATAAATGAAAATAAAACGAACGGAAATTGTACAATTCATATGTGTATATAGTTTTCAATTCCACCGTCTTGCCTTGTTAATGCGGAATGTTTGAAGCAGTGGAGACCGCATGTTGCGGCACGTTTGGCAACACATCAAGAACCACATTGCATTCACGTTTCACGTCCTTCGAGGACGCCAAGCGACGGTCACTGCCACGAAACGCTGAAACAATTATCCGCCAGCTTTCTTTTTCGAGATGGCGGCAGTTCTTTATCGGCTACATACCGAAAAGCTCTATGGTCCTTATGGGACACCTCAGACATCGCCGCAACGCTGCCGAGTCCGCTGCATTCATTCCACTGTTCGGTGAATGGCGATGGGAAGAAAGAATTAAAAAAAAAATTGCCCGGTGAACGCGGACATTGATTAACAGTGGCCCTGATCGGCCGAGATTGCGTGCGTGCGGGCGACTGGGCGAGCGGCACGGGCCGCTTGCCTTCCTGTACGAAGCCGCCCGGTGCGCTATTTGTAAAGAGGGATTCCGCGCGCTCGCGTCACGTGTAATTAGACGACCCATTCGTCTCGCCCGTTCGTGCAGATGGCGTCCAGGGCCGCGCTGTGCGTGCGATTGCGCAGGCTTTGCAGACGCACGCAACGCCAAGCGCGCCTCGTATATGAGGAACGGTATTATAAAAAGCGAAATACGTTGGATCTAACGTCAGGAGAAGAACATGAGGAAGAGCTTCACGTGGAACGAGCACAATTTTTCTTATTTAGGGTGCCGTTATTGTTTTCTGGTATATGGACTTGTGCCTTCACAATGAATGTGAATTCTCTCGCGGAGAAAAATGAGGTATATAGTTGTTGTGAACGTGGGCTTAACGTTTTCTCCCGGGGTAATAATAAATCAAATACGAAAAGAATAAAGAAGCGAGATGTTTAACGCTTTGAAGTTAGAGAAATTGTGCATTATTCTCACAGTATGTTGTTACTTTGTTGCGAAGGTCTGCGAAAGAAATGGGCTTGGGCAGGGCATGTATTGCGGAGGGAAGATAACCTATGATCATTAAGGATTACGGACTGGATTCCAAGAGAAAAGAAGCGTAGCAGGGGGCAGCAGAAAGTTAGGTGGGCGGATGAGATAAAGAAGTTTACAGGGACAACATAATTTACATTATTTAATTTCTTTACGTTTACTTATTTTACCGGAATTCCTAACAATATTTAATTACACTTCTAAATTACAGTACTATCGTCCCACGCTCCACCATACAAATCTAGTTTCTCTATAATTCTAACCATACGGAAAACCGCCTGCTTCTTGGCCAATCCCCCATAGTGGGTATGCGCCACTGTCTGGGACACAAGACAAGACATGGCCACAATTATAGCACAATACCGGGGTAGTTGGAGAAGTATGGGAGAGGCATTTGCCCTGCAGTGGGCTTAGCCAGGCTGATGATGATGATGATGATGCTGATGATGATGATGATGACGACGACGACGACGATGACGACGACGATGATGATGATGTGTGGGTAAGAGTGGCAAAAAAAGGCAACTAAATGCCTGACAATGTGCCAATACCCGCACTAACCCCGAGAATTGCGTGCACAAAGCTCAGCATCACGGGCTAGCTACTACATTTTTCAACGATATGGCGAGGTTAGACGCACACATAATTTTACACTTACAAATAGACAAATAATAAAAATGAAAAGACGCACAGATTGGCAGCATTTAGCAAACTGCTTGAGAAATAAAATCATGAAACCTTGATCGCAGCAACAAGGTTATGAACACCTCAAAGGAACAACAAATCAGAAAGCAGACTGTGAGATTAAGTATAATATTGTAGCACTTGTCCATGCCATCGCGCAACGCACCTATGTAATAACACCCTTCAAGAAAAAGAACAGATAACAAAATAATAAAATTCACATCTCAAGCGTGAGTGGATAAGCACGCACCTTCTCTTTAAAAAAGCACTTCTGAGCGGCATTCTTCTACCGAGACACATGATGTGTATTTTATAGCTGAGTAATCACGTGTGTAAGTTCTCGCCTGCCATAATTTGTCCGGATTATCTCGCTGCAATCGGTACCGTACCCAAAACTATCGGTATGTTGTTTCCGAAAATAAGCTACACGGAATGCATCCGCGTTTTGTCTCCTTTGGTCGTAAATAGATACCCCTATCTTTTCGTTAAAAATATTTAAAAAACTTAAATTGTGGGGCTTTACGTGCCAAAACTACGATCTGATTATGAGGCACGCCGTAGTGGGGGACTCCGGAAATTTGGACCACCTGGAGTTTTTTAAGTGCACTTAAATCTAAGTACACATGTGTTTTCGCATCCATGTAGTTATGTTCAATCGTATTACGGCTGGCAAGGGCTAACCGTGTGTAATATATCTAGTCTTGGGTGTATATATATATATATATATATATATATATATATATATATATATATATATATATATATATATATATATATATATATATATATATATATATATATATATATAGACTGTTGTGCGTGTGAAATGGTGGGGCGGAGTGCGTTCGGCGTAGAACGCCTTCGATTATGCATACCGTTCTCTTTTGCAGTCTAGAAATATGTTTGTTTTAGTGGTCGTGCCCCAAATTAACGAACAGTAATTGATACGTGAGTACACTAACATATAACAGAGCTGCTTTGCAACCCAAAATGGCGACAAAGACCTGATTTTTCCGATTATGTACCAATGGACTGTGAAATATCTGTATGAAGCTTGTTGGTGGGGAATGGCCACTTTAGTGTTTCATGGAAAATAGTGCCAAAACATTTCTGGCATGCAGCGCGTTCCATCAAAACCCCTGGAAATGCAACTTGAATTTCGCGGAGTATACTTTGTTTCTTGGTCGAAATGCAACATATTTTGTCTTTTTAGTGTCTATTTCAAGTTTATTCGTTTTTAGCCATACTGACAAATGATTACACCATTCATCAGCTTGCTTCTCAAGGTTACCTAATCTTTACCAGAGAGGAGAATGTTAGTGTCATCAGCATATAAAATGACGTCTGGTGTTAGCGGCATATTTACGATATCATTTATGTACAACATGAACAAAAGCGGGCCAATTACAGACCTTTGTGGGATGCCATACTTTATCTTATCTTATCCCACCATCGTCCATCCGTCTTCGTCATTCTGTCGTACTCACGCTGTCCTGATTCAGTCGTGATTGTGCCACCGCTGTCATGCCGTCATCAGATAGTCGCTATCGTGCATCCGTTGCAGATACGACCGTTGTCACGGTGCCGTGACCGTGCCACCCTCGTCACCCCATTGTCGGCAAGCCGTCGTTATCATACCGTTTTAGTCATTCTGTCATCGTCACTGTGTCGGCGTCACAAAGTTATTTTCATGCCGATTCATGCTCGTAGGCGAATATATTACACTATTACATATCAGCGTTTGGACTAGCGAGCGAAAACGAAGAGAGCGAAGTGGCGCGACGAAGGACGCAGCCTGCCTTGCAGCGTTCTAAAATGCAATAAAATACCTTTTACAATAGACACCTAAGCCCTGCTTACGAGTTGCGAATGCAAAAGCATCTATGGCCAATTGAACGCAGCTGAGCGGTCCTTCGAGTTATGAACTCCTCGCGGACAAGCGAGCACGTGGAGACGCTTGGCCAACGCTGGCTTAGCCCGGTGGGTAAGAAGCATGGGGTCGTAGGCTATAAACTCACTATACCGCCAACGATTTTCCTTTCGAATTTATTCTGTTTTATTTTGTGCAATAATTTCTTTACAGCAATTACCGAGGCGTAGTTAAAAACCAGGCGGGAACTCGCGCGTACAAGGAACGCACGTATAAAGGCGCGCTCACACTAGCGGGAAAGCGCGCAACGCAGAACGTTTCCCGCACGCCGCTTCCCGCACAAACCGGTTTTTCTCCCGCAGACAGGCTGCTCTGCCGTCCCGCAGAGCGATGGGTCGGGTACCTATTTTTGCCGTGCCGCTGACGAGAACAGCCAATGGGGGCCGACCGTGAACCGTGACGTCGGTCCCAGTTCAGTGACCCCGTCGGCGGAGGCAGGAGGCTGCGCGCGTGCTGCCGGACACTCGGCTGTTGCTCGGCGCGCTGTCCTGTGTGTTCCTGCCTCGAGGGTCCTCCCTCAACGCCTCCTCTCTCTACATCCCAAGAACCGCAGCGAGAAAACGCGCGCAGTGTGATCGTCATTCCGAGCAGCTGCGACGCAGCGGCGTCGTTTACGCTGTGCCGCTGCGGGAAGTCTCCCACTAGTGTGAGCGCGCCTTTACACAGGCTTCCGAGAGTGAGTGTGACGTGGCGTCGCGGCGAAGCCTTCTCCCCTCACTCAACACCTGGCGCGCTAACGCAGCAGTAGGTGTACCCTCTCGCGCGCTCTGCTCCGTCGAGGCGCGCTCGTGACGTGGAGTCTCAGCCAATGGGGAATTAAGGCGCCGTTACGCTGCTCCAGACGCCGGACGCCGGCGTGTCGCTCAATGGGCCATTTTGTGCATTCGCATCTATAAATGCGACTTCAGAAACATGGTGTGTCGGTGCATTGCTCGAATGATAATCGCTCTACCGTCGAGAGTCGTCGCGACTCCCGCTGCGAGTTTTTGGACAGCAGTGGCTCTTAATCAGTCAAACTTCCAGTTTTGTCGCAGCTAATAACCAGCAACACCTTTTTCTCGAAGGCAGGAAATTTGAGACGATAAAAAGAACAAGGGAGTGAAATTCCCCACTGGCGCCAGGGTCTGAAAAAAAAAACAAAAAACAAAAGCTTTCCTGAAAGCTATACCAGATGGAAGTAAACAAATCGCCTCGGGGGAAGGGGGAGCTTTTCGCGAGGTGAGCAAAGTGTTCCGTAATTGGGAGAAACAGGCCTCGAGAAAACCCTCCCGCGTGTGTGTCAAGCAGTAAACAAACTCATAAATAACGGGCGAAGGAAAAAAACAAACAAGCTAGGCGGCGGCGGCCAGGATGGAAGGAGGAGGGGGAGTGGATTCTCTCTTGACGCGTGAGCATGCGCGCGCTGTATCGCGCAAAACAAGCATCGAGCACGCGCCGCTATCGTCGAATGTTCGTGCCTGCTCTCGGGCGCACACACAGCCGAGACAAAAGCCCCGGCGCTAATTTAATACGGGCCCTCATCAATAAAGAGCGAGGGTGGACGGAAAAGGAATGAGCACTGCAATTCTCCCGGGGCAACGGCGCAAGAAAGAAAGAAAAAAAAACGCGTACATGTTGACGACAGATTCCTCGTATACGCCATGGGAGGATTAAATGGGAAAGGCAAATACGTACTATACAAAGCGTAAGAAGTGTATAAAACGTGACAACGTTAATTCCTGGACCAAAAATGTGCCCCGAAGGTGGTATAACAAGAAAGGCGACGTGCCTAATACGTATACGCACGCCCTCCATTCAGCCTAGAAAAAAAGAAAAGTAAGAATAAAACGGATGTTGAGGTAAACAAGAAATTGCTTTCGCGTTTCGCGTACGTATCCGGAAATGAGCAAATCCCAGCTTTTTCCTCGTGTCTCCTTTTATGTTCGGAATCGAGGAGAACATCAGTGTATTCGCCGAAGGAGGGTTTTCTCGAATTTTGCGAGGTCGCCTGCAATTTTACGTGCCTTTTCCTTCCGAGAAGTTCGCGCAGTCTCGCGTTTCGGCGACTGCGTGTGTAACGGAGCTTTTATTTATACAGTGTGATCTCGTTCACATGATTTCTTCTTGGTTTTTATTTATAGATGTCTCACTCGCTGGGGAGGGTCTTGCAGGAACGATGCGCAATAGACGACAAAACAAAGTGTTTGACGTTTACGGAAGCAAGAAAAGAAAAACAGCAGAGAAAAAAGAAAAAAAATTCCCGTGTGTACTTCTATCAGTAAAGAGACGCGAAGGCGAAAGCCTTGTGAAGCCTGCTGTAATTCACCTTAATCCACCTTAGTCCACCCTAATCCACCTTAATCCTCCTTCGTGCACTTTATTCGAGTTTAATCCACCTTAATACTTCTTGTTAAACCTTAATCCACTTAAATTTACACTAATACATCTTAATCCATCATAATTCACCGTAATACAGATTAATCAAATTTACTCGACCTTAATCCACTCTAATCCACTTTAATACTCCTTATTAAACATTACCCCACTCTGATCGACTCAAATCCACCTTAGTCCACTCTAATACACCCTAGTTCACTTCAGTGCACCTTAATCCACTCTAATCCACCTTAAGCCTCATTCATCCACCTTAATAAACATTAATCCACCATAATTCACCCGAATCCACTTGAATCCTCCTTAATCCACCTTAGCCGAACTTTAATCCACATTATTCCAATCACTAATTATTCATTATATAACTTTGATAATCATTAATCACCTCCTATGCACGGCTGGTCATGCTTTTGTACGCTTCTGGCCTTCCTTGGGTCACGTGCTATTTTCTGTACCTCACAACGTGACCTTGAAAAATTAAGATCTAAGGCTTTCCCCTTAAAATTACAATTTTAGCATATATATGCGAACACTTATGCGCACGCACAAACAAAGGCGTCAGCTCAAAGCGGATTAACTAAATTAAATTCTCGGGTTTTACGTGCCAGAACCATGGTTTGATTACGAGGCACGCCGGAGTGAGGGACTTCGGAATCATTTTGACAACCCGGGGTTCTTCAACGTGCACCCAATGCACGGTACACGGGTGTTTTTTTTTGCATTCCGATCCCATCGGAATGCGGCAGCCGCGGCCGGCTATCGATAAGGTCCTCAGATAAAACTTGTTTATCTAGGGACCTTAGGTTTCGATCCCGCAAGTTCGGACTTAGCAGCCCAACGCCATAGCCACTCTGCCATTTCGGCGGGTTAAAGCGGATTGCCAAAGGCCCCCAAGGCCTTTCAAATACAACCAAAGGTTGCTTTAAAATTTGTTCTTTAATTACGGGATTCGGGATTTTACCGGACGCAGAGGTATCGTGCTCTACGGGGTTATCGTTATTTAGGTTATGCGGAACTTAAAACGAAGATCGCCTGGGGCAGGCAGCATAAGTGTTAAAATAATTATGGGTTTTTACGTGCCAGAACCCCGATCTGATTATGAGGCACATCGTAGTGGGGCGGCTCCAGATTAATTTGGATCACCTGGGACTCTTTAACGTGTACCCAAATCTAAGAATGGAGCATGGTTCTTGTCCGTGAGCTGGATTATTCGAAGAGACGGACATTACCAGCACGATAAATCGAAAGAAGTATTCAACTAATTAACTAAAATTTCTTAAATAACTTCTTGTATAATAACATTGCGGCACGTATTGGAATTTACGGATTGTAGGCGGTGGGTGGGCAAGATGCATCCATTTCAAATTAATTCCCAGGATATCACCAGCTTCTAGATAATATTTTTCAAAGTGTGGTATGAAATACATGGGTGTTCCGATTAATTTTGCTCTTCAGTGCATAAAAGAGTGTTTTCTTAAAGAAAGTAAGTGGAAGAACAGTGAACTTTTACGGCGAGTTTGATGGCGCATATCTCATAAATGATGTCATCCTGGAAGTTCATTCCAAGTTAGGGTGCCTCGATACGGCACTGACACATCGAGGAGCCCTATTTCAAGTGAACACGCCTTGTACTCTCACCGGCTACAATTTGCTAATTGTCATATGTGCCGTAAATGAATCAATTAAAAAGTTAATTAGTGTACTTTTGTTCATTTGTTGAATTTGTGTTCGGATTTCTCGTGCGAGTAATGCCCGCCTCTCTCAATAATCCAGCTTAAGGACTTAAATTGTGTTATCTGCAACAGACGATTTTTAAACATTCCGTAAAACCTAAAAGCTGATTACCTCGTAAATGATGTCCATTTGCAAGATTTCAACCCGCTATTTAGGGTGAGTGGAAACCACCCCTGCGTACACTAAGATCGCACGAACGCAGCAAGGCGTGGATAAACTCTTAGGTACAGATATAATTTGGAGTTATTAATTGCGCAGGGCGTATACTGAAGGAATCTTACTGTAAAAGCTGCTCTTAATCGCAACTGTTCACTGATTACGGAATCCCTGTATCGTGCGACGCCCTGCAATCTACAAGTGCAGTTCTTTATATAACACAAAGTACAACTTTGTGTTATATAAAGTTATAGTTACGTAGTTATACAGCGGGTCCTGGTAAATTATGCTGCTTGTAAATATTGCTTTCCGGTATTTTTACTTTGATGGGAGAAAAGAAAAAAACAACATCAAGCAGATCCAACGCAATGTTGGAATCTAAGTGACGCGAAACTTGTTTCAGTTAGCAGAAACAGCGGCAAATTCGAAAGAGGAGCCACAGAAAGCTTCGCGTTAGAAAAGAGTCGGCGAAGACTGAAGGCACTGGACGACAACCCTGTTAGCAATTTCCTCCGATTCAGACCTGCTCGTGATGATTTGTATTCTCTACAAGAGGAGTGCCGACAGAAAATAAATTTGCTGGGGAGAAGATTACGGTGTTATTACTCTCTGAGAAGATTACGGTGTTAAAGAAGACGTGCATGGAGTGATCAGGACGATTACTGATTATGTGCACTTGTGTTGCTCGCACACTGCTTCTGGTGATTCGTAGGGGTTTCAAGAGCTTGAATCATAACTACCTAACCAATTACCATGTATATATATATGTATATATTCTTTCTTATTTGGGGGTAAACGCACCTGAGTATGAAGGCCTATTTCTCATCGATAAGGCAGATGCTTTCGTGAAGGTGTCAATGTATATATGGCATGGCTATTGCGATTCTCCTTTCATCAGCTTTGATCATGGCAAATGGATTTAGGAGTTAGATATTGCGATAATTTTCTTTGTCGTCTATGAGAAGCTCCTCAGAGTTTAGGCACACTTTAAACAAACTAAGACACCAAGATGAAGTAGCTATCCCTAGGCCACGTTGTCTTATACCATATTAAATTTTTATTTACTCGAGACTGGTCTGACGCTTTCACCGATGTGTTATTTTTTAGGAAAGATAAGCCACAGGATATTATTATATTTTTTTCTTTTATTCTTGGCGATTTCTTATCTAACGAAAAAGGACAAAAGAAGCATCGCTTCGCTTCTCAGATTAGATATATGAGTGTTACTAACTTGCTCTCCTTGGGTGCCGTCGCTCTGCTTGGGTACAGCAACGTTAATTAAGGTTTGCGCTGCTACCCAGGGCTTTCTTGCAGGTTCAATTCAATTTAATCTTGAAACTCTGATTTTAATGTTTCCTTTTATTTCTACCAAATTTAGGTGGATTGGATTTATTTTGATGTTTTGTATTTATTAATCCGTCATTTTCATAAATTTATACTCTTCAGTCTCTTTCTTTTGATTCTAACCTACATATTGTGAGTTTTTGTTTTATTTCGTTTGCATTTCATATTTTATTTTGACCTATCCGGTTTTGGGAGAGTCGATCCCACAGAGCATAGACGGCGAGATTGTAGGGGGAGCCTACAGTGGACGTAATTAGGCAAGAGATTGATGACTGACAGCTAATTAACGGGGCATTGCAGATATTTAGCCTTGCACAACGGAAATGCCGTCTGCCACGTGCCATTTTGGCTGCGTTGGGAACTT
This sequence comes from Dermacentor albipictus, assembly GCF_038994185.2. NCBI lineage: Eukaryota > Metazoa > Arthropoda > Arachnida > Ixodida > Ixodidae > Dermacentor > Dermacentor albipictus. The sequence goes on from NC_091821.1 coordinate 373,818,634, forward strand.
CAGTCATATAATAAATAGATAATCTCGTGAGGCGCACGGCTTGCCAGAATGTGACTGAATATATTCAGAACTCGTTCTTGGCTTATTTGCTGTTTATTATGAAGGACGTACTTACAGTTAAAATATGAAACACAAACCAGAGCAAAAACATCCGTGTCGTTGTTCTAATTGTTTATTTTTTTGCCACCTGAGCGCCAAAAGCGACGGAGGCGACGAGGGGCCTGTTTCCGGAGGGAATGTGACCCGAGTGAAGGTTTATTGCTTTAGGTAGGGCACTGGGGGTGACGTCAGGGGTACGTGGCAATGATAATAGCTGTACGTGCTAGCGAAATAGCTATTAGATGAAGACCATTCGAGACCTACAACGGCGAGCACGTCCTACGTAGTTGATGGAATAATTATTGCGGCATGAAGCTGTTTCTTGCTGATGTGCTGCCTTCGCCCCAGCCCCGGTCCTAACGGACTACCTGTTAGTTAGTCCCATACCCGAAGGGGCCCTTTAAAAAAGTGCCGCCATTTCCGTGCATAGAATAGTTGGTTCGAACGTGATACGAAAGGTGTTGGCCCGGAACAGAGAGGTAAGACAAACAGCAACATACCCGCTAAAGCATATGTGTTCGACCATTTAATTAACAATACTTGATTACTGAAGTCACTGAGGTCGGTTACTTATACACGCTGTCTATAAGTACCGTGGCCCGGCGGATTAGGTGCTCCGCTTCGGAGCGCAGAGTAGACACCACCCGCGTGCTTAGGCTGAAAGCCTTCAGGTTGTGAAAATTAATTCGGAGCTCTCCAATATATATGTAAGAATAGTACGTACGATGCAGGCAGACTAGAACTGTCAGTCCCGTCGTGGGATTAGCCGGGCGCGTTTTATCGCGCTTTGCTGGACCAAATAAAAGTTTATTCACTCACTCATTCACTCACTCTTCAATATATATGCGATCTCTCTTTATAGACTGTGCTGCAGCTTTGTGGTGTTAAACTGCGTTAATTATTATTTTCTTACTACTATCTACATTCTAGAGCCTCCGACAGATGAAAAACGCATGCGCTTTATAAGATGCTGTCCAACAGCACGCTAAGTTCGGTCGGTTGCCACGTTATGCAGCTACAACATCAGCTATATATACTGCTACGAAGACCGTGTTCACGACCTTCCACGTGTTCGTGTATCTACGATCTGGCTCATGATTACTTAACTTCTAAATTAGGTCTGTTCAGTGACCGTGGCTCCGTCTTCAGTATCCGTGATTCACGTAAAATGCAAAGAACCAAAAGAGAGAGGAGGAAAAAAGGAAACAAGAAGAACTGGTGCTGTAAACGACATCGGGTTCGTAGTTCTTCTGCAAAGCTTGACTTATGCATATTGAATCTGTGTACTCCCCAAAAAAGGTGTCTACGCTTTTCACTTTGACAGCAATACTATTGCGTCAGCATGGATGCTTTGTTTCAACGGCTTTGCGACTAAACCGCTGCTTCGGTTGCTCTCAAATTTTGCAGTGAGTTGTCATTTCATGGTACATTCTGTATATTGTCAACATGCCGATTTCCAGTATTTGCCCGTTTCAACCTTAAGCATCCCGGTATACATCGTCCGGAACGATGTCAATATAGAAAAAAAATTATATTCTCTCAACGGGACGAATATGTTGGCGTCTTCGGTAGCTCAAAAGGCGAAGCTTTGTGGAATTCCTTCGATTCTGCAGCCAACATTTTGTCCTTCTCAGAAGTGACTTCGCCTCTGCACTTTTCATTGAGAAAGTAACATCAGTCCAGCATCGCCTTAAACGACGTTCCGGATAAAGTAAGCGAACATTGCATTCAAACGTGGTGTACTGAACAAGATCCATCGAGAAGCATCACCTTCTGTGAGTACTTTGAGCGCTAACAAGCCAAAAACTTAGCCAGAATAGCCGTTCATAGTATTTCTGAAGTTTATTGAACAATAAAGGAAGCTACAGAATATCCGCAAGAATTTTTTATTTTCAGGGATGTTGACAAGCATTCTTGTATAAGTGTTAACGTCATTGCTTAAAGACGAAGAAGGGGCGGGGCGATTCGGAGAAGGGAGGGCCCCCCTACGAAGTTTTGTCAGAGGCGCCGGCCCCTCCTCCCTCGCAAAAAAATTTTAGAGAGCGAAATGAACGAGTAACGATGGGTTATGCAAGAATGACGACCTGTCCTGCTCAGGGCGAGTTAAGCGGTGAAACTTTTGGATTATCTTATTAGCTTAAACTGTGCACCCAGGCATATATATATATATATATATATATATATATATATATATATATATATATATAGAGAGAGAGAGAGAGAGAGAGAGTTAGAGTTAGAGAGACGGACAGATAGATAGATAGATAGATAGATAGATAGATAGATAGATAGATAGATAGATAGATAGATAGATAGATAGATAGATAGATAGATAGATAGATAGATAGATAGATAGATAGATAGATAGATAGATAGATAGATAACACATATACCAGTAACATGTAGCCCATGTAAATATGCAAGAAAGCTCCCCTCCCTCCTACCTTCCCCCTCACTATCATCAAGCCCTAGTTAACTTATTAGTTATTCAATAATAGGCCGTTTTCTGAAAGCAATATAACTATCCGGCATCGTGCGAGCACCGTTATACAGCTGCGGTTGTCGCAATTACTGCGACCACAGCGCTACGCGTCGCGTGTTGACACTGCTCTCGTCGCGTGGCGGAAACGCCGCCCCGCGTTTTTTCCCGTCCCGAAGTTTGCGAGTGAGTCGAGTGCGCAATGTGGGCAACGCTTATCTTAGCGACCTACGTTCGCATGCGAAACCGAGTTGCCCCGGCGACCGACGCGCGCAGGAAAGCAAACAGAATAATGCACGCATTAAAAAAAAAGGAAAACGGAGAAAATAAACATAATTACAGATAGCGCCAGGCAAGAGCTCACGCGCATCTAGAGTAGCTGTTATCGCCTCTACTCCAGTGAGGCCTGGTGCATATTTTTATACTCTACGGTCTGTGAGGCTAGGCGTCGTCCCGTACTGTGCAAGTGGCAACCAGCGGAGTAAGCTTAGCAACGAATATGCCCACGGATTGCTTGCTGCAGCTACCGTTCGTTATGCCTGGGTGCACCGGCGGGAAACAGAATATCGTCCACTTTTTTTTTCTCGTATTATAAACACGCAGGAATGTCAGACTTGTAGAAGTGGCAATGGTACGACGGGAAAGCCAGAATAATAAATTATTGGGTTAGTATATTTGATAAAGGGTGTACCGCTGAAACGACGAACATAAATGCATATAATTGTATAAGCGTCATCGACGACACAGTCGGTCGTCAGCAGAATAATCATGTGTATATATATGCTCGGTGACATTTGTAAACCACTCTAGTTTACTAAGCGGTAGGCGGACAGCCGCAGGAAGGGGGTTAAGATTAGTGAAATAAGAATTTCTATGCTCATGACTGAGGAAATCGTTACAAAGGGAGCACTCGAAAACCGCATTGCGGCTAAAAAAGAAAGAAGAAAAAAGAAGTTCTAGTTCGGTAGTTGAAACCGGGAATCCCGCCCAGTCACTGGGCCAACTGAGTTAAGCAAACATAGAGGAGCTATTGGCCTCGAGCTCCACCACTGGAAATGCTGGCGCCACCGTCGGCGTGACGTGCTAGGAGGGATCACGTGGACATAGCGGCCGCGTCGGCTGCTTCGGGAGCGCCGAAGCGAGCTGAAAACGAGTTTAAATTCCCTCGTACGCTGCGGTCCTCATTCAGTGGTGAAATTTTCCCCCTTCGAGTGTCTCCTTTACAACGCTTGCAAGCACTACAATAGGTAGTGGCTGCCTTTGAAGGCGCGCAACATGGTAGGCTACTGCTCGGTGCCGCAGGGCCGGACGCACGTAACGGAGGCCATTGTCAGCCTTATTCACACGTAGCCACAGGACAAGAAGCTGTGTGAAGCTTGGCTCGCGAAACATAAAACCGGCAAACAGTCATCGGCTACAGCTCGGGTATGCAGCAAGCACAGACGCGAGCAAGATTTCTGCTACGGCGCCCGGTCTGCGATGTTCTGAAAACGCGCACTGAGACGCTCGCCCCAGTCCGCTGCCCGACTAATGTCATGATGGTTTGGTCTACGAACTTGTCGATGCTATAGATACTGGCAAGTTCAGTGGAGTGGAAAGGCAGCGGTAAGAAGCACATTTAAATAAAGCATGGCATATGGTCATGTTTATGTTATCAATTAATGCACTGGATTACAAAAAAGGAGCAGCGGGAAATTGCACGCTGAGAACACCGATAAACATACACAGTGCGACGCAACTCGAGAAATAATTTTGAAAGTTCAAAGAATTTAGAATCGTCGCGACGGCACATCACAGTCCCTGTAGGCGTGGAAGTCTCTACAATTAAAATATTTTTGAACAGCTCTGACAGCGCCCACGCAACAAGGGTTGCTTGTATACTGTCAAATGCTCATATTCTGCGGCCTAAAGCTCATGGCACGGTGCGAAAACGCGCGCGCGGAGAAAGCGAAACAGTGCGCGGACAAGCATGCAGACGCGCAATCGGTCGCTGCGAATCTGCGCGATCGCTGCATTGAGGCTTCATTCTATTACGCTCCATTTAGTTATACAAACACTACAAGAACATATTTCACATAGTTTTCTCTCAGCGTTTACCTACCTTTCACGCAGCTGGTTCGTGATGCTCCATCGCGGCGACCACGCGCAGTGGCGTTCACTGTACGTATTCGGTAAAGAGATAGCGTCTGCAAACGATTCTGTGCGTTCAGTTTGCCTAAGATTATTATTTAGACAGTAAGAAACTTCTCTCGTTTCGAAAGTACTTACAGAAATGTCCGGGAGAGCTCGCGCGTGGTGTTTTCAGTGAGCGCTGACAGCAAAACCTATGAGGAGCGCGCCACGTGATCCCTCATACTACGCCAGCGAGGCGCTTCCGATAGATGGCGACTCCGTAACTCCGCGCCGCCAATACAGAGGGGAGATCAAAGTCGATGTCACGCGGCTTGCCTGTTTAGCGGAGAGAGAAAAGAGCCAGGCCCACACTTCAACCCTTACGTGAAACAGACTAGGCGAACGTTTTAGCAAATACAAGGTGCCCCAACCATCATGCACCAAGATTGAAAAACAAATATTCAAATGCCACATAGCTGGACAGATCCAAGGTAATGTTGTTTGCCTTCGCTTGGAGATACTCAGATTACGTTTCGCATTCCACCTAATTACATAATTAGTCCTAATTATTTGATCAACTTCTCAAATAATAGAATTAGAGGGAAGATGTCAATGGAGACAATTGCAGAGCGACATGAAAAACTTCCGATACAGCTATCTGTTGCTCGAGAGGTGCTAAATAAAATTGTTGTTCCGCGCGTGAAAGAAGCCCGCGAATACACGCAAAATTGCCGCGCGATTGGCCGCTCGAAGACGTGGGTTCCTGCCCCACATGCGGCCAGTTGTTTTTTCATCCACTTTCGTTTCCATTAATTTATCATTTCTTTAATTCACTTAATAAGTACATGTAATTTCCCCCATGCTGTTCTTGGTGTCCTTGTTTGTTGGCTTCTTATGATGCGACTAATAAAAATCGGGCCCTCGGTTTCCTTTCTTCTCGTTCTTTATAATCAGCAAATATATATGACGTTCTGACTATAGATATATCCCTTGCAGGCTTCAAATAACTTTGAGGAATTGAGGAATGCAGAAGCAGGGATGCCACATTCTTGAGGCAGGACACTTGCAAACAAGTTCGTACGCCGCCGGTGGAGCTATTCAATGCTTGAGTTTTCCAGAAAGCGAGGGGATAGCACTGCATTGTTGGAAGTAAAGTGGGTGCCAAACCAAGACGGCGCTAATGCGCCGTGACAGCCAGACGAGCCGGGAAGGCCCAAGCGTACCCCTGCTTCATCGCCTTTGAAGAAGACATTTGCTACCCCTGCGCGGCCGTAGCACCGGGAGCAGGTGGGCCCTCGGACAATGGAGCATGAGCACCCCCCCCATTCTCCGCCTCGGAAGAAGCGCATTGCAAGTCTGCGAGGCAAGACCGCAGTGAGCCGCCGGGTGTGACAACGCGATACGGGCGCCAACCATTGGCTGAAAATGGCGTCATCTGAGCGGACTCTCCCATTGGTCGAACATGACGCGACTTCCAGTCCTCGAAGGGTTTAAAAGAAGCATTCCAGAGAGACCAGAGCATTCCCTGATTCCCTGATTGACCTCTCTCGAACTTCTTGCCGCGGGCCGCAGCGTCCGAGTTGCTGTCGGCCCGTAATGACTGCACGTCTGTTACTTGACTCTCACCTCTCTGTATATAATGTAAAATAAACCCTCCCAAGTTGGTTTTCATCCCGAAGTCCGTCCCCCAACCCCTACAATACACGTTATTCAAGCTCGCAGAACCGGCCCAATCAGAAGTGTCTCAAGATCAGTGCGACACATTTGAAGTAGCAGTATTTTGACTACTGCTTTCGCTTTTCATGCACTGTCACTGCATGGCGTGCACAATTGTGAGCACAGTGGCTGATGGGGCTACAGGAAGCGATACCATGTCCATTAGGGGACGATGCATGTACCTAATGCATGTGGTCTTTCGCGAGCTAACCCGTGGCGCATAACCTGGGTAGTGCAAAGGTTTATTTCTTTGGCATGCAACTGATAATGCGGAGTGCGTGCCGATAAGAAAAGGCACCATGTAGCGACAGCTATCGCCTTGAAATTTTCCGGGAAGGGCAACTAGACCTTGCTTACCCAAAAGTGTGCGGCCCAGCCTTGTTTCAACCCAGCAGTACGAAATGCCAAACTCAATGGTCGCATAGTGCCCCAACTCTGCCCCTAATTAGCATAACGGAAGCTACCGCCGAGGGAGAGAGCGATATGCTCCTTTTAGGCTGAAAAGACAGGGGGAAGTCCTCAACTGCAAAACTGTTTGCAATGCAGCAGCGGCGCGCAGAAAAAGTGGTGTACGAACGCTCGAGCTGCTGAATAAAATCAAGATGTTGGGAACGTGCAAGGGAGTGGGGTTGGGTTGGGGGCACACTAATGGAGGTAGTACGGAACGGGGCCCGTATGGTAATGTAATTTCTTAGACCATTCTTGTTTTTGTTGTGGTTTTTAATATCAACGACGGCTTCCATGAGAACCGGCGCGTAAGCCTCTTGTACGCAGAAAAAAAAAAGAAAGAAAAGAAAACTGGAAATAAAGGAAAGAGAAACAAATAATACTGTGCGTGAACGATGCTATCTGCATATAGCGTTCATACGACCGTGCGAGATGAAAGCCAAGCAAAGAAAATACTATATCGCCAAGCGGTGTGTATGCTTTGGAAGGCCAACACGATGCTTATATAGGCCCTTATCGAGACTGCTTTGCACCGGAGACTCGCAGAGGGCGCGACGTCGTGCGCATACTACGAAGGCTGCGAGAACAGCTGAGAGACCCAAAAGCGTATGTCGGTTCCCGCGCTTGTGGACTGATCGCGGGCGCGATGTGAAGAGGCGACACGTTGGGAGCGGCTGCCTCCTCAAGCGCCCTCTGGCGTGCGGTCGCGCGTGAGCGGTCGCGTGCAGAATTCGGGGACGCAAAAGCGGTTTCAGGCTCGCAAATAAGATAACAAATCCTAGTCGCCCGGAGTCACAACCTGAATGGCAATATGGTTGTCTGGAAAAGAGACAGAGAGAGACTGAGAAATAGTGTTTACCGTGTCCGCTACAGGTACATAAATAACTGGTACTAATTTATTTTCTCTTTTTTTTCTTTCCTCTGCGTATATAAACGCAAAAGGCTTCAAGTAGGTATGATGGACGTATACAGTGATCCTTGGTTCCGTATGTTTATTTGAATGTGAAAAGGAATTGGCATTACGGGAACTAATGTGTTATATGGAAGCGAACTCGGATTGAATGTTGCGGCAGCGTTCTCCAATACTCTTACTGAAGCTATACCGTTACCACATTAGCACCACGCTCTACCGACATGCCAAGCGAGTGTAATGAATTTGACGGCGTCTGCCCGAGTTTACCTGTATATTTATCGGTGAAGGTTTACTACATTGTGCTCTAACAGGGTCAAAGGTTTAACTTTGCAAGATTGAAGAACCTTTACTGAGCCACTGTACGGCCCAAATTCGAAAATATACACTGAAATCCGTGAAGCCGCACTTTATGACATACCGGCGCTGAAGTTTCTTCGCGAATTCAATAAATGACACTTTGACCTTAATTTTCTCTCCTAATGAACAACTTATTATTATTTTTAATATACTGCAGGCCCTTCACGGCCCGTGCAGGAGTGGTACATAAATGTAATGACAAAGAAAAAATCATGGTGAAAAGTCAATACACTGAATGCGGTTAATAAAACTCAATAGAGGTTAACTGACGTAAAATTAGTGCATATGGAGCTTTAAAAGAATACTTTATCGATATAAACTGATTTAGTGTTTCTTCTATAGTGTCCCTTTTTTAAACAATACGCGTTAGGCCTGCCTGAGTTACGATGTTCTGAATATCTGTACTCAGCCCTCAAGTTGGCATGAATAGTGCCTAAGTGACCATGTCTTCATAGTCATTTGGTGTCTGAATCGCACTCGGTGAGGCTCGTACGCAACCAATGCAATAAACGGGGCTAGTTGGTGCTAGCAGCCACATACGCTCCCTCGCGCACACACGTACACTAGTGGGGCATTTATTTTTAGTCGGAACACAAAAAGTACTGTCATATCTAAACCACTGCTCTTCTTGCAAATAACCTAGGTGGCTAGGCAGACATTAGCAGCAACAATGATTTCTAGGATGACTTCGCTTATTACCTAAAACGTACTAATTAAATTTTGGATGACTAACCTTTGGCCACATGTAATCGCGAAATTGAAGCCAAGTATTAAAATGCTATCTGCTTAGCAGAACTCCTAAGATACAGCACCGCATGCGAGATGTGCAACCTCAAAATTTGCTACGAAATAAATTGACGTTTCAGCTAACCGTTTCCCAAAAGCGCGCCTCCAACAGTTCGGGACGTCCTTAACCGGAACGTCGAGGTACGTTGTAGATTTTGGGAATGGATATCTTGGAAGTGGCGCCAGTCCTAGGATTTCTACTGAGCAGACATGACTTCGCTACTCCCAGGCTTGGCTTCAATTTAGCAATTACAACATATGCCTTAATGATAGTAATCAATGAGTTAATTAGCATGTTCTCGTTAAATATGGCAATTATCTTTGAAAGTTTTCTAGCTGCTAATGTCTGCCTGACCACCTATTGCATCTAAAAAAACGGCACTGGGCCTACAGATAAGAGTTTTCTTTTTAAGTGTACCGCATAAAAAGAAATATCTGGTATACGAAAGTTCTTTCACATAACTTCGCTTGCGTCATTCTCTCTCTCCCTCCTTTTTTTTCTGTCTAACAGGCATTTCAAGATAAAAATCAATAGAATCGCATGCAGTTCTTTTCTCTCGACGTTGTGTGTCATGGCACTGAACAACTCGCGGCTTGCCCGAACCTTTTCTATTATGCTGAATTTCCTTTTCTTTTACTTCGTTTGCAATGTTCTAAATGAGAGAGAAGCTTCTTGTGGGACTACAATTCTGCGAGGACCACGACGGAAAACAAAGCCAATCACAATACATCGCTCTAAGTATGCGACAAATTACGCGTATACCCAAGAAATGCAGCACACTGAAATGTAGGAATCTCAGCACATAACCGCGAAAACGATCGATTTAAGCAAGGTAACGCCGATTTCGCGAGCGCATTCCCCCCTTTAAAGCAAGCAATCCTCCCTCGCCACCGCGCTCTCCTCCTCCCGCCACTTTTTACTTCCGCTAACCTTTCGTCATTGTGGCATGGCACGATGGTGCGCCTGCGTGGTATTAAACGGTAATTATTATTTTTTCTCCCTTATCACCCTGAATCACAGATCCATCATTTCGTCTTCGTTCTAATCTGAAACTGAAACATGGACGGGCACTTTTGTTCACTTGCTCAAGTTTAAGGCTTTTATTTTTTTTTTCGTGCTCAGAAGCATCCCCCGAATCAAACGAATATTAAGAAAATGAAGTAAACAGTGGTTATAAGACCGAAGAGCAAACGCTAACGAGAAGCAACGCACATATAAGTAAAGCCGCGAAGCGGGCCAAGGCAAGCAGTGCGCGCGGAGATACCATCGCTCCTTTGCCAAAGGGAGCGTAAAGATCATTTTCTCCCCACTCCGCCGGCGCGCCTCGGTGACCTGCTCGTTTTAGTATTTGTGCCGCACTTAGGGGGCGTCCCGCGCTCACGAGATCGATAGGAACGGCGGGGGCCGCGCGGCGTTATCGACAACGCGGCGAACGTGATCGACCGGCAAACAGTGCGGCTGCAGGGAAGACGGCGAGCGAGCGAAGGGACGAACGGAAACGAACGCACGCGTAAAGAAAGAACGAACAAAACAGCGGCAGGAAAGACGAAAGCTCGCGAAACGCCCTATACGTACGGGCTTCCAGGAACTATCCGTCAGGGACTGCACGACAATCTCGGGTCCGTAAACGTGACAGGGGGAGCAGGCCGGGCTCGAGCACCGAAATAAAGCTGACGCCGAGCCCGCCGTGCGGCTGGCTTGGAAGCACGGCACGCCCGCGCGGAGTCGCTTGCTGGAGATCGTGCGCTGCCGGGGAAACAGATTAAGCCTCAGACGTGTAACAATGGTAAAAAAAAATAATAAGAGGGAAAAAAGGTAATGAGATGTGAAGTCAATGACGAGGAAACAAATTGACGGGAAATCAATAAAATGGCGACGAACGAAAATAAAGAGACGCAAGCACCGGAGCTATACATCACGGAGAAGAAAGATTGCCTCTTCTCTGAAAGCAACTCGGTGCAGCTCCACGAGAGGAAACACACACAGACACACAGGCACACGCCCGCGCCGCCACGCCGCATTCCTGCCACTCGGGCAGCAATAGACAGACATTTTCTTTGTCAGATGAGTAGGGGTGTGCGAGCATTCGAAACCTTCAAATAAAGTATCGAATGGCGTCCTATTCGATTTGGTATTCGAATCGTATAGCCACTATTCGTAAATACGAATATGTTTCGAACACATCTAGAATGTCTTCAAAACGTCAACTGCGCCCAAATAAACATAATATTGTAGCAATTGAGTACGGCAAATTTTCTTCCCCGTGGGCGTAGTATAGACGTAAAACATGATAACTTGCGCAGTCGAGCAGGCTACATCACATAGGTAGCCACAATTTACACGCTGTACAGCGATCATTCGCCCCCTGTGAAGAGTCATGCGCATGCGAACGAATTACTTGTTCGCTCGTAATGCTCTATTTGTGGTTTTTAATAAACAACGCTTCATAACGTAGTATGTAATGACATAAACTCGCCAACCTTACGATACTGGGATGTGAACATCGTTATATATTAATTGGGACAACGCCTGTTCATTATTCGAAAAGTATTCAATATTAATTTCGATTCCATTCGCTTCTGGCACTATCCTATTCTTATTTTATTTGTTCTCAAGTACGACCACGCGCACACCCCTACAGATGAGTCGATGAAGCAAGCAAGCGGGATTCCTTCAGCTGTATCACTCAAATCGCGCCCCTGGCACAGACCCAAGGTACAAAAATAAGCGCGGATGGTGAAGTATGCACGTAGGCGAGGCATCCGCACAGTCCTGACAGCAGACGGTATTAGTCGTTCGACAGCGCGTCCCGTATATGACGCACCGTTAAATGTATAGCCTAGCTTCCGGGAAATGCCGTAAATAATAGCAGGGATGGAATGTAAACGTCGGTGCGCACACGCAAGGATAGAGTCGGCGTTTGTAAGTCCACTTGTCGAAACGTTGGCGCCCGCTTTCGCCTTGTTCTCGTTTTGCTCATCGTCTTGCATTTCAACCTCCCGCCTTCCCCCTGTTTTCTCTCTTTCAGCTAATGCAATTCGCAGAAGCGGGACGGAGGCTATAACTCTCACGTTTATTGCGGGCTAATTTTTATTGTCATTTACCATCGAGGGCTGTGTGGTTCTTCTGATACGTTGGCCGTGGCGTAAGCCCGCACTTAGCTATTCTCTAAGTGCACCTAACTTCACTTCGGCCGAACTTCCCATCAGAAATAGGTCTTAGCTTCGGCTAGGTAAATTCGCATTCTTTGGGAAATCTGGATAGAAGAATACCTACTTTGAACAAGTTTAGGCTATTTTCTAGTGGCTCGTAGCCTTTGCAACTTGCTGCTCGGTTATGCTTATAAAGAGCAAGAAGAAGATTTCACATACGACGAGGAGGCGTGCAAGATTTTATTTGCACGCTCAGGCCAGTTGCTGCCCCGCGGGTCACAGCGGGGGAGAGAGTGCAGCCTCGGTGCGAAGGCTTCCTCGCAGCGCAACTTCAAATGCTTCTCGATTAGTAGAGTAGCACGCCAGACAACTTGCCTCTTACCTGCGGCCTTGCAGCATGCATGCCTACCTGCAGCGGCCACCCTTAAAACCGCCGGCGCGCAGGCTCCGTAAACGACGAGCGAGGCGCGCGTTAGCTCACACAGCGCACCTGCCGTGTCATCGGGTCGTCACGCGTTTTAATGCGAACATTCACTCCGGCCACAGCAGGTCTGTACGACGGGAGAGCAGCTGAAGGACGAGGTGTAGTTGTTTTGAAACTGGCTCCGATCAGGAAAAACCCTTTAGTCAACCCCGCGGTTCGTCACGTGTCCCGGACGATCATTGCTCGCGGCCACTCCTTTCGTGTGGCCGCAATAAAACGAAAACGAAATGCGAAGCGAGAAAAATACTTAAAGTGCTCATGCGCTGGTGCAAGGTGTGCGCGCGTGAACAAAAAGAAGCCAGGCAGCAAAGTCGAGCAGCCTTTACCTGAACAATTAAGGGCGAGGAGCGTCGAAGAACCGCCACGTCTGAGTCACGCGTCGTCTGGGAGGAACCTCCTCTGGGAAGAATGAACTCGTGTTCATTGCACCTCCACGCGGCTTCCCGCAGTTCCAAGAATTGCAGCGATGTCTTGGAATGGCCGGGCTGGGGCTGCGCCTTGCTTTCGCGCGAACGGAAGAAGACCCTCCGCGCTGATAAGACGGTGCATGAACACACCACGCCTCGGTATAACTTTTACGTACTTAAAAAAAGATATTCGCGCAGCAGCTCCTCCGGGGAGTTGTCTAAGTATGCGTAAGCATTGTGCCACTTGCTCATATTCAAGCAGCCCGGTGTCATTATCAATCTTATGAAACCTGATCCGACCAGCGTTAACGACAGCGCTGCGGCGACAGGAACTGCTGCGGACGGCAGCGCAAGGTGAATTGATGACGCAATCTAACTATACTGCAAGTGGCGGCGCCAGGTGGCTGATGACGTTTCGATCATTATAAGCCGCTATCGCTCTTCAGCGCGTTATCCATCCGCGTCCAACCATTATCAACCGTGATCAACCGTACACCGGCGGCGGCTGGCGCGGCCGCCCGGGCCCATATCTTGAAAGCGATCCGGGAAGAGGACAGAGTGCGCCGAGTGCTGATAGCTTCGTGTGCGCTGTGTTCTCGCCACTTAGTTGGCGTTGAAGCGAGAGGCAGCACGAATGTCAATACGCTCGCTGATGCGGAACTATATCTTGAAAGCGATCATCTTGCGTGACGACAGAGGGACGGACGGACGGACGGATTTCCTCGTTAGTTAGGCACAGAAATGCTTACGAATAATAATAAAAAAAACGGACGTGCGTAAACGTGTGGGGCAGCATCCTTTATGGTGCGAAAGGTAGCACAGAGTGTCAGCAGTAATTGCTCGGAATAGGTAGTACGCGTTAAACCAGCGAGTTGTCGTTGGCAGAGGTATACAGGAGCGAAAAAGAAAGAAGGCATTCTGTAAATAACTCGCACATTAGACGGCCCGGTGACACAAAATGCCTTATATTGTGGTTCAGTGCCCACACTCCCAAAGCAAATTTTACGCCACAACGATTCGTAAGTGAATCGTTTTAGCGAACATGGTATTAATTAGGTCGCCCTAGTAATAACTAAGAAAAGCGGTCAATGACATATTGTTCTTAAATTATTAGCTTTGTTGATTCGGTTGGATTCAGCTATATTACCTAGCTGCAGTGTACCTGCAGGTCTCCCCTGAGAGTGACGTAGCCGAGGTGGTACGCATTCCAAATAGAGACGTGCGAATATGAGAAATTTCGAGTTCGAATCCATCAATCTTTGCTATTCAATTCGTATTTGATTCCAGAGCAAAGCTTCGGAGTCCCGAGGGACGGAGGCCGGCCGATGCAAGTGAGGACTGTTCCGAATGATTCTTCGGCAGGAGAGCCGCAGTTGCTGAGCGAACGTATACGGGACAGGTAGTTTATTTCTCCCGAATGATTTGTGGTGCAAATAACTAAATGATCCTCTGCAGTTTTGCCAAACGGACTGTGCGCCAACATTGTATTTGACTTTCTTTTGAAATGGGAAAATATTCGATTGAATATTCGGAGGTTATTTCTCTCGAATATTCGTATACGATACGATTCGTAAATTTCTCTATTCGAACACCCCTAATGACAATGGAAACCTTTAGTAGCATGCACCTCTACAACCCCCAAGAGGGCTCTGCAGGGTGTCACGCCCCCATAAGCTGCGTGGTACGGCTGGCACTCATGCCGCCAGCTGGCATCCGACTGTCGAGATAACGGTCGGCAAAAATATTCCGTGGTACCCCACAAGTACAAATCCACGACATATGATATAACTGAACAACATTAAGAAAAAAATATATATAGAATGCCCGAAAGCAAAGTATTGCACAAGAGTAAATTTATCCTCAGGCGCAGTGCAAGAGCTATACTTCAGTAACAGTTGTATTCTCGCGCGTGTACCCGGCTTGTCCCGCAGGCTAAACGAAACCGCGGTGCGTGCAGGCATTGAATTCGTGGTGTTCGCCGCACTAAAACGCCTTGGTTTCGTTTGCAAAAACGTTGGAATTGGTGAAATTAGAATTCCCCAATCAAAGGGAGAGAAAAAGAAAATCGGTGTATGATGGATTCACAGTGTGCTACAGTAATGCGACTTACGAGATCCCATTAAGATATGGTAAACGTTACGCTTGAGATGGAGGAACGTATGCGAACAACCTGGTCCGCAGAGCACATAAAGAGGAGGCGCCAGATATAGGTGCAATTGCTTCGTCTGGCCTTCTATATCTCCCCTAAACCCAACTCTGCCCAGCACCTCCGTCTTTTTGTTGTCATTGTTAATGAAATTTCTTTTGTCACTTTGGCATGTGGCCATATTGAAATGCAGTCAAACCTCGATTAAAAAAAAAACCAATTTTGCGATTTTTTTTTATTTAACGAAGTGCTTTCGATTCTTTTACACGTATTTATAAAGCCCAATGCAACAGGAACCTCGATGAAACGAACAGAATTCAACGTCTCTCCCGATTTTACGAAGCGTAGGAGAAGCGGAGAGAACGGTAAGATATGGAGAAAATGTGAATAGGCCAGGCTCTTGTCGAGGCAATATATCTCCAGCTGTTAGGTAGGCCTGCCGCTAACACGAAGGAACAGAAGAAGCGCTCAATCACACCGCTGTCTGCAGTAGGTTCGTATGAAGGCATAATTACATCTTTTTGGTTTTTAATAAGCACAATATTATTTGCATAAGTGTGTTCAGTATTTTAGATTTAACCAAGTTCTCGATTTAACGAAATAACTCGCTAGTCTCATTTACTTCGTTAAATTGATGTTAAGCTCTAATATACGCGACTCCCTCACATCATCGGTGTGCTATAGCCGCGACAGTTATTGCGGTTATTGCGACAGTATTGAAGTTCTTCCTTTACTGAGACAGCTTAATCACAGCGGTGATATTTCGTACGTGCGTAACTTCTTCGCGAACCTAAAGGCGATGTTTTCATTTCATGCACCACCGTTCTATGCGATGCAGATAATTTCGTCCTCATCAACTACGGCATTGCTCGTTCTGACCTCATGTACATGCACAGAAGCCACTGCTCTCTGGAGTCTGCGTGAACTAGAAAGCCTTACGTTAATTGCCCAGCACTGTAGTTGCACGATAGCTTGATTGTTAGTGCGCTCGACTCCCAAATTTGCATTTCTTCACTGACATTTATTCACGCTGTGGCAATGACAAAGCACAGGATAATGAGTTGATCTGAAAAAAAATTGTCGTCAGCGTAAAGAAATCGACGGATGGGCAAGGCAAATCCCAATATCTAACACTTAACAGCTGTCACATTACAATTGCATGAGCTTACACGTTGCATAGGATGAAAGTAAATACACACCGCCATAAGTATAGCATGTCGCCGACTTCGTCTTATTTTTTATTTCGTTTAACTTGTATCCTGCTGGTCGTAAACCGCTACACTACAGCTTCCCTACCCGTAGATTAAACGTGCCCATTTGATCTGCATAATTTTTTTCCCGTACATCTACAGCATCACTCCGTTTTTCATCCAGTGGTTCTCGGCTGCGCGCAACCAGACGAGCCCTCCCGCAGGTTGGGTTATGGCCGTTCCGGTAAAAATGTCTCCCTAGTCGCACATTCGGCGCGCTGACGCGTGCTCCTCTAACGACCACGGCAAGAAACTATACCACTGCGCGCAAACTGCCGCTTTTTGTCTCTAACTTCTTTCGCCGGCGCGTCTGCCAACAAGAAACTGGTCTGCGGCCACTTCTCCTCCAGATGCTAACGGTTGCTCTGTGGACGGACACGCGCAGTCCGTACAACTGCAAGGACGTGGCCGGACCCACGCGAACGGGGGCGGCCCGACGGTGACCCCTGCATGGCTGTGCTCTCCTTGTTGTTGTTGTTGTTGTTGCCTTTATCGGGCGCGCCGTAGACTCGTCGTCGTCGCCGCCGTGACCGGCTGGCGTGGGCTTACCCGCTCTCGTTCTACTACGCGAGTGTGGTTATGGCCCTGATGCGGGCATGAGTCACCGCCGGCGCTATGCGCTGCGGCAGCGTGAGGTGCCTCGGGTGTGTGCCGGCTCTGCCGACGAGCTCCTTGTCATTGCAAGGCGGTCTTTTTCCTCCTCTCCGCACAAGGTGCGATGCGGCTGCCACGGCCGGCGCGGAGTTTCATTCAAGGCTGGGAGATTATTTCGCGTGGGCGTACCGCAGTTTCCGGTCTGTATGCGTCGCGAACTTCTGATGCGGCGCCAGCACACGAGACAGGCGAAACGAACACCCGTCACTGTTCGCGGTTTCGCGGCGTCCCATTGAAGCGGGCACACGTCCCTAAATTTGTGGCCGATATAAAAGCGAACAGATTTTATGCGAAGCATACTAGCCGCACAACCACGCTCTTCCTTGCTGCGCCGCGCGCGGCCGCGTAGCTACCATATGACGTCATAACAGCTGCAAAAGCGGAGGCTCAACTCGTGCGCTCGCTTGCGGCCGCGTAGCTACATAGCCGGGTCTCAGCTCGTGCGCTCGCCTGCATGAGTTGTTTCTTCGTCTAGCCGAACCAAATATAGCCAAGCAACAGCAGTTCATCAGGCTAAACAGTGGTTCAACAACTAAAATAAAGGCTAGTATGCTTCGCATCCTGGGCTTAACCTTAGCTAAGCCACAGCCATCTTTAATTGCGCTGTAGCATATGCGCTGACGTGCTAGCATCTCACCATAACTGTCGCCGTTCCCATATAATTGCACACACACACACACACACACACACACACACACACACACACACACACACACACACACACACACACACACACACACACACACACACACACACACACACACACACACACACGCACACACACGCACACACACACACAATATATATATATATATATATATATATAGCGATGTGTCAGAGGACGACAGGAGGAAGCGTCCATCAATAGAGAAGCTCTTGAAAGGCAATATGTGGTGTTGTTTGCTAAGTTGTGATATCACGCATACAATTAACTTCATAATTAAATTAGTCTGATATCTTTAGGTTGTCGTCCACCTGAAGACACAAGCTGTGGGCCATATAAAATATTTGTGGAGCTGCAGAAACGTTCAGCAAGAAACTTCAATATTTAGTCACGATCAGTATCAGTAGACTTTATTAGCAACTTAGTTCCGGGGTGTGTGCGCACTAAAGAATGAGAAGAAAACAAGTCACTGACAGTTTGGCGACGTGCAAGACAATAACAAAGGTGATCTGCACGATGTGCAGAAGCAGTTTGGCACAATGTTGCTCTAACAACGCCCTAACAAGCGAAACAATACGTAACAGCAAATTGCGCGCGTACGCGAGTTGGCTGATCGTCAAGAACGATGAATCCAAAAACATCGCTTATAATTATTTACAAGCCTCGCGCAATAATTTCGACATGACAGCATCAAACATTCTTTTTCTTGGGAAATGTTGCCTTCAAGCGAGAAATTCTTTAAAATTTTAACATTTTGACGTTTCTCTTTTTTTTCTTTTTCCTTTATTTTTTTCTGGCCAGTTGCCCAGCGCTACAGAAGATAGAAAAGTAAGAACTATATTCATTCGATTTACAGACAGAAATGTCGTATTAAATACGGTGAAACTTGTCGAAATGTACCCTGTACGGAACGTTGGCGCAAAATGATCGTCCAATTTGCTGCATCATAAAGAAAGAGATCCCTTTACAGACTTTTACACATTAAGGACGTGGCCGCATCAGACATCTCATCAGAAACCTGACGTAAATGTGCGTACTTAACTTTCAAAACGATATTTCTTTTCCTTCACCGGAGTGAAAGGAAGCTGTCGCGTTTCACATTTACCAAGGAAAGCAATACTCATTCTCAGAGTGTGTGCGCGACTGACTCCAATCATTAAACATTATGTGTCCAGGTCCTAACATTTAGAGCAACAGTTTCAGTGGGAACACTATAAGTAGTGCATCATTGTTATAGGTAAATATGGCACCTACACATGTTATGCTTCTGCCCTGAAATGGATTTCTTCAGGATTACGAGAAAGAAAAGGTAGTTTGCATTGACTGGCACAACAATCTTGAATAACTGCACTCTCTTCTCAGAATTATTCCTCAGAAATTAGAAGCACACTAAATTTTTCTTGTCACCGTTCTTCAGTCGTGTGCATTATAGCGGGCAAAAAGCACCTGCGGATAAACAATGTCCCCAACGGAAAGGGAGAAAGAGCGAAGAAAGAGCAAATATTAACAGCCTCTAGTCCGGGTTCAGAATTGTAGAGGAGCGAGCACTAGGTTCAAGACCCACCATCTGATCCAATAGGGATGCCAAAGTACTGGACCTAAGGTCTGAGTGTTTTAGTGCACGTCTTCGGAAAGGTGGATATTTTGAAAGCGTTTTCTCGATTTGGAGAAACGAAATGCCGCAGAAAAAAAAAAAATCGCCTCGCTCCACCTTTTTTTTTCCTTAGTTCTGTACCGTTAGAGGCTAAGTGCGCTCGAGAGTGGAATGATCGCAGAGAGTAGAGCAACTGACGCGACGGCGGGGCAAGAAAGGCGGCCTAGGGAGCCGCCCCCGGATACGACGACGGCGCCAAGGGCCGTTGAACCAGCGCGGCGGCGGCGTCCGGCGTCCGGGGTGGCCTCTCGTAGGCGTCCGCGATGGCGGGCGACGACGGCTGCGGGGGCGTCTTCCCTAACGTGGCGACCCAGTGCGGCGCCGGGGACGGCGAGGCGCCGTTGTCCGGGACGGCGATCGCGCGCGGACTCAGTCGCAGCTGGCCGGCAATCAGGTTGACCGTGGCCTGCAGAGAACAATAGCGTGCACGAGCATCGATGGCATGAGTATAACCGCAAACACGCGCCTCGTGCGGTGTTTTGCATCGATGGGGGCACTTCCGAAATGTCCACCCTCTCTTGCAGCCCATTCAAATTTGGAAGAGCCACCCTGACGTCTGCACTAAACATACATCAAATGCCTTGAGCTACCACCAGACATAGGCACCTTCGTGCGAGGTTGTCCTCACCCTCAGCTGCCCTCACTCTCACAGAGGGAGGTGAGAGCACAGGTGAAGAATGCATTGGAAAATCTGTGAGGGCAAAGGTGAGGGAGTGCGAGCATCGTGAGGTGAGGGCTATGGGGAGGGAGACTTCGACGAAGTGAGGCCAAATTTATAAGGCCAGATTAAAGCCGCTACGGTTGTCTGTATCAGACGCTCTATAGACAAGCGCACAATACTATATGAATGAGAATCGGCCAATTTTCTCTCAGTCGGCTTCAACAACAACGTTTTCCATCACGTCGACGCGCCTCTCACAATGCGCGGACGCCATAAATCTGCAAATAATCCGCCGACGTCCGCGTCAGCAGATTCTTACTGTCGGGAGACGCAGGTTTTGTTGTAACACTGCAATGAAAGGACGGCATGGCTCCTACATGGCTCTACACGCCGCTGCCAAGGAGTTCGTTAACGCTGATTTTTACATGTGGTGATCCCTTTTATTTACTGCTTCTGAAAGATAAATTCTATTTCTCGTTAGTACACGGACTCAAGTAAACAATGATGCCTCCAGAATTGTAGTTACTGAATTAATGGACATTCTTGCTCTCCATTTACTGAATACCCTTATAAACAAAATCGCTTCTGAATTCGCGTAACTTTCTTTTTTACACACATCGCGCCATGCAGAACAGCTCATTGACATGGCGCTTGAAAGTACGTGTTGGCGGAATAACGCCCAGAATGCCAGAGGAACTTCATAAATAAATAAATAAATAAATAAATATATATATATATATATATATATATATATATATATATATATATATATATATATATATATATATATATATATATATATATATATATATTGTAGCGAGATATAAGCTATTCTTTGTCATCTGTACATGATCATCATCATGTGGGGCTCATATGGGGTTCTTCTTCATCATCGCTTGTGGGGCTGGCTCTCGAGTGTGATCCGTGCTGTGGGCGTGATCGCTTCGCCGTATCTTCGAGTCGGAATAAACGTAGTGACGACTGCTACGTCACAAGTGGTGGAGGTGCGGGGTAGCCGAGGCCGAGATGGTGGAAGTAGAAGTGCCTGTTGGCTCGTCCTGCGACATGGTGGCGGACAGCTGGCACAATCGGCGA
Organism: Dermacentor albipictus; assembly: GCF_038994185.2. Classification (NCBI taxonomy): domain Eukaryota; kingdom Metazoa; phylum Arthropoda; class Arachnida; order Ixodida; family Ixodidae; genus Dermacentor; species Dermacentor albipictus. The sequence goes on from NC_091821.1 coordinate 373,839,711, forward strand.
CCCGATCGAAGCTCCAGGAGGTTGAGCGGGGAGTCAGAGGACGGAGGACCGAAAAGCACACTCCACCACTTGTGACGTAGCAGTCGTCACTACGTTTATTCCGACTCGAAGATACGGCGAAGCGATCACGCTTAGATTCACTTCATGCAGATGACGCACGACTTCACTTTCTTGCTGCAGAAGATACCGCGCTACCTCCTCGCCATCAAAGCATTGTGACTATCATGTCTGATGTGATTGACTGCGGCGACGTGCTTGTATTACCATCTGCACGCTGTCTCGCAAGAGGGATTACCTTTGCATCAGGGCTGGTTAGGTTTGATCATGGCTCTGCGCTTCTCTACGCTACAAACCCGACATCCGAAAAAATTCTCATCCCTAAAGGCACTACATTGGCTTCCGCCACCGAATCGGAGTCTATATCTGTTGTTTCATTTAAACCAGCTTCCTCTGAAGTTCCTTGTACCGGACGGACCGCATCTCCTTCAGCTCTTGCAGCTGCCATCAGTTCCGACCTGACACCTTCACAGTCACAACAATTGCTTGCTTTGCTCCAGAAACATGAAGCTTCGTTTGACGTGCATTCAGCTTCGTTGGGAAAGACTTCGATTACGACGCATCGGATACAGACAGATGGTACATCCATCGTGCGCCGTAGACCATATCGCGTATCGCTAGCCGAGAGGAAAGTCATTGACGAGAACGTCGCGGACATGCTCCAACGGAATATAATACGCCCTTCTGCTAGCCCTTGGTCTTCCCCCGTTGTTTTGGTTCGGAAGAAAGACGGCTCTGTTCGATTTTGTGTCGACTACCGAGCACTTAACAAGATCACGCGCAAGGATGTATACCCTATGCCGCGAATAGACGATGCCTTGGATTCCCTGCAAGGTGCCGAGTACTTCTCCAGCATCGATCTACGTTCCGGCTACTGGCAGATACCTATGCATGAGGACGATAAAGAGAAAACAGCGTTTTCAACACCAGATGGGCTCTACGAATTTAATGTCATGCCATTCGGCCTCTGCAATGCACCCGCAACGTTCGAGCGCATGATTGACACCGTTCTTCGTGGCCTGAAGTGGAAGACGTGCCTGTGCTATCTGGATGATATTGTTGTTTTCTCGTCAACTTTCTCTCAGCACCTGCAACGTCTGGATCAAGTTCTCACATGCCTTGCCAACGCTGGACTTCAGCTAAACACCAAGAAATGCCATTTTGCGAGCAAGACGATTAAGGTACTCGGTCACATTGTGAGCAAAGATGGCATTCGTCCTGATCCTGACAAGGTTTCGGCAGTTCGGCACTTCCCTCGTCCCGAAAAGACCAAAGATTTGCGCAGTTTCCTAGGCCTCGCCTCCTATTTTCGCCGATTCATACGAGGCTTCGCCTCAATAGCGTCACCTCTGCACAAATTACTGGGTTCTAATGTTCCCTTTGTGTGGTCTCCCGAATGTGAATCTGCGTTCGCCCATCTGAAGCGCGCTCTCACATCGGAACCAGTACTACGCCATTTTGATGAAGCTGCTCCTACCCTCCTGCATACGGATGCTAGTGGTCATGGCATTGGTGGCATTCTCCTACAGCGAGACGACGCTTTAGGGGAGAGGGTCGTCGCATACGCAAGTCGCGTTCTGACAAACGCCGAAAGGAATTACACCATCACCGAGCAGGAATGCCTAGCTATCGTTTGGTCTGTACAGAAGTTTCGACCTTATCTTCACGGCCGTCATTTCACCATCGTTACAGACCATCATGCATTGTGCTGGCTTTCGACGCTGAAAAACTTGTCTGGACGGCTTGGTCGGTGGATCCTTCGTCTACAGGAATACGAATTTACTATTACCTACAAGTGCGGAAAAAAACACCAGGATGCAGACGCGCTTTCTCGCTGTCCGCTTCCTACGACGCCATGCAATGGACCTCCAACTACCATCCGTGACAAGCTTTCGCATGACCCCTCTTCACATGCTTTCTTGTTGGCCCCTGTAGACGAGATGCCTAAACACGACAACGGATTCTTTCAATCTCATCAATTGGCGGACTCTTACTGTCGGCGCATCATAGACCACCTTCAAGGAGCTTCGCGCCCACCTAACGCCCGCCTTCGTCGACAGCTGACGCAATTTAAGATTGACAACCGCGTCCTGTACCGTCATGTCTATCACCCTGACGGTCAGCGCTGGGTTCCTGTCCTGCCACGCTCTCTACGTGCTCATGTCCTGCAGGCTTCTCACGACGACATGACTGCTGGTCACCTTGGTTTCCGGAAAACCTATGACCGCATCAAAGGTCGCTTCTACTGGCCTGGATTGTCCGCCAGTGTAGCGAGGTATGTCGCTTCCTGCGCCCTATGTCAGCGTCGAAAGCTCCCTACATCAGCTCCAAGCGGACAACTGCAACCGGTTCCTTGTCCGTCGCAACCATTTGAAATCGTTGGCATTGACCTGTATGGTCCTCTTCCTGTGACTCCCACCGGTAAACGATGGATTGTGACAGCCGTTGATCACTTGACACGCTACGCCGAAACAACTTGTGTGAGCTCTGCCTCAGCCTCTGAAGTTGCTGCATTCATACTTCAATCCTTAATACTGCGCCACGGTGCTCCTCGCGTCCTCCTGAGCGACCGTGGAAAAGCATTCCTCTCGCAACTAGTAGACGAGGTACTCAGAGCCTCCGGAACCACCCACAAGACTACCTCCAGTTACCATCCGCAAACTAACGGCCTCACAGAGCGATTTCATCGCACGCTGTCAGACATGCTAGCCATGTACATCGAACCGGATCACAGAAACTGGGACGCAATTTTGCCATTCGTGACTTTTGCGTATAATACCGCGGTTCAACGCACGACCGGTTACTCGCCATTCTACCTTGTCTATGGTCGTTCGCCCAGTTCCTGTCTTGACGCCTCTTTCTTCGCGCCAACTGTCAATCAATGTCCATCCTCCTGTGAAGAATATGTGTCCCGCATTCTGCGTTGTCGCCAGCTCGCTCGCATCAACACCGAAGCACAGCAACAGGACCGCAAGCAGCATTACGACGCCTCTCATCGCGTTGTGTGCTTCCGCCCTGGCGACGAAGTGCTACTCCGGACACCAGTTCGTACTCCTGGCTTGTGTGACAAGTTTCAACTTCGGTTCATCGGCCCCTACAAAGTCTTGGAGCAGACTTCCCCGGTTAACTATCGCGTGGTACCAGTTATTGTTCTAAGTGACCGCCGCTGCCGCGCTGCTGAGGTTGTCCACGTGTCCCGTATGAAGCCTTTCACGCGGCGTTCGCGGCCCCTTTGAATTGCGGCCAGGATGGCCGCTCTCGCGCGAGGGGACATTAGTGTAGCGAGATATAAGCTATTCTTTGTCATCTGTACATGATCATCATCATGTGGGGCTCATATGGGGTTCTTCTTCATCATCGCTTGTGGGGCTGGCTCTCGAGTGTGATCCGTGCTGTGGGCGTGATCGCTTCGCCGTATCTTCGAGTCGGAATAAACGTAGTGACGACTGCTACGTCACAATATATATATATATATATATATATATCATCATCATCATCAGCCTGGTTACGCCCACTGCAGGGCAAAGGCCTCTCCCATATTTCTCCAACAACCCGGTCATTTACTAATTGTGGCCATGCCGTCCCTGCAAATTTCTTAATCTCATCCGCCCACCTAACTTTCTGCCGTCCCCTGCTACGCTTCCCTTCCCTTGGAATCCAGTCCGTAACCCTTAATGACCATCGGTTATCTTCCCTCCTCATTACATGTCCTGCCCATGCCCATTTCTTTTTCTTGATTTCAACTAAGATGTCATTAACTCGCGTTTGTTCCCTCACCCAATCTGCTCTTTTCTTATCCCTTAACGTTACACCTATCATTCTTCTTTCCATAGCTCGTTGCGTTGTCCTCAATTTGAGTAGAACCCTTTTCGTAAGCCTCCAGGTTTCTGCCCCGTAGGTGAGTACTGGTAAGACACAGCTGTTATACACTTTTCTCTTGAGGGATAATGGCAACCTGCTGTTCATGATCTGAGAATGACTGCCAAAGGCACCCCAGCCCATTCTTATTCTTCTGATTATTTCTGTCTCATGATCCGGATCCGCAGTCACTACCTGCCCTAAGTAGACGTATTCCCTTACGACTTCCAGTGCCTCGCGGCCTATTGTAAACTGCTGTTCTCTTCCGAGACTGTTAAACATTACTTTAGTTTTCTGCAGATTAATTTTTAGACCCACTCTTCTGCTTTGCTTCTCCAGGTCAGTGAGCATGCATTGCAGTTGGTCCCCTGAGTTACTAAGCAAGGCAATATCATCAGCGAATCGCAAGTTACTAAGGTATTCTCCATTAACTCTTATCCCCATTTCTTCCCAATCCAGGTCTCTGAATACCTCCTGTAAACACGCTGTGAATAGCATTGGAGAGATCGTATCTCCCTGCCTGACGCCTTTCTTTATTGGGATTTTGTTGCTTTCTTTATGGAGGACTACGGTGGCTGTGGAGCCGCTATAGATATTTTTCAGTATTTTTACATATGGCTCGTCTACACCCTGATTCCGTAATGCCTCCATGACTGCTGAGGTTTCGACAGAATCAAATGCTTTCTCGTAATCAATGAAAGCTATATATAAGGGCTGGTTATATTCCGCACACTTCTCTATCACCTGATTAATAGTGTGAATATGATCTATTGTTGAGTATCCTTTACGGAATCCTGCCTGGTCCTTTGCTTGACAGAAGTCTAAGGTGTTCCTGATTCTATTTGCGATTACCTTAGTAAATAGTTTGTAGGCAACGGACAGTAAGCTGATCGGTCTATAATTTTTCAAGTCTTTGTCGTCCCCTTTCTTATGGATTAGGATTATGTTAGCGTTTTTCCAAGGTTCCGGTACGCTCGACGTTATGAGGCATTGCGTATACAGGGTGGCCAGTTTCTCTAGAACAATCTGCCCACCATTTTTCAATAAATCTGCTGTTACCTGATCCTCCCCAGCTGCCTTCCCCCTTTGCATATCTCCCAAGGCTTTCTTTACTTCTTCCGGCGTTACCTGTGGGATTTAGAATTCCTCTAGACGATTTTCTCTTCCATTATCGTCGTGGGTGGCACTGGTACTGTATAAATCTCTATAGAACTCCTCAGCCACTTGTACTATCTCATCCATATTAGTAATGATATTGCCGGCTTTGTCTCTTAACGCATACATTTGATTCTTGCCAATTCCTAGTTTCTTCTTCCCTGTTTTCAGGCTTCCTCCGTTCCTGAGAGCCTGTTCAATTCTATCCATATTATACTTCCTTATGTCAGCTGTCTTACGCTTGTTGATTAACTTCGAAAGTTCTGCCAGTTCTATTCTAGCTGTAGGGTCAGAGGCTTTCATACATTGGCGTTTCTTGATCAGATCTTTCGTCTCCTGCGATAGTTTACTGGTATCCTGCCTATCGGAGTTACCACCGACTTCCATTGCACACTCCTTAATGATGTCCACAAGATTGTCGTTCATTGCTTCAACACTAAGGTCCTCTTCCTGAGTTAAAGCCGAATACCTGTTCTGAAGCTTGATCTGGAATTCCTCTATTTTCCCTCTTACCGCTAACTCATTGATCGGCTTCTTATGTACCAGTTTCTTCCGTTCCCTTCTCAGGTCTAGGCTAATTCGAGTTCTTACCATCCTGTGGTCACTGCAGCGCACCTTGCCGAGCACGTCCACATCTTTTATGATGCAAGGGTTAGCGCAGAGTATGAAGTCTATTTCATTTCTAGTCTCGCCGTTCGGGCCCCTCCACGTCCACTTTCGGCTATCCCGCTTGCGGAAGAAGGTATTCATTATCCTCATATTATTCTGTTCCGCAAACTCTACTAATAACTCCCCCCTGATATTCCTAGTGCCTATGCCATATTCCCCCACTGCCTTGTCTCCAGCCTGCTTTTTGCCTACCTTGGCATTAAAGTCACCCATTAGTATAGTGTATTTAGTTTTCACTCTACCCATCGCCGATTCCACGTCTTCATAGAAGCTTTCGACTTCCTGGTCATCATGACTGGATGTAGGGGCGTAGGCCTGTACAATCTTCATTTTGTACCTCTTATTAAGTTTCACAATAAGACCTGCCACCCTCTCGTTAATGCTATAGAATTCCTGTATGTTACCAGCTATATTCTTATTAATCAGGAATCCGACGCCTAGTTCCCTTCTCTCTGCTAAGCCCCGGTAGCACAGGACGTGCCCGCTGTTTAGCACTGTATATGCTTCTTTTGGCCTCCTAACTTCACTGAGCCCTATTATATCCCATTTACTGCCCTCTAATTCCTCCAATAGCACTGCTAGACTCGCCTCACTAGATAACGTTCTAGCATTAAACGTTGCCAGGTTCATATTCCAATGGCGGCCTGTCCGGAGCCAGTGATTCTTAGCACCCTCTGCAGCGTCGCAGGTCTGACCGCCGCCGTGGTTTGATTGTGTTGTTATATATATATATATATATATATATATATATATATATATATATATATATATATATATATATATATATATATATATATATATATATATATATATTTTTTTTTTTTTTCACAGAACGTGGAATGTCTTCCCGTGCGTTATATGCTACTTCCGTGCATCACAAAGATGAGGCAGGTGGAGAAGAAGACGCCTACTCTTTCTGACCCCTGCCGAGCACCAAACACTGCATTCTCGCTCTTATCTAAAACACGAAAACGTCCAGTGTTTGGCAGACTGGAAAGCTTCCTTTTGCGCGTCCCTGGAGGAAGAACTCCCAAGTCGCTGCATAGAATGACTTCTGCTAGGGCACGTTTCTGCTAGTAAGCCATGCAGTGTTTTTTGAGTTGTCATAACATTAGTTCCACCGGATCAAAAAACAACAGCATATTTTTTTCTAATCCCTTGCTGTTACGGCTTTCAGAGAAAGAAAAGTAAACTACGGCTATGTCATCCATTCACACACACATGAATTCTCTCTTGTAGGCATCTGCCTGAACTGTGTGTTACGAAAGCGTGTGATACTATAGCCACACCAACAGCCACGTACAACAAGCTTCTAATAGCAATTATAACAACAGTCTAATCAGCCATCAAGAGCGCAACATACGTGCGTTAGAATCATACGATTTGCCTTACGACTGTACAGTCAATGCCATAAAGGCAGCCAACAGTCTTCGAAGCGATGTAAGCCTTCTAACAGTTCCAGCAATTTGCAAAACTCCGAGAAGCCACCTTTAGATGTATATCAACCGACGGATCTCACTATTTTGACGTACCGTTGCAAATTTTTAATGATATCGCACGGAACTTGTTTCCTAACTCGTTTTGAGCGTGGTGTAAGAGCGCGAACAAAACAAGAAGAAAAACCAGCGTTGTGTCGTCGTATTTCTGCCTCGCATCTTGCACGTTCAAAATGAATCTTAACCAGCTCATCAATGTACGCTGACGTTATCAGCGAGATTACGCGCTGCTGGTGAACGCTAGTAAATGATGCGGATGGTATCTACACGTGCTGTTGTTAACAGATCTGCCGTGAGGTCCGTACTGACAAAGGCCGTTGCCACCTTTTACTAATTATCGCCCTCGGGTAACGCGCGTCCTCTGAAATTACCGAAACGGGCAATTCATAGAAGACCTATAACATGGAGGGGGAAAGAGACGGAGCCTCTAAGACAATCACTATAGAACTTCCCGTATACACCATAGCGAAATGGTCAGACTTTTCATAGGCAATCTAAATAAATGTTTTGTGATGGTTTAATCAGATTGACAAGGGACATCAAGTACGAATTCCTGTAACATAGGGAACTGGCAATCGTACTTATGGCTTGTTCTCACCAAATCTTTCTCTCTCTCTCTCTCTCTCTCTATATATATATATATATATATATATATATATATATATATATATATATATATATATATATATATATATATATATATATATATATATATATATATATATATATATATATATATATATATATATATATATATAGCTTTCTGATCACAGGTAGTTAACGGGTAACTTATACTTAGTTCAAGTTCGCGCTGGAAAATCATTACCATGAAATCAATCTATGGGTTTTATAACAGAAGCAGAATAATAAAAGTGGCAGAAGTATTAAAGCTACAATATCTTTGGCAGAGCATTAAACACTTGAACACCGACTCTCACACTTAAGTATCCTTAAGGATGCAGATCGGTTCGTAGCTCACTCTTACACCCATAAAGTGTGCAAGGGTGCGAGCTACAGACAGAAAGCAGTAGTAAGGGTGCAAATCCATTTACAGTGAAATTATGTAAAATGTAACGTAAAATGTAACGAAAGTCACAGCGGCGCCCGGCATGCTTCGGCTGGCCCATATAAGACCGCACCACGATGTCGTTCGCATCACGCGGTCTTTGCAGTCTCTGTTACGAATGGGAAAGCGGTGCACTGGTATCGCTCCGCAATGGGAGAGCCTCGCGACCTCCACTTTCGAAAGCACAATGCTTTCAATGTTGCCGCCGGACAACCTTCCCAGCACCAGAGAGGAGCAGAACCCCCCCGCAAGAAAGTTCGAAAAAGCATTGTGGCCGCTTCTGGTGCAGCACATCAATATTATGCTGGGCCAGGAGGCCTACGCCTGCCAAAAAGGTCCAGACTGGGGTTTTGCTTTCTATGGGACTAAAATATATTTACTCCTCCTCCTCCTCATTCAACACAGTGCAATTGCGCCTGCTAGCGGAGGTGCTGTTCGCTCCACATAGAGTTTGTCTGCGAAGCGTCCGAGCATCTTCTTCTAAGTGACCTTTCCAACCCTGCTTGCCCATCAGGATTTTCACTGGCTTGAGTACGCGCCCGTTCCGCTTATCTATGACCCTATACAGTGCTCCAAAGAAATTTGCTGACCACCAGACATACAAAATCAGGCCATCTCTTAAATCCGTCCGTGCCTTACACATACCCTCCATATTGAATGTTACGCCAATGGCGCACAATGGGATTGCGTGATAAGCATTTGCCGTACAGTCTGTTGAGAACACTTGTGCGGGTGGCCACAACCAGAGCGTCGAACCGAAACTCTTTCATTTCGGTTCACCAAAACCGGTTCAGTTCTGATTCAATCCCGATGCAAAAAAAAAAAAAGAGATCGCGGTTCAGACCAGTTCGAACCGGTTTAAGCTCATTTCCATAACCGAAGAAGGTGCTCCTAAGCTGCACTTAAAGATTACGCCTGTTGTTCGCTCTTCAGGCAGCACGTAGTTGCAAAAGGATCCATGCAAAGTGAAGCTTTATTGAGGGAGAGAGAGATCAGATAAATAATATATTGAGGAAAACGCAGAGTGTCCTCCGGCCTGCTACTCTCCTCAGGAGGAAAACGAAGATGAGAATAATAAGCGAGTGAGGAGTAATGATGACGACAGGCAGTAGGATGCGATTATGCACACCATCAGCATCAGCATCAGCATCAGCCATGGTTACGCCCACTGCAGGGCAAAGGCCTCTCCCATACTTCTCCAACAACCCCGGTCATGTACTAATTGTGGCCATGTCGTGCCTGCAAACTTCTTAATCTCATACGCCCACCTAACTTTCTGCCGCCCCCTGCTACGCTTCCCTTCCCTTGGGATCCAGTCCGTAACCCTTAATGACCATCGGTTGTCTTCCCTCCTCATTACATGTCCTGCCCATGCCCATTTCTTTTTCTTGATTTCAACTGTGATGTCATTAACTCTCGTTTGTTCCCTCACCCAATCTGCTCTTTTCTTATCCCTTAACGTTACACCTATCATTCTTCTTTCCATAGCTCGTTGCGTTGTCCTCAATTTGAGTAGAACCTTCGTAAGCCTCCAGGTTTCTGCCCCGTAGGTGAGTACTGGTAAGACACAGCTATTATATATTTTTCTCTTGAGGGATAATGGCAACCTGCTGTTCGTGATCTGAGAATGCCTGCCAAATGCACCCCAGCCCATTCTTATTCTTCTGATTATTTCCGTCTCATGATCCGGATCCGCCGTCACTACCTGCCCTAAGTAGATGCATTCCCTTACGACTTCCAGTGCCTCGCTGCCTATTGTAAATTGCTGTTCTCTTCCGAGACTGTTAAGCATTACTTTAGTTTTCTGCAGAAAAATTTTTAGACCCACTCTTCTGATTTGCCTCTCCAGGTCAGTGAGCATGCATTGCAATTGGTCCCCTGAGTTACTAAGCAAGGCAATATCATCAGCGAATCGCAAATTACTAAGGTATTCTCCATTAACTTTTATCCCCAATTCTTCCCAATCCAGCTCTCTGAATACCTCCTGTAAGCACGCTGTGAATAGCATTGGAGATATTGTATCTCCCTGCCTGATGCCTTTCTTTATTGGGATTTTGTTGCTTGCTTTATGGAGGACTACGGTGGCTGTGGAGCCGCTATAGAAATCTTTCAGTATTTTTACATACGGCTCGTCTACACCCTGATTCCGTAATGCCTCCATGACTGCTGAGGTTTCGACAGAATCAAACGCTTTCTCGTAATCAATGAAAGCTATATATAAGGGTTGGTTATATTCCGCACTTTTCTCTATCACCTGATTGATTATACACACGTCCGTGCTTGAAGGGCTCGTTCCCAACCTTGAATCTACAGGCCGGTGCTATAACTAAATATTTTAAGAGAGCCTTGATGGCTCGCTTCATTTATGTATCCGGTCAATGGTTCAGTAACACTTTTTCATTAAACGGCCTGTCACTAACTGGCGCTGATGAAAGATCAATGCCTGCCGTTCACAGTCGTACTGGAGGAAGACGTATGTTCCTTTGTCTCAAGTACTTGGCATGCACGCATCGCAGTGTAGCAAGTTCGCGCGTCGAATGCGATGCGAATGTTGTCGCGGTAATACAACACCTATATAGTCCGTCCCCTGACGCGGTACGCTGAAAACCATCCTAACGGCGCTGCTATATTTAAAATGACGGGAAGATGGTGTGCATCTACAAATAAGGTAGCATACTTGAGCCACAAGTGCAGGCAGTGCATAGATGAAAAGCTCCAGAAAAGGTGGTCAACCTGAACCGAAACCCTTTATTTTCTTTCCCTTTCGTTGTCGCTCTGGAGTGACAAACGAATGGTAACACTTTGATTCAGTTCCCGTTTGAGGGGGACAAAAAATTTTTTTTCAAGGTTTTAGGTTCTCGGTTCAGTTCCGGTTCGATATCCTGGACGCAATATCCTGTAGTTTAAACAGATTTGTCTTTTCTCTGTGATAACAAGCCTAAAATGGCTATGGGAAAATGCCGCGTACGCTGACCTTAATTGGCTGGCGACTCGTTGGCAGCGATGTGCCACAGCAAGCCTCTGTAAAGGACGTGTACAGCCACGAACGATTTCAATTACGCTGTAGTTGGTTCCTTATTGATGTACAGCCCAATTTACAAAGAGGGCGTTAGGAAACAACAGCGCCCGTATAACATTCTCAAGCAGCAAAGCTTTGTCCAGTGAGGGGCGTATTCAACTCGAAACCCGGCAGAGCTTCGCGTTCCTTGCGACGCACATGCCAAAAAAAGAAAAAAAAAACAACGTGCCGACCTGCGAGAGTCCCCTGGCCAGGTGGCGTGCGAACACGGTGGCCTCCATGGGACTGCCCTGGCGCAGCGTCTCGGCCAGGGCGCCGATGTAGTTCTTGGCCAGCCGCAGGGTCTCGATCTTGGAGAGGCGGGGCACCGCGCTGCCTGGCTCCTGGTGGTTGATGGGCACGCGACGCCTCAGCGTGTCCAGCGCCGCGTTCAAGCCGTGCATGCGCTGGCGCTCGCGCGCGTTGGCCTTGTGCCGGCGCTGGCGGAACTTGGACAGCAGCCGCGGCGAGGACGAGTCGCACGGGCACGGCGACGGGACACCGCCGCGCGGGCTCGAGCTGGACGGGGCCGGACACCTGCGCATGTCGCAACGCTGTCCTTCGCTGCGGAGAGAGCAAGGGACAACAGCGAGGACATCAGTGTTCCGCTTGCCATTCTCACGACCGCGCACGTTACCAATATACATTTCGTGAAACGAAAATGTAACGTTTTCTGCAGACTGCTGCTGTCGCATGAAGACTCCTTAACGAGCTCCTACTGCCGTTCTGCATGCTCAAATTACGCACCGTAAGAATTTTCCAGCTCTCCTTAAGGCTACGAGCCGTGAGCTTTGCATGGAAGGGCGTGTGTAGGTTTCAGGTACGCTTGTTTTTTCTCGCATAATTGTGAGTGAGTAGAAAAGCAGGTAACACAAAGTATTTTATCGGAATTTCTTTTTTTTAACGTTACGCTGTTCATGTTACACACCACGAACAATCTACAAGCCATCGCTCAGACAAATTGACGGAACCGCCGATTTCACTCCGGAATGTGTCGATGTTCTGAAGAAGGAAAGCCAAAATGTTGGGAACCATTCCTGAACTCTCGCTTTGTGTGATTACCACACGGAGCGCCGAATCATCAAGCAGGGTACAAAACGAAGCCACCTTCTAGGGGCACTACGAGGCCAACTGCCCTATGCTAAGACCATCTCGGTCAGTAATCTCTCGCGGGTACGGAGTAAAATTAGCACGAGTGTTAAACTTGTTTTTCTCCTCTGTGGACCATCGATTTCTGAGAAGTGCAAGTCACCGTTGGCTGAGGCCACACTTTAAGTTGGGATTTGTTGATTTGCCGACATATTCGTCTCAATATACATACGTCAAACACACTGACGCCGTTCTTTAAACAGAGAGAGAGAAAAGAACGAAGTCTCACACAGCTTCGAGACGTTGCGTGCTCCATAACTTTTTTGAATTGTAAAACGACAGACCGGACAAAGAAAGCGATAGGCACTGAGATGCAGATTGCATGTTTCTTTCTTTCTGGGTCCCATACGTCACTTCGCGGCACACGGAGTAACGAGAAATATTTTTGTAATAACCCTGGGCGTCGCTTCCTTTTCTCGAAGCGAGCCTACGGAGTTCGGCTGTGCAGTCACAGCTGGTCGAAGCTGAACGTCGCAGTGCGAAAACTCACCTCAGGCGAGCGGCTGGCTTGATTGATACGGGGGGGCCTCGCAGTGGGTCGAGTTCGCGCAGTGTTGTGCCCCCAGCTCGAGTGTTCCGAACGTGCAGCCAAACTGCCCTGCCGTGCGCACTGCGGCGCCCGAGCTCACGGGCGCACCTTTATGGGCCGCTTATCAGTATCTCGGACTACGGCAACACCTTTCTCCCCCATTCCCTATACTCTACCTTTGCTTCCTTTTATTTCCCAATCTCTCTCTCCCCCTCCCGTGCGCACGTTCGCGCACGTGTACACCTTATTTTCCCTTCCATGAGGCATGCGGCGCCATGTTGCCTCGCATCGTCCAATGGCGTTAAGCGCGAGCTCGCGAGCTCACACGCGTATAGACGCCGCAAGCGTTTTACCCAACGCCAGGCATCGCGCAAAAGTAATTACTCCCAGCCGCCGCTGCCACGCTTGGGCCGATACCTGGAATATGTAGGAAGAATTTTGCGCTTCAAGCGGCCCCTGCGCTCAGAGAGAGAAAGACGGGCGTTTGTTATTTCGCACTCGCGCGGCCCGTACACGCATGCACGAGCTCCGGGCGGCGCCCGGGCTTGTTTACCTTGGCCAGGCCGCGGGCTCGCGTCTTCGGCGGGCGAGCGCCGCGGGACTGATCTCTGTGGAGTTTAATGGGCTAAGATTGGTAATTGGAGGCGATGCAGCGTAATAGGCGCGCGCCGCGCGCTTCCTCTGGCACGCCTGCTTGCGTGACGGCCTGCCGGTTCGCCGCGTGCTTCCTATCTGCCGGAGGCTCCGACTGCGCGCTGGCAGAATCGATAGAGATAGCGCGCGTCCCTCCCGATGGCCGTTCATCTTCTCTCGCTGCCGAGGCAGCGCGCCGCGGGATTAATGTGCCTCCGCTGCTGCGAGGCAGGAATCCGGCGTGTGTTCCCGCTGCCAAGGAGGCGCCTGGGTTATGCAAATGCGCCCACCTTCTCCGCCGAAGGCAGGGCTCCCGTCTTTATCGGACGGCAATATATTTCAGCCGCCAAGTGCGAAACCCTCGCCCCTGTCTTCCTTCCTTCCTTCCTTCCGCGAGGCGTCTTAGCGATGCTTCGGCTTAAGCCGTCCTCCTATTCTTCCTCGTCTCCTGTGAGTCATCTACGCGGGGTAAAGAAAATCGAGGAAAAGGAACAAGATGGTACACAGATTTTGCTAGAGGGGGTCGCGGAATTAAAGACAGAAGGAGCTTCAGCATTGCCGAAAAAGATGCGTAGGTGCAAATACAACAACGCGGAATTCCTTAATAGAATTTGCTGTTAGGTTGGTTGGTAACTCGTCATATTGAAGTAATCAGGCGCAAATTCATCACTTCCGCATTCACGCACACACCCACACACACATACACACAGGAACACCCTCCATACACAGCGCTCTGAGCCACCCCTCGCACCCCCCCCCCCCCCCACACACACACACAGAGCGCTCGCTGTGTGTGGAGGGTGTTCCTGTGTGTATGTGTGTGTGGGTGTGTGCATGAATGCGGGATTGCTGAATTTGCGCCTGATTACTTCAATATGGAATTCATTGCCGAGCATGTGCCACGCGATTAGCTTTAGCTAATATTCGTTCTCCGTTCCACCCCAGCTGACGTAAGTTGCTCAATCTAGTGGCGTAGGAAGTCACAGCCGTATAACCAAGGCGCACCGAGGCATTACGCCTGTTTGGAGAGAAAGTGTGCGAATCAGTCACTGGACAAAGCAGGATCCATGTGTGGTTTCATAAAGAGGCATGCATGTTGTTAACTCAATTTTCTTTCTTTATTTTGTTGGTGCCATAGTTAACCCGGTTTATTGGCTAAATTGATTTTCGAGCTGTGCGACAAGAGCACGGGAGAGTTCAGGCTCGGGAGCTGTCGTGTTAGTGCTCATTACGGTGTGTACCGAGGCGGTAGACTTTCTTCTGTATCCTGATAATCGGCTTGCGCGTGATCATTTTAATACTGCTGACACTTGTTGCTGCTATTTATCAACGGCTGTATTCATTTTTTGTTGACTAATTCGATCACGCCGCCATGCTTCAGAACCGAAAAACGCTCTCGTGACGGAAAGCGTGCTTCACTGCACATAAATATATCTTGAGGGAAAGCCACAGATCAGCGCTGGAGGTGAGTGAGTGAGAAAAATTTATTTCGAATCAGACGATTCGCGTCCTAGAGTTAGTGGGATAGGACACCCGCCGAGGTTACGGCCAAGAGTTCTTGCCTCCCGACGCCTTCTTTGGCCCGCCGGACTGCCCTGAGTTGTTCTTCCAGGTTCGAGCTGATTAGCGCGGCCTGCCATCGCGCGCGGAAGCTGTCGGTGGAAGTCTTGCTGTCATTGTCGTGTATTGGTCCCTGGCATTCCCATGGCATGTGTTCTAGCATGGCTCTGGTGCCACCCACTTTGCACCTATCTGTTATGTATATGTCTGGATAAATACCGTGCATTAGTATTGGACTTTTGTATGATTTGGTTTGTAGTTGTCGCCACTGGACAGCTTGCGATCTAATGTATTTTGGAGGGGGTGGTGGATAAGTGTACCTTTGCATCTTGTAATGGTTGGTGATTCCGTTGAACCTGATCGTTCTGTCTTCCCATTCCCATACTTTTGAGGGCCCTATCGAGTGTTCTACGTTCGTCGCAGCTCGGAAAGGGAGCCCTCGAGCTACGTTGTGTGCCGCCGCCGTTAGGGTTGTCCTCTCCCTTTGAGTCGGGGGTGTGGCCGGTGTCCATAAGGTTAGGACGCATCTGTCTTCCCTTGTTGTTTTGCCTTTTTTGGGTATATTTAACGCCTCAGGTGAGATTCGGCCGTTCGCGAAGTTGCATACTGCCCTTTGGGAATCGCTGAATAAATCGTATGCGTTGCTTTGTGCTATGGCTAACGCTATAGCCGTTTCCTCCGCCGTTTCGATGCGTGTCGTGTTTATAGTCAAGCTTATGCAGCATTGTCTGTTGTGGTTAAGTACTGCTGCGACAAAGCTACGTTTGTGTTTGTAACGTGCAGCCCCTACAACAACCACGTCCGTGTTTCTTCCGTAGTTCTTGGCGAAATGCGAAAACACCCGTGTGCTTAGATTTAGGTGCACGTTAAAGAACCCCTGGTGGTCGAAATTTCCGGAGTCCTCCACTACGGCGTGCCTCATAATCAGAAAGTGGTTTTGGCACGTAAAACCCCATAATTCAATTCATTCATTCTTCCGTAGTTCTTCGCCAAGTTATTTGCCCTGTTTTTTCTCCTGCCCTCGTGGTATACAGGATGCATATTTTTGGGCGGTGGGGGTACCGTGAGTTTGGCCGGTTATGATCGACCTGACAGGTGTGAAAGGCATTCAAACTCCGCTTTTACCCGAGCTGACACAAAAGGATAGAAGAAGAAATCGGAGGTCAAGACGACGTCACGCTTTTTCCCTAGCTGACACCAAGGATGGGCAAAAGGGAAAGACAGGCTCCGGAGGAAAACGGCGGCGGCGACGACGACGACAGGATTGCCAGAAGTTATTTAAGGCCGTGCTGGCCCACCTGTTAAAGAGAACCGCTCGAGACTCCGATAAGAGTCACAACCATGTACAAATGAAGTGAATACAATCTTTTCTACTTTTTTTCAGCATCCCGATGCCTTGCTTCGTCGTCGTTTCGTGATTCTTGCGGGGAAGACCCACCTCACCCGGTCGAGATCATATCAACTGATAGGCAGCAATGGGATGCTTCACCCTTCGTCCTGGCTTCACTAGAATGGTGAGCACTTAACTTTTCTTGAGAATTTGCCAAGTGTTAGCTCGTGTGTTTTCTAAAACTACAAATTAGTTTCTGTACGTGCAGGATCCTGTTGAAAGCTTCGTCACGTCGCAGCAGAGTAAGAAAGTCCTCGTTCTTGATTAACCATGGATTTAAGCAAATGGAGAAATACAGAGTTGTTATTAACTTGTGAAGAGCTGGGAATTGAGGTCGGGAAAATTCAGAGAAAGTTGCAGTTTTTTGAGGCGATGGAGAAGTGCGGTGCTTTGAGGACGAAATATCCCAAGCGTGGGAAGGGATGGAGATACGAGCTAAGAAAGCTGAACAAAACGGTGCAGAAGAAAGGCAAAGAGCTGCAGAGGAAAGGCAAAAAGATGAACAAAACGCTGCAGAAGAAAGGCAGAGAGCTGATCAAAGGGAAGGTGCAGAAAGAAAGGAACGATAGGAACAGAGAGCTTACGAATTAAAGCTAAGAGAACTAGACGTGCAGCAGGATCTGGCCATGCAGTCGGCAAATAACATTTCAATAAAGGAAAGACGTTCAGGTGAAGCAGGAGTGAAAATAAGGGATCTCATGCCGTCGTACAATGTAAACGATGACATGGGATTGTTTATCGTTACTTTTGAACGAACATGCGAGAAAAACGGGTAGGCGCTAGAGGGTCAGCCACAACAGATTATGACCGTTCTTCCTGGCGACGCAACCGAAATAATTGCAAGGTTATCGATGATGATGATGATGATGAAAAACTTTATTTATCCCTCTTTAAAGGGAAGGGGGCAATGGAATAGAGGGTGGGGGGAGGAACTACTCGAAGTAGGCCTCCTTTATCCTCTCAGCCCACTCCAGGATGGCCTCCTGAAGACCGGGCCTGGAGCTGCGCAAGGCAGCCTCCCACTGCTCCTCATTAGATATTAATTGCTTGAGGAAAGAGGGAAGGGGGTGCTTAGGGCACCCCCACATGACGTGGTTTAAGTCTGCTTTGGGAGAGACACAGAATTTACTAGAAGGAGAAAGGTAAATGGCGGGATGAATGCGGTGGAGGAGGTAAGGGGACGGAAAGGTGCGAGTCTGCAGCTGTCGCCATAGAACTTCACACCTACGCGGGGATTTACCCATGAGTGGCGGAAAGGTCAAGCGGTCTAATCGGTAGTGTGTGCAGATGTCGTGGTAAGTAATAAGTCGATCCCGCGCTGTAAACGGCGCCTCCTCCGTATCGAGAGACGACGCAGATGACTATCAGAAAGTAAAAGCCGCGTTGCTAAGGACATATCGGCTCTCAGCGGAGGCTTTCCGCCGTCGTTTTCAGATGACAGCTACAACACCGGGCGAATCTTTTCAAGATTTCACTTATAAGTTGAAGGTTAATTTAATTGAGTGGTTAAAGGGGAGACGCGTTTAGTTGTCACGACAAGGTTATTGAGCTAATCTGCATGGAGCAGTTCTATGGGTCCTTGAACGAAGAGATGCGCCTGTGGATGCAAGATAGGTCGGGTGAAAAGGACTTAGAAGGTGCTGCAGTGCTAGCAGATGAATTCGCTGCACGTCGCGAATGTGAGAAAACGCGTGTCAGGCCATTAACTAAATTCAGCAAAGAAGAAAACAGGCGCCCCAGTCAACACGAAAAGGCCGGAGGTGGGACAAAAGACATGCAGCCCGATAATTCAGGAGAGAATCGGACGTCCACCCGTTCGTAGCAATTGCTACAAAGGAAACCCATACGGGTTCCTCGAAAGAAAAATCTCAGAGTTGAAGAAAAGTTCGTCCTGGTCCGGGACTCGAACCCGGGACCACCGTCTTTCCGGGCCAGCCGCTCTACCATCTGAGCTAACCAGGTGGCTAGCAGAAGGCAGGGCGAAGTCGAATTTGTCGAAAACACAAAGCAAAGGCAAGTGTTTGACGTAGCAGTTCTGCGTAAACCCGCAAGGTGGAGAGCAGTAATGCATGAAGGGAAATCAGACATCCACCCGTTCGTAGCAATTGCTACAAAGGAAACCCATAAGGGTTCCTCGAAAGAAAAGCCTCAGAGTTGAAGAAAAATTCGCCCTGATCCGGGACTCGAACTCGGGACCTACCATCTACCATCTGAGCTAACAAGGCGGCTAGCAGATGGCAGGGCGAAGTCGAAAAAGTCAAGTTTTCTTCAACTCTGAGGCTTTTCTTTCGAGGAACCCGAATGGATTTCCTTTGTAGCGATTGCTACGAACGGGTGGGTGTCTGATTTTCCCTTTATTCACAGGGGAATATGCATGGATCCGCAGGTAGTCGAGAAGAATAGTGTTTGCTTGCCCATAGCCAGCGTAAAGATTGAATGGCCGTTTGGACTATTGCTGACTGAAGCATCAGTATCACCAAATCTGTCGAAACACTATCCCTACCTATTTTCAAATCACTCGGAGGTGCTGTTAAAGAAGAAGGGCCTGAGTTTTGGCGACCATACTGTCCTAGCTCTCACGCCTTCCAAGGCTCAAGAGATCAAACAGAGATAAATCACAGCAACGAAGCCAAAAATATGCTTCGTGACAGTGACATTCAGGAAGTAAAGCACATAGCTAGTGAAATCAGTGAGAAAGGCGCTAGCGAGAAGGCATCCGGGTCAGTGAGAATACCGCAGCAAAGGCTAGCAGAGGAATTAGAGACTAATTTGGCACTAACACGTTCGGAAAGCTCTTCAGGCTTACTGAAGGTAGTTGAAGGAATCGCAACAGAAGAAGGGAGTGGTTGCGTCGCGAAAGTAGAAACAAGGACTACCCCGGAGGACGTTCCTTATGTAGACGAGACTAGTTTAAACAGCCCCAAAGGGTTCAAGGAGGCGCTGAAAAACTCCCTCGTACCTGCGCACTTGGGCGACTTTCCAGAGTCGTCAAAAGGAGAGGAAAATGGCAGGGTGGTCTAGCAGGGCAGGAACCCAACGCTCGGGAACTTCAGAGGTGCATTAGGCGACCGCCTGGCATGACAAAAATTGGTTAAACAGCGCAAGATCAGGCGAGCCAAGTATTCGGATCAGCAAAGAATAGAGGAAGTCGCCACACCGCAGCCCGTAAGACAAACGAACATGCCATCACGCAGATCTTCAAAGGGATCGTTGTGGCGGGTGAGAAAACGAAGGTGTCACGTAACAACAAATTAGAACGCGTCTCCGCGAGGAGGGGTGCGACTGAAAAGTTCAACCGGGCGGAGATATGCGTGTGCGAACAGGACCAGTCAGACTGTCACTGCAGTAGAATGCGCCGCGAGAGTGAGGGAAAAAGGAGGCTGGCGCAATTCCTCCCGCGTTTAGGCCTGAATTTCAAGGACGAAAAAGCAAGCCGCTGGCACACAATGTGGCAGACGACGATAGGGGCAGCGTATGCCTGGCGATCCAATCGATCAAATTGAGTGCGCATTAAGCGTTAGTAATTGTCGAATTAGGCGCATTCATTAGTCTTTTGTTTGTTGTAACGGTTCCCTTTTGTTCTTTGCTTTTCTTCAAGGGCACTTTGCTTGTCCGTTTTGAAGTTATGATTAACGCTATTGCTGTATTTCAATGCGTTCTCAGTCTCTCAACAAAGGTGGCTTTCTGGGAAAAAGAAAATACAAAAACGTTAGGCATTAGGCTGGTTGAAATACGCACTGAAATCTGGTTCTTTTTTTGTTTTGTTAGTTTTCAGGAATCTTGAACGAGGGCTGCAGGTACGATTCTGATAGGGTTTTATCGGAAGAACGTGTTAACTTGGACGTTATCGTGGTTGGTTGGGTGCTCGCTGTTGGTTGTCCCTTGGGATGGGCGTGGTTTATTTCAAGAAGGTGTCACCAGGCGGGCCTTGGAACGATTGGCAGAACGAAGCAAGAAGCGCGGGCTCTACCGCGGTCTCTTCGAGGGGCTTCGAGCCCCTTCGAACCCCTTCGAGACCTGTGGCGGCGGCCGGGCTGTTCTGATCGACCTGTCAAGTGCGAGAGACATTCAAACGGGCTTCCCCACGGCAACATAATTGCCATCTTCTCCGAATCAATGCCACCTCGTTCTCCACGAGCTGACACAAAAGGATAGAAGAAGAAACCGGGGGTCAAGACGATGTCCCGCTTTTTCTCGAGCCGACACCAAGGATGGGCAAAAGGGAAAGACAGGCCCCGGAGGAAGACGGAGATGACGACAGGACCGCCAGAGATTATTTAAGGCCGTGCTCAGATGGGAGTCACATCCATGTACCAATGAAGTGAATGCAATCTTTTCTACTTTTTTTCCTCCTCACGATGCCCGGCTTCGTCGTCGTTTCCTGATTCCTGCGGTGAAGACCGACCTCACCCGGTCGAGATTATATCAGGGCCTTATTTCCTTGGGTATGTCCCATTTGTCTCGATGTGTGTGGTAACGGATCCCTAGTTTATCTAGAATGTGTCAGCCCGCCGTCGTCTTGGAGAGGCGTTCGTATAGCGCTTATACGTTGCGCTTCTATTAGCTACTCCAGCGTGCTGTGCAGTTCCAGCTTTAGAAGTTTCTCCGTGCTTTTACTTAGCATGAGTCCAATTGCTTGTTTATATACTTTCCTAATCAGGCCGTCTAGCTTCTTCTTTTCTGTGGCGTACCATCTGTGAAATGCTAGAACATACGTGATCTGACTTATGACGAACGCCTGGATGATTCTCATGACGCTTGCTTCTTTCATGCGCTCGCTCCTGTTGGTGATTCTCTTAATCAATCGCATCGTCTGAGAAACTTTGGCTTCGATATTGCGAATGGTTTCTCCAACGGTGCCCTTGGCTTCTATGATCATTCCCAACACTCTTACCTTCTCGACTTTGGGTATGGGTTGTCCAACTTGGGTCTTGACCTGTATGTCTGTGTAGGTTTGTGTGCTGTGGGTCTTGCGAGGTCTCCCCTTTAGCGTTGGTCGGTACAACAACAGCTCAGATTTTTTGGCCGAACATGTTAGACCGGTATTTCTCGACTGTTTCAAGTGCTTCTTGTAGTCTCTGTTCAATCGATCCATTACTGCCATCGTTTATCCATAGCGTGAATTAGGGTAGTTCACGACTGCGGACTGTTACGACATCCAACCGGTGCCGCCAGTGTTCCGAACTTGTACCGCTGCACCACGATTACGGCTTTGTGGTCCCGTAGCGCTCGTCACCCGTTTCGTGACAGAGCGTTGGTAGCGATGACTCCGAGCCTGGCGTCGATGAGAATAACAAAAGGGACTTTATACATTATATACAGGTTATCATACAGGACATGAACGGGTCGGCACTGGGGCCGAGTGCTCACAACAAACGCGACTGTTCTCGCACGACGACGTCCGGCGAAAACGCGTTACACATCTCACCCCAGTCGGGAGCGACACTCTCTCCCGGTGGGGTCGGCAGATCCTGTTTTCGAGCGGCGTGTCGCTGCTTTTATAATCCCCGAGGCCCATTGTCACTCAAACGGCCCAATACAAAGTCAGCACACGACGGTCGTCCGAGGGGTCCAACCAGCGACCGCGCTGGCCACCCGGTTCAAAGTTCGCGCGCGCGGTGACCTCCAGGCAAGGGAGGTGCGGCGCCGGGCCGTCTGGCACACGCGGACACGTCTAAACACGCTGCTCGCCGAGGCTTCTCCCGCACGACGGCGCAGCATCTTGTCTTGTGAAGGGAGAATTATGGCGCTCGCAGGATAGATTCCGCATCTTGCAGATTCGGAATCCGGGCTTGTGGTAATGGCACAACAGCATCCCCGCCCTCAGATAAGGCGCCGGGAAGACGAGCTGCCTCCACGTGGCTCGGATGCCAGGCGCGCACGTTCGTCAGGCTCGTCCAAGTTCACGTCCAGTGTCGGGACGCCAGGTAACATCACGTGCCCAGGTCCGACTCGCCAGGACAGGAGCTCTGCTCACCACGTCGTCGCCAAGGCACCTTGATCAGCTCCGCTCGGGTCGTTCCTAAGACCTTGCTTCTCGCCACTGGTCCCGCTTGGTCGTTCTGCAGCTTGCAAAACCGACCGGCAAAAAGGCAACACCCAACACGAAGAAGTGCCCTCTGTCTCCCGTCGAACACCAGACAAGGCCATAATTCAAATCAACCTAACTAAATTGTTTTCCCCTTTTTTCTCCCGCTGCAACAAGAGGCAGGTGTACGATCTAGCACACAAGGCTCAAACAACCAGTTTTCAAATTAACAACACAACAAAATAGAAACAATTATTAATCAGCAATAATAATTACAAATAGAATGGTCCCCTTGAAATCGCTTTGGACCGAAAACATACTTCTGAGGAAGCAAATGAGGTCATTCATTTTTCCCGGCGATATTTTCGCGGAATCTGAAGCTGCTTATATTTGCGACCCTGCTTATCCGTGTAGCGGCGGTACAATAAGCCAGGTTCCTTGCCAAATGAAACCCCCTTTTTTTCCACTCCCCGTTTGACGCTCTTCCTCAGATCGGCTAATGAACAATCTTCCTGTCGCTCGCGAATCAGACTTTTTCTTTCAACTGCAGCCTGCTCCTGCCGGCTGGCGGAAACCGGAGCGAGTGTGGAGCCCGCGTCGCCTAATTGCGGCGTCGAGTCTATATCGCGGCTAGCACTGCGCGCGTCACTCCCACTCACTTCCAGGACCCGCTCGTCTAGGCCAGCCTCCGAGCTCTGCCTCTCTCGTGACTGCTCGCCACTCAAGTTACCGTGATCGGTCCGTGTGCCGCACCGCCTTTCGCTCACCGACGCTAAGTCAAGTTCCCTCGACAGCGGGCGCGCTTTGGATCGCGTGGGGGCCATGTACGCCACGTCGGCAAAGAATGATTTGCCCTGATCCCTCAGCAGCTGCTCCGAGCTATTTGAGAAGAGGTAGGAAAATTGCTCCGGGAGGGCGGCTGACACAGCGGCTTCGGTGTTAAGTTTCCCAAATTCTCCTTCAATGCTAACCGTTGCGATCGGTAAACAGACACTCTCCTTCTCGGCCACTTGCCGTATCCTAACGCACTCTCCCGTAAAATCCCTCGAGGAGACGAAAGACGGGTGAACAACGTCCATAGTTGCTGCAGAGTCCCGCAGTGCTCGGCACTTCTTGCCGTTTACCTTAATTTCCTGCACATAGGGCTCCAATAGACGTATGTTTTTGTGAGTTTCCTGTACCGTTGCAAAAGCAATTCTCTCTGGGCAGCTTGCAGCGATGTGCCCTTGCTTTTTGCAATTGTAGCAGGTTAACGGTCTCCGTTTTTCAAAAGAACGCGTCATTTCGTTTCGCTGTTTCGGACCATCGTCATCATTCTGAGATGCATTCTGTCCATCCCTTACAGTTTCTTTGGGAAGGGACTCGTCGTCCCGAAACTCGCGACGCGTGATTTCCTTCCGTTCGTCGGGCTTCCCGTAAAACCCATCTCTTCTATCTGCTTTTTCTATGCGCACTGCCTTGCTGTGCAAGCTGCGGCGGGTGTAATACTCTTCCGCTAACTCTGCTGCCTTGTTTAGCTTAACCTCCTTTAGCCTATCTTGCAGCCAGAGCCGGACATCCTCATCAATGCAACGGTAGAACTGCTCCAACGCGATGCATTCGACAATTTTGTCGCGGTCGTCGTAAACCTCTTCGCCCTTCAGCCATTCCACCAGGTCGGCTTTTAGACGAAACGCGAAGTCAACATTCGACTCCTTACCCTTTTTTGCATACCGGAACCTCTGCCGGAAAGCTTCGGGCGACAATTTGTACTTCCGCAGTAGCGCTTCCTTCACATCACTGTAGCTCTCAAACGCCTCTTTCGATAAGCAAGTTATTACGTCTGATGCCTCCCCAGGAAGCAACGCTAACAGATTCTGTGCCCAGAGGGATCGCTCAATGCTATTCCGTTCGCACACGTGCTCAAATTTCACGAGGTATTTGGCCATATCCTCTCCGACGACAAAGGGTGGAAGTTGATCGCGTATTCTGGGAACATTAGAAGTGAGACTAGGCGCCGGCGAGTTATTTCGGTTCTCCAACTCTTTCATTTTAAGCTCGTGCTCACGAATCTCTCTCCTTTCCTCCCTTTCCTCCTCGCGACGTTGCTGTTCTCTCCTTTCCTCCTCTTCGCGACGTTCCTGTTCTCTCCTTTCCTCCCTTTCCCGTCGTTCATTGATATCCGCCCAGGCCTCAGCGGCCTCCTCAGCCGTTACGTCCCCAGTCCTCATGACCTCAAGGATCGCATTCTTTCTTTTGGTTGAGCCCAACTCAATGCCCAACTCCTCACAAATTTCGAGAAGTTCCTTCACCTTGTACTTCTCCATCGTTCACACTGTCCTCCTGCTGTTTACCCTTTTTGAATATACCTGCCGTACGCTACTATAACACTACTAGTAAGACATATGCAAGTATATCACACACTGCCCTGTTTACCCCCTCAGCATCCCCTGGTTTTCAAAACACTCTTACTAGGCTTGAAACACACAAGGTTATCACAATGCAACACCAAATCCTTCCCTAAGCTACTATAACCTGTGTCAGAGAAAGTCTGGTGTTTGAGGTAAACTTCAGGCACTCACCGCGCCGAGGTAGCTGATGCCGGTCAATCCCGTAGCTGCCATCCAGTGTTACGACATCCAACCGGTGCCGCCAGTGTTCCGAACTTGTACCGCTGCACCACGATTACGGCTTTGTGGTCCCGTAGCGCTCGTCACCCGTTTCGTGACAGAGCGTTGGTAGCGATGACTCCGAGCCTGGCGTCGATGAGAATAACAAAAGGGACTTTATACATTATATACAGGTTATCATACAGGACATGAACGGGTCGGCACTGGGGCCGAGTGCTCACAACAAACGCGACTGTTCTCGCACGACGACGTCCGGCGAAAACGCGTTACACATCTCACCCCAGTCGGGAGCGACACTCTCTCCCGGTGGGGTCGGCAGATCCTGTTTTCGAGCGGCGTGTCGCTGCTTTTATAATCCCCGAGGCCCATTGTCACTCAAACGGCCCAATACAAAGTCAGCACACGACGGTCGTCCGAGGGGTCCAACCAGCGACCGCGCTGGCCACCCGGTTCAAAGTTCGCGCGCGCGGTGACCTCCAGGCAAGGGAGGTGCGGCGCCGGGCCGTCTGGCACACGCGGACACGTCTAAACACGCTGCTCGCCGAGGCTTCTCCCGCACGACGGCGCAGCATCTTGTCTTGTGAAGGGAGAATTATGGCGCTCGCAGGATAGATTCCGCATCTTGCAGATTCGGAATCCGGGCTTGTGGTAATGGCACAACAGGACTTGTTCGGTCACTTCTTCGGAAGAGTAGTTCGGTGGTGGTGGTGGTGGTGATGATGATGATGATGCTGATGATGGCGGCACCAAGCGGAAGGTGCATTGTCTTCTTTCTTCGACAAACACACCGCAAGCTCCCGTTACTTCCTTCTGGTTATTTCTTTCCCAGTGCCATCATTTGGAATACGTTACTCACACTTGGACGTAACAAATTTACATGTAATTGATTACTAGTAATCAGTTGCATTTCTTGTAGTTTTGTAATTCATCGATTACTTGTTCTATTAGGTAACGCTCACTTGTAAATTAATTTTTTTTTACATTACATGTTTATTTACATGTTAGCAGCATCCTTATTGACGTGAGAAGCTGCAACTGGCCACAGAGCTTCGGGCACATTACCTTGGCGTGAACTGCAGTAGAACGCCTGCTGTCGAGCCACGCAGCAGCTTGGCGGATGTTCAGAAAGGCAAGCGCGGGCGCTCAGTATTAGTTTCCTCATTTCAACGCTCCAACAGAATTTGAACTGGCGCTGGTATGACTCGATAGCGATGGCCACACCGTGTACGTCGATGCCAGGAAATCAACTACGGGCGATTTTTTCAGCTTCTTACTGGCCCTACCGGGAGCCCCTTTTCTGAGCCCCAGCAACAATGAAGTGTCGCGCTTCATAGAGGATCCAGACGCGAGAATCGCATCATTGAGTAACCACAATCTTGTGCGAAAGATGCTCGTACATTGCAACGTCACCCTTCCCTACAGCGCACGCGTACGTCTGTCGAGTTTTCGGCGTCGATCGCTGCTGCTACCTTCACAAGAAAATGAGTGAATATGACCACCGGAAACTTAAAAAGCAATTGTTAGCACTGAGAGACCAAGGCCAGCTGAAGCTCATTCTATTAACTGTTGGGAGGAAAGTAACGTAAAAGTAATCGATTACAATTTTGTTATTGATCAGTTACTTTCCTGGGGCCATTAATTGGTCACTGTAATCAATTACATGTTGTAATTGTAATCGTTTATCTTTTTGTTGCGATATCAATTATATGGACACTTCAGGCGCATTCTCCGTCGCCGTGCTGTTTCGTGTAAAGTACAATGACGATAACAAACGTCGCCGCGCGCCGCATGCTGTATGTGCGAGAGAACGCGTGCGAGAGTGAGCCGACGATGGTGGCTCAACCTTGTGCGCGCAAGGGAGGAAAGCGGGGAGGAAGCGCGCCGTCTTCCGTCGCGCATAAGGCACCAGGGCGGGGGAGGGGGGTTCTACTCCGGCGACTGCTGTGTATGGCGCGGCCGTGCGGGACCTACCTTGAAAGCGATTTGCGATGGGGACAGAGTGCTCCGAGTACTGACAGCTTCGCGTGCACTGAATTTTCGCCGCTTAGTTTGCGTCGAAGCGAGAGGCAGCACGAAGGCCGATTCGCTCGCGCTTCCTCCCTTCAGTGTATTTACAGCGAGTTTCCGCGGTAATCAAGTGAAGTGTGTTCACGCTTGTTTGTGCGTGTGTGACAACGTGCTTATTAATTTAATTAGCACGCTAATGTTTACGAGTTTGTAAAGCCTGTAAAACTACTACTACCTTGCTTCATTACAGCTGTCTACTAATTTGCTATGCGAATCGATGCTTCGCCTGCCGGACGAAACTGCGACATATTTTTTAACGTGTACCAGTCTGTGTGGCATATCTTTCAACCTTCTCGTCATTTCGCCACGTCTCCGGCAAGCAATGTAGATGACAAGATAGGATGCGTAAGAAAAACATTGGTCCGGCGCTTTTTATGACCCGTAAGAGCTTCTGACCTGCAATACTCGTACGCAAGTGAAGCTACTGCTCAAATTATGCGTGCGCGCTCCTATTATTCTATATGCTACTATCGAGCAATTGATAAGATGTTTGTACTTATTTTGCTACTCTACAGATAGCTTTTTTTTGCGCAGGTCTATATTAGACACCGTTGGATACCAAGTACCATGACATTCAAAGGGCTTAGCAAGTTAACGACCTCTCATTAACCTACTTTTGTTGTCGGGTTCCGTCAAGATGCCACGATTGATCATGACGGCTGGATCAAGAGAAACTACAGAAACGTAGGATCTGCATGGCAACTGCCAAGCTAATAAATAAAAAACGAGAGCCTTGGCGCAATCCAACTCATCTGGATACCAGGTCACACTGGCATCAAGGTAAATGCACTCGCCCCCATGGTGGCCTCTGCGTACGCAACGTACCATCCCGACAGAGAGGCGAGCATTGGACGGGAACCATGGCAGTGGACTGGCGCCGATCAGCAATCCTCGAACATTACTGAAGGGCTAGAATGATAAAATTGCCCCACACTATCGGAAACTAAGAAAAGCGGAACAAATCACCTGGAGGAGGTTGCACGCTAAAACTTACTCACACATGCATCTCCTACACAAAATAGAGAAAGAGAGATATCAAGAGGAGTACACGTGGTGCGGGGCCGAGCCCACGCTGGACCAGATCACGTGGAAATGCGCCGAGGCACCTCGAGAACACGTCAACGAAACCACAATGCGAGAGGTGTGGGAGGCCTCGCTCACCAGCTCGGAAGAGGCGGCCCAGAGGGCTGTCATACTCCAGGCGAGCCGAAGAGCTCACACCAGCGGAGGCCTAGAATAGGGGCCCCAAACAGCCTGAAGACCGTTCTTCGTATTTTGTAGAATAAAGGTTTTTGTACTAGTACTATCAGGTGAACGCCGGAATATTACGCGACAAATGCCCACTCAGCTGTGTCATTGTCGGTTAGTTTTACACGAGATAGAACAAGTTGATTTCAATCGGGTTTTCCACTCACATGAGGTCAACGTAGTTCTATTAGGCTGCTTTGGAGGAACTCCTTACTTTCATAAAAAAATCGAACCGACGCTACTTAGATTAGCCATTCAAAAGACGCACAACGTATCTAATCGTCTGCCTTTAAACGTGAACTGTGCACAACGTTCAGAGAATGCTTAATACCACTGATAACGCATTACCAAGTCGTTTGCAGCTCGCTGGTCAATACGCCACAGAGCAATCAATTTTATTTTCACTTTCAAGAATCGTTCGATCCTGTGTTAAATTACTTATTTAAACTGTGAAAATAACCACTGCAAGTGCGCAGGACAACAGTAGTGTTAACGTTACGCAGATAGGATAGGCAACATATAGCAGCGTCCATTACGTAGATAAAGAAACCTGCAGTGTGTTTTAGTGCTTTGATAACCAACGGCTTTTTGAAACTTCCTGCACCTTGCCGCAGGGCTATATAGTTTCTGATAGCGTTTATGACTTTCTGTTCGCCCCCGACCGTCATTGGCTGATATCCGGCATGATTCGCATGGCTTTCGACATGCCTGCGACGGCCAAGTTTCTACTTCTGGCAACCTCCAGACTCGCCTGAGCACAACGTGCTAAATCTTCGCCACACCCTATTTGTCGCACGCTCAACCAACTAATGAGAGAGAGAGAGAGAGAGATGTTTATTAATTTTTTTAAAGTCGCAGCTTCGCCCGAAAGGCGAAGCATAGATTGCAACGGCAAATTAGTGGACAGCTATACAAGTAAGGATGGTAGTTTTGTCGGCCGCATAAACTTGTAAACATAGGCACACTAACTAAATTAACACACATTGTGTCACGCGTGCACAAGCAAACATGGACACATCTCACTCGAGGACGGCGGGAACTCGCTGTCAGGACGCTGGAGTGAGGAAGCACGGCAGCAGCGGCGGGCGAATCGACCTTCGTGTCGCGTCTCGCATGAATGCGAACGAAGCCGCAAAAATGCAGCGCACGGCGGTCTCTGTCCCCGTCGCAGATGGCGTCAAGATACAGCGGCCCCGGGCGGGCGCGCGCGGCCGCCCGGGCCAGCCGGAGAAGAATGTGCCACTCCTCCCTCCGGGCCTTGCGCGCGACGGAAGACGGCGCGCTTCCTCCCCGCTTCCCTCGATGCATGCGCGAGATTGAGCCGCGACCGCCGGCTCACCCCTCCCACACTTTCACTCGCACATACAGCAAACGGCGCGCGGCGTCGATTTTATCGCCCTTGGACTTTATACGGAACCCCGCGGTGACGTAGGCGGCAGAAATGCGCCTGGAGTGTCCATGTAGTTGGAATCGCAATAAAAAATATATACACATATTAAATGGCAACCCAAGTGGTTTTACCGGCGAGGTGCCTAGATTAGGTAAATTGCTTCGCTCCTTATTAGGTAGAGCAGCAAGCTGTCATATTGACACGTGTACTTGTTTATCTTTTTTCGGGTGACTGCTTTTCACCGTCTAACAAATGTTATCGCTCAGCGCGGGACGCGCCCGCGTATATCGGAAGTTTCTGAAATGTTATCGATGGTTCTTTATGCTGTCTGCTGTCACCGAAGCTTGCGTAATCTGACTGCACGTGCGACGCGAATTGTGTAGAACTTTCTGAAGGACACGCGGGCACCAGCGATTACTCCGGAACCTTCGATGGCTCATGTATAACGCGCTTAACCGGCACATCAGAGTTCGACGATCGTCGACAGTGTTCGCTGCTATCACTGTGCTTTGAGTGTAACTTGCTTTTGTGGGCACAAATTCGCCCAATAAAAAGTTAGTTTCATCGCTCAGAGTTTTGCCGCTGTGTTATTCACCGTCAATACTACGTGGCAACATAAAGGGTGTTTTGTTAGCTGCACCAAATTTGTAAAATTGGAAAGATATAAATCATGGTAATGTTATGTTTACCATTCGAGTGTACACATTGGCGTCCTCTAGATACAGATAAATTGTCACACTTACGTAATTAGCGAAGTCGCGATAATTAACCTTCTAATTATCAACACTAGGTGGCTACAGCAGATGAGTACTTTGGGGCCCGCCCTCGACCCTACCTATCCTAACGATCAAATTTTGAATAGCAAATTTCATGTGGGAGCTACGCGAACAATTAGTTGCCCTTGGCAGTCTCTTGATACCGAAACTGGCTGGAAAAACAGCGTCTGTGTCGTCGATGTCGCCGCCCCCCTGCCTTTCGTCACGTCTCCGAGGTCACCGCCGGTCCGGCCCGCGAGCAGTTTGCGTTACCTTTGCTATCTGCGGCGTTGGCCTAGCACTTCAATGCCGGCATTCCGCCTAATTTACTTCGTCATTCCGTTGGGCGCCACGTGTCCACTTCCACCGACGAAATGCCGTTTCAGCGTTTTGTCTGTTTTCCCCAATGGATCCTCTTGTAATATAATAATAATAATATTTGGGGTTTTACGTGCCAAAACCACTTTCTGATTATGAGGCACGCCGTAGTGGAGGACTCCGGAAATTTTGACCACCTGGGGTTCTTTAACGTGCACCTAAATCTAAGCACACGGGTGTTTTCGCATTTCGCCCCCATCGAAATGCGGCCGCCGTGGCCGGGATTCGATCCCGCGACCTCGTGCTCAGCAGCCCAACACCATAGCCACTGAGCAACCACGGCGGGTTCTTGTAATATCGTCAGAAGAACGAGGCAATCACTGAAGCCGGCTTCTCCGCACAAACACTCTTGCTGCAGAGAAGCCCGCTTCAACGGACATTTCTTAGCGAGCTACATACCTAACCGGCAGTAAAACCAACGGAACTGAAAGACGTTTTCAAATTCATTGGGAAAACATTCGGTGATATGAATGTGCAGTAAAAAAAAGTTACGCATAAATACACATTTTGTATGCTTTAGTCACATAACTGCCCAAAGCAGCTAACTATACATTTTCGCTCGCTTTATTCGAATGCAAGTGAAGGCAAAGATTAAATTCGGGCTAGATATAATTCGTCGCTTCCTGCTTGGCGCCCAAGACACCACGATGCAAGCGAATCAACTCAATTGCATTTCATGAATGCAATTTACATTTATTCTTCTACAAAGCTGAAGTTATTCACTGTCTAATACTTCCATTTGCCCCGTAACACATATCGCAGTTATAACATGCAATGTTGCTGATGCGTTAGATCTGTAAACTTTAAGGGACATGTACAGATAAGCTCTGACTACTCATCCGATTGGTGCGACGATGACAATGACGGGAGCATGACGGCAATCTGCAAACCGACACCTAAAACTGCGGAGAGCTCCCTTTGTTAGAGAAATACCGAGAATGAGTTCTGCACCGAGAGCCACAATTCACTCGGCTGAAATTTTATGTATTTTAGCATTATTTATGAGTACGCCAATTATTTCAAAGCCTTTCAATTTTGCTAATCTGTTTTTCAGCTTGCAATCTCTCTGTCTACACACGACATCTTGCTTCAGTATCTTTCTTAGCCTGACCGCGGGAGCAATTTAACGTGTGCAGCGAGTGCAGGTGTCATCGTTTTAACATTAATCTCGAATCCCTAGGTCATTATACTGGTTTGTAAGAAAGGGTTTTCTGACCATCATGTAATACCTCGGCAGCAAATCGATGGCAAAAAAAAAATGCTGCGTTCCACTTAAAAAATTGGCTGAAGGCTTAGCTTGGTTAAGCCTGGAAGATTGCGAAAGCAATACCATTGGCTGCGCCTTAGTTCGGCTGATGGTGTGGACAAAGTTGACCTTTGTTAAACTTATGGCTATACATCATCCGACATAGCGCAAGGCAGCGCGCCGACCACTGCGAGGAGCCGAGCTGTAGCCCCATTTATCCTCCTAGCGTGACGTCACACCAGCGAGCGCCCTCTCTCGGTAGCGCCGCAGCAGCGGCGCGCAAGGCTTCGCCTTCACCATCGATGCCGCGAACTGGGGCCCCGTCTCTCGGTCTGGCGTGACGTCACACGGTCACGTGACGCGCAGCTGTGTAAGCAGGCGCCACGACCACCGATGGGCCGAAAGTGCGAGCAGTATTGCTTTTGCAATAAAAAACCTACTAGTCGAACACAAGTAGAGGCAGCTCATAATACTCTTACAGTTTCTTTTTGATAAATTTAGTACAAAAGCGATTACTTTTCCCACACTCCACCTGCTGACCCCATACATTCAAGTGTTAGCTCCAGGAACAAGGGGCACCGGTTACAAATAGAAATTTTGGCAGCCCTTTTATGTTTACAGTTACTGTTGGTAGCTGGCATAATTCACATACTTCCTAGAAAGTATTTGCTGAAAAAAGGGACTCGTCCAATGTGTCACACAAGCAGTGCATGATGTAATCAGCAATCTGCAGCACAAAGAACTGCAGCAGATATTTGTTTGGTTGTTTGCTGGTAGGTGACAAATTATGCTGAGTTGGACTAGTCACCTGAAAAATAATCCATCAACTCTAACAGCACTTTAAAATGAGAGAAAGGAAGCTCTCAGAACTGCTCTAAATGTGCCCTGACGAGAGCTTGGGAGGAGTCTTGACAGCCACTTCCCGTTCTCCCACTTGAAATTCCATAAGGTAGACCAAAGCTGGCGAATGAAGTTCATCTCACAAACAGGTTGTTATGCAACAATAGATTTCTTTATTTAAGGTGGGACAAGCAGGTACGTATGTGAAAAGCATTTTTGAACAAAAAAAAAATTATAACCTCCAAACTACGCCAGAGATTTCAAGACATATAAGCCGAAGCCAGATCAAGATACTGATAATGTCTGATTATCACCAATTAAAGTGTCAAAACAATGATCTGCTACCGGAATACCGAAATAAGTGTGCAACTATCTATCTGCAACCACTGAATTCATGCCGTATACATAATGTGATTGATGGGGATATAATAAAATGACCTTCAAGTGTAAACTATTTATTTTACCAAACAAAACTCCAAGAGCTATGCTCATTGTAAATCGATGGACCACAACTGTTGAGAGCCACTCACTCTCACTGGTAAACATATTTGTGCAGTGTTACGTGTTCTACAGGTCATGAAGTCAGCAAGTGCTCTCCTTGAAACAATTAACATGCCTTTGGTTAGGAAAGTCAGGTTTTACAAGCCACTGCTCAAATAAAAAAAAACTGTTGCTACGATGGATAAGTCTCAGTGGCATAAATATAACCTCATACAAGATTACATAGGGATTAGTTTAACTAACAACATGCACAAAATGCACTCTGATGCTTCATCTGCAGCAGTCAGATGGTCAAGTGCAAGATGGGGCAGTAGGCTCTCCTACTGATGTACTGCCGGGACCCAAAGTATAGATGACTGCATCAGCAAAAAATTTTAAATTTCATCTACTATAGCCATGCCACATGAAATTATCTCAATGTGTTACATTGGTAAACAGGTGCACATAGGCTGTACCAGTTGATTCCGGCCTGCACGCCTAGGCTGCGAATAACGAAGTTTTTCATGGTATTCGTGGTCTCTAGACTTTTGCTCGTGACTGTACATCTAACTACTGAGACTAGCAATGTCGAACAGTAAAAACAGCACTGTTGCTGTACATCACAGCTGCACTGCATTAAGTACGGAGAGGTTTCCACGCAATCATGACCCACATGCCCAGCTGTCACTCTGGAAGTGCAACTCATGCTGTTAACACATTAAAAAAAAATGATTGTTTCCTTATGCCAGAAGACAATTGCCATCTGTTTTAATCCTTACCAAGCCCATTCCTTCTGACCCATGTAGACTGGCTGGGAGGCGATAACACGAACGTAGTATAGCACCGGAAAAACATGCCCTTTCTAGCTCAAGGTTAAGCTGCCCATTGAAAGTTACGTGATTCTTTTAATAAAAAAATTAAACAAAAGGGACTTGTAATAAAACCGAAAGACGATTTTCTTTAAAGGGCGTTCGCCATGCACTTGTTTACATTTCTGAATGTTTGTCCTTAATAATTTTTTGTCAACCTGTATGCATCGAGGCACACATACTGAATGGGAGCACACAGTATGTCAGAGAGTGCATTGGGTGCTATTCCCTGCAGTTGCAAAGGCCAGAAGATATGAAAAGCCACAGATATGAAGGTAGGCCCCTTCGACAAAGGTGCTGCTTAGTCTCTTTAAGATGCAGCTTTAATCAGTTTCAGTGTCTTGGCTGCATGTCACCCACCCACCTGATATAGCACGAGGCTACAAGAAAGCTGATATGAGTAGCCATGTGCTAATTCTGGGCAGATGCCAAATTTCCTATCGTGCATCTTCCTCCACCTTGCTAACTACTGCAGAAATCCTCTGACTTGGCTATAGATGG
Source organism: Dermacentor albipictus (assembly GCF_038994185.2). Classification (NCBI taxonomy): domain Eukaryota; kingdom Metazoa; phylum Arthropoda; class Arachnida; order Ixodida; family Ixodidae; genus Dermacentor; species Dermacentor albipictus. The sequence continues at coordinate 373,874,742 of NC_091821.1, forward strand.
TGTTTACTACTCATTTAAAAATCTAAGCACCAGCATGTATTCATTGTCAGAACAGATGAGTCACATTATAACAAAACTTATAAAGATAAATAAAAACAGGTGCAACAGTAAAAACAACGAATTAGGGTGAGGTATCAGAGCGGTTAAAAAGTCTTTCACAGAGACTGGTCCATTGAAAATGAAAGGCTGCTAGGAGGTCTTGGCTGTCAAACGATGTATGGTCGCATGGTCTTCAAACTTGCTAAGGTTGTGCAGGTTGTCCCACCACTCAAATAGAAAGTTCTCCACCACGAGCTTGAACCACGGTGTTATCACCTGGCCTTGCACTTCAAGTGAGGCTGCAAGAGCAAAAGTTAAAATTATTGTTGGTCACTGTGTATAAAGTTTTGATGCAAAGTGCATGAGAGTGCTGTGCTTAAATATTCCAATGACAACACTAATGGATTGTATTTCTTAAGGCATCATCATAATGCAATGTGCCAGAGTATGCATACAGCACATCAACCCTCGTGTGACAGTACCCAAGCCAAAACAAGCTATTGTCTATATTTAGTGAGTGAGTCTCACCATTGAACAGAAGAGGGCAAATGCCAGGTATCATGCTCTTGCCTTCTCCCTGCTTTGATGCGATGTGCTAGCCGTTTACATGAATTTCCTGAAGGCAGCTTTACCCACTTAAGCTACCCCTGGTAGACAGACGCATAAAGGTGATGCATTTTCCTAGTGCATCATCCTTGAATACATGAATCTAAGGTGCTAAAATAATTGATACGATACACTATAGTCACATTCATGTAAATATTACTATTGATCATTCAACATTTGATATGTTGACCCTTACAATAATTTCGCACGATATTGCCAAATTACAAACTTCAATAACTCTACGAGTGCTGAAGGTGGCAAAAAGAGTTGCATGTGTGCAAGGAAATTGACAACCCAAACAGCAACAGCACTGTTTATTCTGTACTCCTGAGCTTTTGCGAACCTGCCAGATGGAAAGAAAGTTGCTTTTGATGAGAGTTACTGTATGTGCTTGCAAAAGGGGCAGAGTTGGGCACTAAATGAACAAGCGTTCATCTGGCCCTGTAAACACGAAGCCACATTTTGTGCTTGCAGGATTCCCACTGAACACAATATTAGCCTTCCAAGTGTGTGCTTGATCTAGGTCCCTTCAGCATGCGTGATCACTTAAGAGGAAGCTTTAGCCCAACTCTAATGCCGCCTATTCAAATAAATGTGAAAGGAAGAGATGCCTTTTTGAGATAACTAAGGAGCCGATTTTAATTGAATTTGTTGCGTATGAGAAAACAGATTAAATACTAGTGAATGTTTGAAGCAGAATTTTGATTTATGGCCTGTATTTTTTAAAGGGAATTTTCAGAAATTGGTAAGTTTGAAAAAAATAACTAAGAAGTTTACCAATTCATAGTGCTGCACCAAGAACAGACATGGCAGTTCTGTAAACACCATCCATTAGAGCATCCAAAGCGGAAAAATTTGATGTATCAATTTACATCTTACATAAATTTTTTACATGGTTTACAAGGGTTTTGCAAAAAGTCCTAAGCAAATATTATAGGTATATACAAGAGCCATGTACATCACATCAATTTTGTCCACTTTAGATGTACTATTAGATACAATTTGCAAAATTGTTATATCTTCTTTTATTGCTTAGTTACAGAGTTATTAACTTGATAGTTTTGTTTTCTGAAAACTTGTGATAATCATCAATATTTATTAAAATATTGACAACCTAAACAGAAAATTGGCTAACAACAGTCACTAGATCTTAACTTTTTCTTTTAAATGCAACAAGCCTCATCAAATTTGGCACTGTGGTTGCCGATAAAAAAATGTCTCCTTTCCCACTTATTTAGATAGGAGCGCCCAAGATAAAGCTTCCTCTTAAGCATACTAGACTTAAAGGACAGTAGTAGTGCAATTCCTTTACAACGAACAGTAGAACAGTCACGTATACCAATGTGTAGCCCATAACGCAGTATTCATCCTCACACAAAGTGTGGAGCCACCATACGTTAAAACATATGTCAGTCAGCAAAAGTATGATTGTATGTATCTGCATGAAAAAGATAAGCGGTAGCCATGCTAGAAGAGGGAGGAAAATGACGACTCTGGGAAGATATTCTCGCAGTTTTTGAGCTTACCTTTACAACCTAAATAAGTGTTCCCTGCACTCATAACAGTATAAACAAAACAAAAAAAATGGAAAAGAGAAGACACTCATCCATAACATTTTGCACTGAGCAAAAGAAAATGAAAACCTACAAACCTATGCAAGGGGTTATTTAAGGCCGTCCTGGACCCCGTGTTAATCAGAACCGCTCGAGACTCGGATAAGAGTCGCATCCATGTACCAATGAAGTGAATACAATCTTTTCTACTTTTTTTCATTCTCACGATGCCCGGCTTCGTCGTCGTTTCCCGATTCCTGCAATGAAGACCCACCTCATCCGGGTGAGATCATATCAGCACTGCGATCAAAGTGGATTGGGCCACATCAAGGTCACGTTGTTGAAAACAGCTTTCGCTACTTCTCGGAAGGGTCGTTCGTAATTCTCTGTGTGGTGGTATATGCGTTCAGACTGCTCAAACGGTTTTTATAACTGGATATGACATGTACTGATGCTCTGGGAATAGATGCCTTTCTTTCTCTTCTTTATTTCATTTTTTCTTTACGTGCCACTCAGTGATTGTGCGTGCATTGCTGCTGCAGTGTCGGCTTTCATTCTATGCTATTGTATGGTTCCCTTTGGAGAACAGATATCTTTCTTGTTCTTCAAGCAGCAAGTATCTCCCATGTGTATTGTTGCGCATATAGTTTTCCACTAGTAGGTCTTGCGAAACGCAGACGAAAAAAGATATGGGAACTTCCTGCTTGCCGTTTCAAACATATAAAATATGTCTGCCCCATCCGTCACCCTGTACTCAGGTTTACGGGAAGTATACATATATATATAAAAGAAAAACTGCAGTGCAACATTCCACTTATGTTTCCTTCTTCCTCCTTTAAGAGAATGCTCAGTAATTGTGTATGGATTCTTTTATGGCGGTTGCACCTTGGGTGCCGAAAACAGTTTTAGGTATCCATTATATATGCTAACCTTTGAGCCATAAGCCGTGTGATATTTTCTGTCCGTTCCATGCTTAACAACAACAACAACAACCAAAAAAGAAGGTGGTGCAGTAGATTAATTAGTGGCTACATAGTGGATACGGCGTTGCGCTGCTAAACTCAAGCACACGGGTTCAAACCAGGTTGCGGAATTCAATGGGAACGAAATGGAAAGACATTTGTGTACTTCTGTTTAGGTGCACGTTCAAGAATCCCAGGTGATGAGATTGAACAGGGTGCTTGATAACCATATTGCCAGACGTAAAACGGCAGAAATTTTTAAATCAGAAAATGCAAGAAAAAAAGGAGGTAGCTGTGTCCTTCGTTTTTTTTTCAAGGGTGTAAACAGAAGATATTATTCTCGTCTCTGATTTCTCAGAAATACATGTTGCGCTTATCTAATATTTCACACCTAAATTTAATGCCCTTCCCAACTGTAAGTCCATTCAACTAAGCAGCTTCTGTATTATAAACAGTTGCTTCCTGTTGTCTGGTGGACTATCATAAGAACAATAATGAAGCAATTAAAGAAACGGATGCCTCACATACATGGAGGCATATTTGTAGATCTGATTTGTTCGTTGAAGAAGGTAAGTGTAATACCACATTGGGCACCCAGTTTTAATGGGTTGCAGATATGGTGATACTGTCAAAAAAAAAAAAAAAGTTTTCCTTGCCTGAACTAAGTTAGCAGATTTACAGGCTGCCCAACACGGGGCGTTTATATTGAATGACAGCTGCAAACTTGTTCAGCAGAACCGATTAGCACCCGTGCTTTAAGTCTCTTGGGAACTGGTGCACCTCTGCGCAACAGTCACGACTATCCAACAGCACAATCATTCGGAATAGGAGCCCAGCACTGGCATCACCCCCTGACCTTCGAGACTTCAGAAGTGCTGTTATGCATTATCCACGAACGGAAACAGCTATTCGATAAGTTTTAATAGTGAACTCTGAAGTTGAATACGATCTGAATAGCAAACACCATTCGATGAAACTATGTTTCTGCTTCATTTCGCCTGCTGGCACGTTGAGATAGATTGCCAGACAAGCCACGGAGATTATATTAATAAGACTTCCTGGTTTCCCTGATTCAGTCCGAGTACATATGAAATATATCTTCCCTAACACTGTTGTTCATATTAACGTCCAATAATTGCCTTGATTCCTTTTCTCGGAAAGTCGACCTGGAGTTGGTGCAGCTTTTAAAAGAAACACACTTATTCTGGCCAGGAGTTTTCACTTTTTCAATCAGTGCATTTAGAATATTTGATAATTTTTCTCTTACATGTATGTCTTTGATATATATATGTCTATGTACCCTTAGATTTACCTAGACGTACATTGGTCATTTGCATCTCTTTGCGCCACATGTATACAACCAATAAATCTGGTTTATTTCACTATAACATTGTTTTCTTTCATCATTGTCCCTGATCGGTATTCCACCAACAAGAAAAGCGTGTAAAATGACATGACATCAATAAAATTTTCTTTCTTAACTTCATGTTGTAGATAGGCAGCTTTTGAGGCAAAAATTACGTGTAACTTATAGGAAACAGTGTTAAAGATAGCAGTTCACCTGGCTAAAGCTGCACTCACGGACAACTTTCTGTGGCAATGAAGGGAAAGCTACGGGGGTGATGCTGCTGCACATGTGTAACAGCGCCAAGTAGTCCGGCAGCGTTGACAGAGCTTTTAGTTACTCGGAACAGACGCTGAATCGATGCAGCTTCCGCATCCAACGGCTTCGCGTTTGCCCAGACATGGATGGGAAAAGCCGCAAAATAAGTAAACTTTTACACTCGAAGGTGTGTTCTATCTTGTTTAACTGTTACTAATAGGGTGTTCATGGTTTCTCTTCCCCAGCGTAAACTAACATGGATTTAAACGCCGGACTCCTTTCAGCAGCCCTCTCACTTGTGCGCGCTCTGCCTCCGTAGCTTTCCCTTCGTTGCCACAGAAAGTTGACCGAAAGTATGCAATTGGTGCCGGCCGACAAAAGTCACGGACGCCCCAAAGCAAGGAAAGTTACACAAAATGTTACTGCACAGACTTTCTGCAAGACAAACTGGGCATTCCTCAACATCCCCACAACAAATGCATGCTTGCGCCCTTAACAACGACAGCAAAATTGAAGATGTCATGTAGTACAACCCATGCGTCAAATACGTATACGTAGCAAAAAGGTGTCAATATAAATTCGCAGCTGAAATAAAGCACTTATAAGAATGTACGCGTGCAATCGGTCTCAGCGCCCGCAACGAAATTATGTTGAATATGCCGCAAAGGGCGTCTTCACCTTAATCCAGTTCGCTCGCAGTGCTCTCACAAAATTTTTCCACACACGGTGCCTCAGCGGGAGAGTGGTGTTCATCCCACTCGACCATTGTCTAGTACGCTCTACTTCGAACCATGCTTTGAGCCTAGCTGCCATAGCTAGGCTTGAGGCTAGGCTCCTATGTGCTGTAGCACGTGTGCTTAGGTTAGTACACTGTCCGTCTTCCCGTTTTCTGTGTTTACTCTGCCAGCATGGAAGCACCGACTGTGAAGACACGCAATGCCGCAAGTAAAAGGAACGTGATCATGTGTATGGAGATGGACAGAAATCGGGCCACATAAAGAGAGTTCGGAGAGCCCAAAACTGGCGTGCGGGACTGGCACAAACATAAGAGCCGTTCTACTCCGGTAGCTGCTGCATATGGCACGGCCATGCGGCCCCTATCTTGAAATCAATCTGTGAAGGAGACAGAGTCTACGCATCTAGGCGCACTGTGCTGTGTTCTCGTTGCTTAGTTAGTGTTCAAGCGAGAGGCCGTACAAAGGTTGATTCGCTCACTCCTGCTACAGCACTTCCTAACTCCAGCATTTTGATAAAAGAGTTTCCGTGGCCACTGAATGAGACGTGTTCATCTTTGCGTGTGCGTGTGATGCCATGCTTGTTAATTTAGTTAGTAAGTGAATGCTTAAAAGTTTATACAGCCGATAAAACTACTATCCTTACTTTTCATATATAGCTGTCTACTTATTTGCTACCGCAGTCGATGCTGCACCTTTCGGGTGAAACTGTGACTTTTTCTATTTATTGCAACTTTAGTGTATTGGGAGTAAATCTTTGCTGTTCCAAATGAGAGAAAGTTGTACTTCTGTATGAAAGAATGAGGCGCATGGTACTGTACAGGACTTTCTTTAAGTCATGGAAAACGGGTGCGCGTTACAATCGAGGGCGTGTTAGAATCAAGTAAGTATGGTACATCAGTTGATACATGCAATGCCAATCACAACTGTGTCCGGTAAACTGAGCAACTTGTAAATAAAGAACTAAAAAGCAACAATGTCCAATGCACTGTGACAACAGTATAAGGCAACAAAGAAATGGCATGTCAACAGGTGCATGTGCTGTGCTTGTTGAAGGAATTCAAATGTAATAGGAATGAAAGGTGGGCAAGTTGGAACCTATCCATTCTTGGGCAGCGCAAACACAAACGAAACCCGAGAAAGAAGGCAGGACAAGCACTGGGCAAGAAAGACCTCAAAGAACTAGCAACGAACTGCAGAAGGATTGAAAACCAGGCGAGTTGGAACCTATGCCGTCTTCTTTCTTGTGTTTCGTTTGCGTGTATGCTGCCCAAGAAAGGACAGGTTCCAATTCACTTGCTTTTCAATCTTTCTGCAGTTAATTGCTAGATCTTCAAGCTCTCTTTTGTCCAGTGCTTGTTCTGTCTTCTTTCTTGTGTCCCACTGGTGTGTGCGCTGCCCAAGTATGGATAAGTCAAATGTAACACTACAGCACTGGACAACAATTTAAAGAGACGCAATCGCGGTAAGATTGAGATTGGCCAAATAAAGAAATTAACACGTTTTGCCATCCACTCACTTTGCTGAAGCTACTTTATAAATTTTATGATGCTTCGAAAAATGCTGCCTAACAACTATGCAATAGTATCACATTTTGTACTGTGCCAAACAGAAGATAGAAATTTCACAGCGGCAATTTTTTCAACCCTAGTAACAGGTAAGGCTTCACTACAAGTGTGAGCTCACTAAAAGACTTAGACACAATTTTCTATTGACAACATGTAATCAAAGAAGCAACTAACTATGCACTGAACTAATTTTCTACTGTAAAAAAACTGAATCAAGAGGATTTTCTTTTTTCTTTTGCAAGTAGAGTTTTAAAATAGCAAACAAAGCTGGCAACACCACTTTCTTCATGCCTGTTACTAGCAATAATGCCACAAGCCTACTCCTTAGAAGGCAGCAAGAGACATACAAAATATGTGTGCTTACATATGAAGTGTAACATGTCCTTTTTGGATATGTAAAGCGATTCCTTCACTTCGTTGGGATTGGGTTTGATGGCTACATCTTTATGCACAAATAGGATGTAGTCGACTTCATTTTCCCCCCATGTAGAATCAGAGGGAGCCTTGTAGAGGATGCGTGTAAGGTACCGGATCTCATCCACAGGCACCTAGGCAGACAGAGCATGTGTTCATCAATTATGAGTAACAGTGAGCAGGATGCAAAACATAACTGTCATCAACACCACTAAGTAAAGCGCAGGTCAAAGCCTCTCCTAGAGATTGTCAACTGCCTACCTGTGCTATACCCACAATATTCCTACAAAATTCTGAACTTCATTGTCATTACCATGAGCCTAGTTTATTTTTACTGCAAGATGAAGGCCTCTACCAGTGATCTCCAAGTACCTTTGTCTTGCCCCAGATGACAACATTTTATGCCTGAAAACTTCCTAATTTCATCCAACCAGCTAGTTCCTGGCCATCCTCGAATGTGTTTCTTTTCCTTTAAAACCCTTCCTACAACTCTAACAGATCATTGGTTATGAGCCCTGCACATTACGGTTATGAGCCCTGCATATGAGCCCTGCACATTGGGCCTACCCAACTCCATTATATCCCCTTAAAAATAATGGCTACCCCCATTTGCTCTCTAATCCACATTGCTGTCTTACAGTCTCTTAATGTTGCTCTAATCATCTTTCATTCCACTCCTTGTTGCACAGTACTCTGCTGCATTCAAAAGCCCTCAAACATACTCTTGCCTTGTCACCCATACTGTTACCATAATAGGTTACTGGTTATCTCTGCTGCCCATCACATGACCTGCCCAGCTCTTCACCTTTCTTTTAATCTGAACTTAAATATCAGCTACTCCTGGTTTATCTCCAATCAATTCATGGAAGTTAGTGAAAAATAAATGCACGAAGAAATGCAGTACTAGTATGGTACAGCAGGGCTATTAGAAACTGTCACAAGGAACACAAGAAAGAGATGGTTACTGATGCTACGCAATGACAACACAGTCATATGGCCTTGGAGACAGTCCGTGTGCAACAGGTATACGAAGGCAAGGCAGCAACATGTGCCACATTTTAACTTCTGCCACCCAAAGTGCAAGATCAAGAGAAGACGATGCAGTGTGCTACTTTCTAAATGATAATCAGTTCTTTGATAAAGTATCCTTAGCCATGAGAAAGGAACTCAAGAACCTTGATAGCTCTACACTTATTATGCTCTGAGCTCTAAAAAAGTTGGATTAAATGCAAATAACACCAAGTGCATGGTGTTCGGAGTCCAGTTGAGAAACTGCCAGTAATGTTGTATTCTCCGACATCTATTTGGTTCATGAAAAGTGCCACAAAAATCAGTTCACAGTGATAATGCTACTTAAAGCACCTCACATGATGCATATGTGAATTACTTCTGCCATTTTCTAAATGTTGCATGACCTCTTTAAGTTGATTACACTTTTACATAACAATTGGCTCAGTGATTAAGCTCAGTTCAGCACATGCACACTGCTATCAATGTATACATGGAGTTCTTTTTTTTCTTCTGGAACAAAGTGCAATGCAAGAAAGTGCTTCTTTATACTACCTTGCCTGTGCTAATCGTCTTTTGTGCTTGTTGCCGTTCAGTACATAAATCACTGCCAACTCACTCAGCTTTCAGTTGCATTGCGAATGTGGCACAACTTCAGTACTTACGCTTTACCTGCTGTGCCTTTCTACTCTTATTATACTCCTCAGCTCTAAAAACACAACTTTTGGCTGACATAAATTTGTTACTAATTTTCATTTGCTAAAGCATATATCTGGCACAAAAAGTACTATCAGCTGCATTTGGCACTTTCCTAAAGTTATCAGAGTACACAGCAGCAAAGCATGACAATGCGTGACATACAAACAAAAGAAGGCATCCATCACCTCATTTGGATCAATTCCAAGCTCAATGAAAAGCCTACGCTGTGCTGCTCTCTTGACACCTAGAGCATCTGCTTCCTCTAACTCATCTGGTATGTGGAGGGGATGGCTGCAACAGGTGTTGGTGAAGCGACCTGCACAGCAAATCATCCAATCACCGAGCAGCCCATACGTGTGTATGCATAATCATGCACACACACAAGCATAGTGCTGTACACCCCTTTGCAGGGCAGCTATATAATCTTGGGCTTCCTGGACCAAAGCGCCTTTTCCACAACCGCACCCATCTCGTGTGTGTTGCATGGTGGCAGTGGCAGACATGAGCAGCAGTAGCGAGGCAAGCGTACATAACAGGTCGTCTCGGGTGGCTTCCAGCTTCAACAAATTTTCGCTGTGCCGGGCACGGAACAAGCGCTTCCCCGTCCTCAAGGTGCCCCAGTCACCATGCTACTGCCATTCCCGAGGGCTCTGGACACCACAGCGGATGTTTGGCAGAGCTGGAGAACATGGAAGCAAGGATTCGGACTGTATGTCATGGCTACCTACGTCAGTCAACAGCCAAGAGAAGTACAAGCTGCAACTTTTCTTATGGTTACTGGAAAGAATACATTCAAGACTGACAACACTTTCCAAGAAAAATCAGACATAGCAACCCTTAAAGGGACACTAAAGGCAATTATTAGGTCAAGCTAAAGTGATAGATTAGTGCTCAATAATCTCCAAAACATCAATATTATTGTGAACAGAGCCATAGTAAGCATTACATTCAGGTACTTGACGTAGTAGTTCTGCGGAAATCCGCAAGGTGGAGAGAAGTAATGAATAAAGGGAAAATCAGACATCCACTCGTTCATAGCAATTGCTACAAAGGAAACCTATGCGGGTTCCTCGAAAGAAAAGCCTCATAGTTGAAGAAAAATTCGTCCTGGTCCGGGACTCGAACCCGGGACCACCGCCTTTCCGGGGCAGCCGCTCTACAATCTGAGCTAACCAGGCGGCTAGCAGATGGCAGGGCGAAGTCGAATTTGTCGACAACACGAAGCAAAGGCAAGAGTTTGACGTAGTAGTTCTGCGGAAACCCGCAAGGTGGAGAGAAGTAATGAATAAAGGGAAAATCAGACATCCACCCGTTCGTAGCAATTGCCGTGTTGGTGGATGTCTGATTTTCCCTTTATACATAAATTCAGGTATATGCAGGACACGATTAGAGACTCCCCCCCGACATTCAAATAGTTGCCTGATGATGAAGGCACTCTTCATTTAAATTCTGTCACTAGTACTCAACTACTCGTTATAATAACATCATTGTATCCTATTATAAGAATGAGAAGAAAAATGCAACTTAATTGTCCAGTTGCACTTCGTTTTTAGAAAAAAGTACTAATTGACTGTGTTCTTGACAACGACATGTGCAGCCAAAAGGTTTCATTTTCGCTCGATTCTGCGTCGCCCGCGCTATCACGTTGCAGTAGTTCTGTTATCACATAGTGCTGCGCTGATTTGGCTGGCTCGCAAAACCCGCACAAGCTGTAAATAGCAGAGAATTCCAATTCCATGTGAAGTCGCGGGATGCTAGAATGGTCCATGCCACTTAACCAAAACCAGCTGCAGCGGCGAATCCACCACTCTGTCTTAGCTTGGTTTCTCTGCGCCGCGTGTTTGTGTTTTGTGCGAAAAACCTTGCCACCGTCTGTCGGACGCCATTTTACTCGCTGATGGCAGTAAAGGCCGGTGATGGTGTATGCAACTTCACCACTCCCTGGTTAGGTGGCAGGACAATTGAATTGTGATAAAGGTATTCGGACCCTTCAGATGGAATCTTCTCGTATGCTAAGTCTGTTCTTGGCCTGAAACAAGCGCTGCGAAGTTTCTAAAATGGTATTTAAATGGTCCACGTCGACTTAGTATTTACGTTTAGTGTTCCTTTAAGCAGAAGTTCGAAACTTACAAGCCGTCGTTGAACCTAGCATACCATGAGTTCCATTTTGGGTTACTTAACTAGAGGGAAGGGGAAAGCTTTAACGAATGTTTGGCACGCTACGTCGCACGCTACGTCGCCACGTCGCACGCTACTGTAGTCGCGTGCAGTCGCCTAGCGCTACACCTTATGGGCCAAGTTCTATGGCGAGTTCTCCGCGCCCTTATTACGATGACGAACCTCGAGCTGCGTCACCACCATTCCGCCGGTCCGCTAACATCCGCCGCTCAACTTCTCCACGCCGACGCTCCCCATCACCGATGCGGCCTCGTCCCGAAGCTCGGGATGAGGAAAACTAATCGTCGCAGTCCATGAGGCAAGGGCTGCGACGCCGTCGAAACGCGGAAGTCCTCAACGTAGCCCGACCAATGTGATAGACGTGTTAGTTGACGGTGTGCGCACATCTGCCCTCGTGGATACCGGAGCCGCTGTATCAGTTATGGACGCAAAGCTTTGTCGCTTCCTTCGAAAGGTTACGACGCCCATTGGTGGATTCGCCCTCCGCACAGCAGGCGCACAGCGTATTCACCCGATTGCGGCGTGCACCGCTCGTGTTCTCATCGAGGACGTTGTATACGCCGTCGAATTTATTGTGATTTCCTCGTGCTCCCACGAAGTTATCCTGGGGTGGGACTTTCTCGCCCGCCACGATGCCGTCATTCATTGCGCACGGGCCGAACTAGAACTGTCGCCGATAGCAGATATGACGCTTGCCGATAATGCTCCTTTTGCGAACAAACTACTCGTCAGGCACGACACAAACGTTCCCGCCAACTCGTCAGTGATTGTGTCAATGCAGTGCAACAGCCTCTCTGACGCCATCGCACTACTTTCTCCGTCGGGCCGCTTTTACACTCGAAAACGTCTGCTGCTGCCTTTTGCGACTGTGAACGTCAAACAGGGCTCCACAGCTATTTTTGTATGTCACCCCTTCTCATACCCTGTGATGCTGCTTCAAGGCGAATGTCTTGGCCACGTAGAAGTGCTCGACGCCGTACAAATTACGGATGTTCCCGAAGACACGTCCTGCGCCAGTTACAACACGCTCGGTTCTCTGTCGACGTCCGACCCTTTGCCCACAGGTGTGTTCGATTCATCTATTGCCGATGGCCTCACCCCACCTCAGCGTTCGCAGCTTCTGCGCATCTTAGAAGAATTTCGTTCTTCTTTTGATGTCGAGCAACCTTCCTTGGGCCGGGCGTCTGCTGTCACGCACCATATTGACACTGGCTCCCAACCACCATTGCGGCAACGACCATATCGCGTCTCTGCGACGGAACGTCGTGTGATTAATGAGCAAGTGGACGATATGCTTCGCCGCGAAGTGATCCGACCCTCGAACAGTCCATGGGCATCCCCTGTCGTCCTTGTTACGAAAAAAGACGGCTCGATACGGTTCTGTGTAGACTATCGCCGCCTCAACAAGATCACTCGCAAAGATGTATACCCGCTGCCGCGAATTGATGACGCCATCGATAGCCTACAAGGAGCAGAATTCTTTTCATCTCTAGATTTACGCTCCGGCTATTGGCAAGTACCCATGGCTGACGTCGATAGGCCGAAGACAGCCTTTGTCACACCCGACGGCCTATACGAATTTAACGTCATGCCGTTTGGACTTTGTAATGCGCCAGCAACTTTTGAACGCATGATGGACACAGTCCTCCGCGGTTTGAAGTGGCACACGTGCTTGTGTTATCTCGACGACGTTGTTGTTTTTGCCTCTGACTTCACCACGCACCTTCAACGTCGACGGGCAGGGCAGTCAGAGCTTCCAAGCACGAGAGCCGTTGCTGAGCAGGAGCGCTCGACCCACTAGCGTTTAGAGCCAGTAGCGCTGAACCCACTAGCGTCTCTTCTAAAAACTCTTCGCTACAAATGGTTTATCCAACTAAGAATACAGGCGAAGATCTGCGAGTTTGGTCAAATGGAAGAGTGCATGCTGAGGAGCAGATTTATCCTCAGCATAAAGGATAGAAAGCTTCAAGAAAGGCTTATTTCGAGAACAATTCTTCAGCCAAAAGAGTAGAAATTTGCCGTGCTAGAGAGCCAGGGAAAGAACAGTGTGAGGGAATCCAAGCAGGCAAGAAAAGCCAAGTCGAAATCTACGCAGGTGAGATTATTTGGTGCTGTGGAAAGTATGCCATAAATCAGGAGACTAGGGGCGCGATTGGAGATATTTTGTTCGATACACGTTCTGTTCGATTGCTGCAACGTCACAATGTGGCAGTATGCAAAATTTGTGACAACGGGGCGGAGACAGCAGCCAATCAGGAAGCGGTGACCTCCCCGGAAGTTTACTTCCGTCGTTTGTCGTCTGCTTACGGACAGTATACTACAAAACGAAATGTTTCTCGTCTTCCAAATGAATAAAATATATATCTAAAAAAATTTATTTTTTCTTCTCAAGCCCAAACACATTTTGAAATACTAGTATGTGTGACTACTGCAATTTATAACTATTAGTTTCTTTGCTTCGTCCCTAGGTGGTGTTGCACACAGTGAGAAGAAAAAAGAAAAAGAAACGACGGGAAGAGTGGCGCACTTTTCAAGAGGCAGCGACAACATTCCAGTGACTCGCTGGCACCGATGATGGGGTCGATTTCGCTGTACAACCAACGAATTATTTGTTTTGAGAAACGAAAACGACGCCAAAATTCACTTTCTGCCATTTCTTCAAACACGTTTCGCACTGCTACCCACTCTCCTCCTTCCTCTAGAAACGCCAGCGCAACAACCTAAGTTCCCAACGAAAGCGCCATTTTCTCGAATTAAACTATGGATTGAATTTAAACGTGCCATGCCGCAGCCGCCGGTTGGATCCAATCCAATCCACCAGACGCACCATGTGAAGCCATATGATCGCTCCAAACTTCCCAGCTCCCGTCGAGTTCGGTGCCTAGCAGACGAAATGCTTGGTGGGAGGATGATTGACAGGAGCATGTCGTCATTTTGACGTCACCAAAAACGTGGCCGCGCCCCGGGGCTGGCGACGTCGGCGCGGTGTAGGCCAATTACGCGTGCCGGTAACTGAACGAACACGTCGAACAATTATCTCCGACCGCACCCTAGTAAACACCCAGCTAAAGGATGCACATGTAACAAGTGCAGCAAAAAAAAATCATTTTGCTGTAGCATGCCAAACGAAGAGCGAAATGCCGCACCAACCCAAATAAAGCGTCACGGCCGTAGATAACCAGGATGAAAACTTCTGGATTGAAGCTTCATCTCGGAAGAGCAAGAAAGAGGGGCGCTGGTGAGCAACTATAAAGATGGGAGGGATGCCCATACTTTGTGAGCTCGACACAGGTGCAAATTGCTTGGTGATAGCATGAAGCAAAACTAAGATAGATAACAAAGAAAAAAGATGAGAGCTGTGACGTCGCCTTGAATACGTTTTTGGTCATCAAAATGTAGCTACTGGCCGCATCCGTCTTAATGTTATTGGAATTGATTCTGCATTTGAAACAGATTTTTTTTGTTGCCCAAGATGACGTCCCACTAACCTTGAGTGGATCAGCCACTGAATAGCTGGGTTTATTGGGCAATTTCCTCAGTGGACCAGCGAGGGCTCTATGAAGCTGCAAAACTTGATGAAGATGTTTTCAACAGTCTCAGCAGGCTGAAGGATATCATCTATCGCATAAAGCTTACACCAAGTACCTAGGGAGTGACTAGGCCAGCAAGAACGATTCCACTAGCACTCAAGGAAAAGGTTTAAGAAGGAGCTAGATGGCGTGGAAGCTAAGCAAGTGGTTCAAAAAGTGAGGGAGCCAACAGACTCTGCCAGCTACATGATCGTGGTTGCAAAGAATGAGAAGCGGGATCCTTTCTGAGGTGTCAGATCTGTATATGTATTTGGAAGTGTTTTATATCTACATGTATGCATTTTAATATATGTATACATTGCTGTTTGTACAATGCATTGTATTCCTTCTTTGGATTTGCCCTTCCTGCTTGAACCAAGAAGGTCTGCAGTATCATGTAAATACATAAATAAAATCTCTCTATACTCCATGGAATTGAACAAAGCACTGCTAAGGGAATACTGCTTTATGCCAACCTTAGAAGACATTACAACCTCTATAGTGGGAGCCCAGTACTTCTCAATGCTACATGCTGCTTTGGGCTTCTGAAAGATAAAGCTCAATGAAAAAAGCTCTAAAGGAAGAGCATGACCTTAATTTGTCAACGTGCTACTGCGATAAGGAACACAACTTGAAGTTGAAGTTAAATTTTAAGTAAAACTGCAAGAAATATCGTTTCTGGCAGAAATCTGTCAAGCACCTTGGACATGTTTTGACCTGTGATGGACTAAGCCTGGATCCGGTGCAGTGAGCAAACATTCTTTAAGATCAAGCACCAAGCATCAAGAAAGAGCTGCAAACGTTCCTGAGTATCGTCACCTTTGTCTCCCATTTCATTCCACATATTTCAGCGATCACAGCTCTGCTCTGTGAACATTTAAAAAAGGATGCAGCATCGGTCTGGGAAGACCAACACTAGACGACTTTCAAAGCTCCTCGCGAGGCACTGGCAAAAGCTCCAGTTCTGGCACACTATCAGAAAGACCAGCCTACTATGCTATCGGTAGATGCCAGTCAAAATGAAATCAGTGCTGTGATCACTCAGAACAGTCACCCACTAGCATACTCATCACACTCTCTTTTGAAAACACAACAGAGATACGCGCAGACAGAAAAAGAAATGCTAATGATTGTACATGGTTGTGAAAATTTCTACAGATACCTGTACGGGCAGTCAGAGGTCACAGTGGAATCTGATCACAAACCACTAGAGATGATATTTAAAAACCACTGTGTCAGGGCCCACTTCAACTTCGGCGCATGAGCTTCAACCTGCAAAGATGCTGCCTAAACTGCCTAACCCTGGTGTGAAATACACACCTGGGAAAGGCCTTTTTATTGCATCCAGTCTTCTAGTTCAGCAGTTTTCAGTGAGTATGGAGAACACTTTCAGGTCAATGCAATTATCTTCCAGTTTGAGACAAGTGCCTGAATTAAGTTTTGCAAGAAACTGAAAAAGACTCAACCATGCAGCAACTTCACCAATATGCAAGCACAAGTTGGCCCGACAGTAAGTGTGAAGTTACTCCGGAATTATGCAGCTACTGGGACTGCCGAGATGAACTTCGCACGTAACATGGCATGGCTCTATACGGCAACCACTTCGCTATCCCTCCCAAGATGCGCCGTGACATTCTTTCTTGTCTGCATGCTGCACATGATGTGGGAGCAGAAAAGATGAAGGCAAGCGCACATTTGCTCTTTTTTTGGCCAGGTAGGAATGGTGGCATAGAAGAAAGTGCACGATACTGTCAATTATGCGATTGGTATAAACAAAGAAAAGCCCAAATGCCATTACAGTGCCATGAAATGTCAAGTTTATCGTGGAAAGTCCTTGGCGCAGATCTTTGCTACTATAACAGTAATGAGTACTTGGTTGTCGTTTATTTTTACTCCTTTTTCTTTGAAATCAGGGCTTCACAGTCTTCATCGGCGAGCTAAGTGACCTCTGCCTTGACGGATATTTTTGCTATGCAGTTTCCCAAACCGACTGTGCACAGACAATGGGTCACCGTTTAGCAGCCAACAACTCCAAGACTTCGTCCGTAAGATTGGGTCAAACCATGTCTGATCAAGTCCATACCATCTCCGCTCGAACGGCATGGCCAAGGGAGCAGATCAGCAGGCTAAGAAAACTATTAAGGAAGTGTCCTTTCAGCTTGGTGGACTTTTGTGCCGGCTTACTGGAGTGGCAGAACTTTCCGCCTGACCAGTGCTTGAAGTCTCCGCAGTGGCTCATGGGGCAGCTGACCAGTAAGCTTTTACCGGTTCTGGCCACCCACCTACAGCCTCGGATGGTACACCCAAAGGGCGTTCAACAGCGGTTTCTAGACATACGCTGTAAGCAACGCACCTTCTACAACAGAGGTCCCACACCTCTACTGGAGCTACAATTTGGTGCCGGGTCACGATGTACAATGTGCCTTCAAGAATGTGGTCACCCGCTACAGTTGTCCAGAGAGCTGAGAGCCCACGCTCGTACATGCTCGAAAGCGATGATGGATGTCAATTCCAGTGCACACAAGAACACATCAGACCATCGCAAACAATCATCGTGCAAGATGTGATAGCACCTGGCTCTTCAGCTGCTGTGACAGCTCCACTAATACAATCGAATAAACAACCAGAGCGAAGAAGCCAAGAAGAGCATCATCCACCAAATGATAGCCTGAGCCACAATTTTATTGAACTTTGCAAACAGGCTCAACAAATAAGAAAGAAAAGCAGAAAGAAAAAGAAATGTGATGTAGGGATGACATTGTTCACAGTCATTCACACATACAAGCATAGCATTGTGCGTCCCTAGAATAAAGCATCTTTTCCACACCTGTACCAGTCTTGTGCGTGATGCAATGTCAAGTGTACATCAACAATTCTCTCAAGGTAGCACTTTCTGATCCCTCAAGTGTACTATAGCAGTCATATACTAAAAAACAAGAAATTACTGAGAAGTCTAAACAACTTCTTAAAGTGAAGCTTTCTTTACAGAGCAGGACATTTTGATGCTGCAGGGGTTAAACTGTGAAGACGAAGAGGGGAATGAGGAGAGGAGGAGGGTGTGTGTAAAATATAGAGCCAATTGGTTGGTTGTATCAGTGAGGACATTACAAATTATGGCATCACTGAAGTAATGAAACATGGTGACATGATGGCATGGTGACATTTATAGAATGCAGTGTGGCATCATGCTTTTAACAATGGAGTTACTTACCTGGAAATGTTATCTTTGCATCAGACCGCTGCTGTAACAGTAGCTCATTTTTTGAATTGAATAAGAAGACACTGAAGGCTCTGTGCAAGAACCCTAGAGAGAAAGCAAGGAAGAAAGTGCAACCAGCTATCAGTGCAAACCAGTAAACTGCCGAGATAGTGAATTCTTCATAAGATTGCATAAAATGTCACAATGATGTCACAGATAAGCTGAAACTCATACTCATATTTACTAATGATTTGCATGTTGGCCTTAACAGAGATGTGGCAATTGACTGCATCTTCCTAGGCTTTGCGAAAGCATTTTGATAAGGTTGATCATCAGCTGCTTCTAATAAAACTATACCACTTATGTATTGACCCGCTATTGCTCCAGTGGATAGAAGAATATCGAACCGCACCCAGTTTGTTTCCACTAATGATATCGCTTCTCCTTAGGTACCTGTGCGTTCAGGCATTCCCCAGGGTTCTGTTCTAGGCCCACTACTTTTTTTTTATATATATAAATGATTTACACAATAATATAAGTTCATCCATTTGTCTTCTTGCTGACGATTGTGTTATATACCGGAAAGCTACTAATGATGCCGACATCGAATCCCTTCGAGCAGAACTTAATCATATTGCCCATTGGTGTTAGCTCTGGAAAATGGAACTTAACATTTATAAATGTAAAAAAATGAGAGTTTCCCGTAACCTCGCACCTTTTCCTAACTGCTCATATTCTTTAAACGCAATCCCACTTAAATTTGTTCTAACTTATAAGTATCTTGGTGCTCGCATTACTAACTGATTGACTAACTCTTTGTCAGGGACTGATCACATTGATTATGTAACATCCAAATCCAATCGTATGCTCAGTCACATAAAACATAATTTTTCCCTAGCACCATCATCAGTAAAGAAACATCTATATATCACTTATGTCTGTCCTGTGCTGGAATACGCTGCATCCGTATGGGACCCTGACCAGGTAGCACTTATCAACAAGCTCAAAGCAGTTCAAAATTATTCAGCAGGTTTCATACATATGAACTATCATCGAACATCCAGTGTAACTACCATGAAAAATTCCCCTAATCTCCCTACCCTTGTCACGTGCAGAAAATTATCTTGCCTCTGCCTTTTTCAAAAGATCTATTATCACAACCCATACTTAAATCGTGCTAAATACAGCCTGCTCCTTTCACATTTTCACGCCTTGATCACCACTGCAAAGTTTATAGTATTCGTCGAGGAAACACGGTAAAATATTCCTGTTCATTTCTACCCAAAACTAGCCATGAATGGAACCACCTTCCAGCCTCAACCATCAGTATTACTAACACAAAAAGATTCAGCGAGGAACTTAACAGGTCCTTCCGATGTCTTTCTCTTTTTGTGTTGCATTTTTTTTTCTTCTTTGGAGCGTGTATGCGTGCGTAGCGCAATGACCTGCATGTCACTATGTCACTCCATGTACTTTCTGTAAACATGCCATTATCTTTCATTCATTTCTTCTTTGCTGCTTTTTCTTATCTTCTTTTATGTAAAGTGCTCATCAAATTTGTAAGTGTTCTTTCTTATTCCCCTCCTCTCTACAATGCTGTAAAACCTTGAGGGTACAATAAATAAGTAAGTGCTGCTGTGACATAACTGATATGTGCACTAGCAGCGTTGTTATACCATGTTTGAAATACACACCATTGTGAATCTGCTGTTCTCCATACTTTTAGCAGTAATTAACACTTTTAGCAGTAATCACAAAGCTGCTGCTGTGCGATATAAAGTGGACGTGCTGGTACCAGTTTACGGTATACTCTGAAAATGTGCTGGCGATACTTTTTATGTCATTATTGCTTTGAGTCCTTTTTTCAGTGTGGACTTCATGAGCCTGCAATTATATTGCCTTGTATATCCTAATGCGTTCTGAATTCATGGTTCAGCCGGTTAAAACAGTATCATCCCTTTATAGGCCAACTGCAACAAACTTTCTGACCACATATAAAGACCATATAAGAGCTTAATGTAGTGAACCTGTAGAGCAGCCGCAGTGCAAAAATTCTATGTTAGGAATATTCGTGGTTGTGTGATGAAAACCTTGCAAAAATTAACGTTTTTGTCATGGAAACTGAAAAAAACTCGTTAGCATTGCGTGCCAGTAATTAAGTCAAACCTAAAACATTAACTAGTGCTGCTCCTTGGGGCAGCCTTTGAGATGAAAATAAATAAATAAATTCTGAAGTTTTACGTGTCAAGATTACTATATGATTATGAGGCACACTGTAGCGAGAGACTCCAGAATAATTTTGACTACTTGAGGTTCTTTAAAGTGCACCTAAATCTAAGCACACAAGCGTCTTTGCATTTCGTCCCCATCGAAATGTGACCGCCATAGTTGGGATTGAACCAACAACTTCAAGCTCGGCAGCACAACGCCATAGCCACTGGGCTACTGCGGCATGCTGTCAATTACAGACGTATGGTCTGGGATTCATGTTCTCTCAACTAAATACCAGGTGCATGCACCACCTGCTTAGGTAATATATAAAGGCTGTCAATAAGAAAACTAGACAATTACCAGCCCTGCAGCTTCACCAAGATTGCTCCAGCAGTATATAATAATAATGATAATTCATAACAAATTCTGTCAAAGCAAAATTTTGTTATAGTTGATGCTTGTGAGCTATTGTAGCATACAAATGAGGGAGAACTTTTAGAGAAAGAAAAGGCAGTTCCAACAATACCACTGTGCCGTAATCTGTTCCAGACTATTTTATTATGATATGCTGGTAATGCAAGGCTACTCCCGCTTTTAAAGCATGAAAGTTTCATCTTAGATACAGCTTTTCTGTCTTTACACGATGTTTAAAGGGAATGGTACAAAGTGCAAAAGGCACGCACCCTTGTTGATATTCTCCATCAGGTGGCAGTCTTTCTTGCTGCATGATCCAAGTGCACGATCTTGCTCATCGACTAGAATGCACTGCTCTTCCAACAGTTGAACTTGCGTTGGGTCAAAGTGGTCCAAGTTGACTGCCTTGCTGGCAGGCTTGGTTGTGGCTGCACGGGCTAGGTTTGTTGCAGCCATGCCCTTGTTCAAGATGCCCGCCTGAGGCAGCAGTGTCTGCCTGCAAGAGTCACAATGCAACTGGATCAGATCAACAGAACAGAGTGCAAGCAGACATCAGTAAATGAGACGTTAATTTGGAAACAGCAGCAGGTGCACCTTTCTATGAGTTCTTTTCTATTTTTGTAACAACCGTGCAGCAGCTGTTCCTATTACTTTGTCATGAAAGGATTGCACAGTTGACACAAGTGCATGACATTCTCTCTCGTCCCAGAAAACAAACAAACAAAGGTAATAAGGCGCATTATATTTATGTGTTTATCAATTTACAGATACAGTAGACACTTCTACGTCCCCTGTGTAACTGATGGCATGTTCAGGTGGTTGTTTGCGAGCGCTCCGGCTCTGCTAGAAAGCGGATGAAAAACAACTTTAAAGCTAGATTAGGAGAATAACCGAATACGGAAGCGATGAACTCACTTTCTTAATTATCGTCAGTGAGGCCCGCTTATTCTAGCAGTAACGTTAAATTACTCTTAAACGAGATCTTTGTGGCGCTGTTAGCGTGGTCTTATACGACCGCCCGCACACGCCATACCACTAACACGCGAGCTAACTTGAAAAACATGAATAGATATTTTATATTTTTGCCTATTCTGTTTTTGCAGTGAAACAAAGTATGGAAAGAACGAAAATGAAAGCGTAGAAAATCTGGCCGCGTCTTCGCAGAGACACCTTTAAGTACAAGGCTACGTTAAGCATACTTACGCGCGCTCCACTGAACACTGACGCCCCACCGACGCGCACCACTGAACACAACTACGGCTCCAACGAAACTACGTACGGTATTTGCGCGCCCCAACGCACGCGATCGTCGCACGTGCCTACAGTAGCGAACGCAGCTGGAAACCACAAGCCGCTGCCTACGAAAGTGCCCGCCAGATGAGGTCGCAAGCTTTCCTCCTGAAACGTTTTCCTCTTGCCGCGGGTTCTTCACGCGGCAGTCGAAGTCAAACAGGCTATGTTTGACACAGGAAGACAATGCCTTCCTCAGCGTCAAGGAATTTCCTCGTCAGACAATTATTAATGGAATACGAAATAATACGCAACAGAGTGATCGAGAGAACCCGTGTGATGCATGCGTGACGCATCCATCCTCTTCCGCCGAGAGCAGGAGAGCAAATATTTTATTCGCCTTTTGATTGCAGAAAACAACGCTTCGCGGGCTAGAACATGACTTTGGACATTTACAACGTTTCACAACTTGCAGTTACAACAAAAAGAAAAACGAACGAACGTGCGCAGACCCACACAGCTACTGCTGCAGCAATGCAGAGCGTCTGCTAGAGCAGTATGGGGGCCCACGGTACGCATCTAGTTTCCGAAGCCACCCGACGGCCAGGCGCACAGGAATGATAAAAGCCAGCTGCTCCGTAGTTTTTTCGTTTCTGTTAAGCTGTCACTTGTCAGCTACAGGCATTAAACCACAAAGTTGACCTATTAATAAAGCTCCACAGGAAGTTTGTTTTAATTTTCGAACAGTCATCCACCTTACCTTATGATATTGCGGATCATGTTGACGTTCTCAGCTGCAGTAATTACTTCCCAGATCAGAAAATACGTTGATAGTTTACGCTGCTGACATTTCAATCATGCAATTATACTATGCAACTACGCTGCCACTCATGAAGATCGCAGCTGGAATGCCGTCATATGCCGTGTCCACGGAGCGGAGCAAGAAAAGGAATATTCTGCTGGATGTATCACACTAGTAGTATACAGGGCCTCAGGTGGCCTCAGGGCTTCGAGACTCTCATGCACTCTCATGACTGTTGATCCCATTCCACCATCTGACCCTGCAACAAAAAATAAACTCTGCAGATTTATATGTAAAAGACAGGTCAGCACGTAAAACCAGCACCGCTACGTTACATGATGTCCAAAACAAACAGTAGACTGAAGCAATATGTATGTTAGCGCCATCTTTTTTTGTGTGGCAGTTACCAGCTTTTAGCGACAGTGGCTGCAATGGCATTGGTGGCTGTAATTAGTATAAAGGCTTCTAATTATTTGTTTTCTCATAGAATAGAAAAATTCGTTCAACAGTCAGCCCGTTTTGTATGTCTATTTGGATTAGCAATTATGGCCGCTGCCGTATGATCGCGACTGACGCTCAGCCGGCGTAAACAGTACCGGAGTAGCGGGTATTATGTCCCGTTATTTCTCGAGCTGCCATGCAAAAATATGAGAAGCTTGAGAAGATAGGAGAAGGTACAGCATTTCTTTTAACTCATAATATTTCCCATACGTTCGGTACAAAATCTCAGTTTCCTCTTTCACATATTTTGCAACGCTTGCCTCAACTGTTCCCCAAATATTCCGCCACACTTTAACGTTTAACGCGTTCTAATTCTTGTGATAACTGTAACTAGCATTCCGCGTGTGTATTCACATCCCGTGGTACTTTGATCAGCTACACAAATTCTGTTCTTTATTGGCGACTACTGCTGCTGCGCTGTGTTGTGAAATATTGCGCTCTTCGTTTCAGGCACTTACGGGACTGTGTTCAAGGCAAAAAACAGAGAAACGCAAGAGATTGTTGCGTTAAAGCGTGTAAGGCTCGATGACGACGACGAGGTAGAGTGACAGTTTGTTGCCACATTTGTTTGTATTTTCTGCATCACGTTTGTGCGGCTAACCCACTACATAAGTCACCCGTGAAAACAAGTTCCTACTTTGCACAAGTGCAAGCTTAACGTCACAGTGATGAAAAAAAGGGGGAGAACTAGCTAGTTTGCTGTCGCAAAAAGTGTTGACTATCTGGAAATGCTCGTAGTAGACAGACGACGGCCTGAGTTGTACTATACCTATTGAAGTTCAACTCCAGCAGCCAACAAGAAATGTTTATTTATAAAGGGGTCCCTCATGGGGAAAGCGATTTCTGCGATTAGACCAGAGTACCAAAGAATGTTTACCTTGCACAGGCTACTGCATGTCACCTTCAAAATCTTAGTGGCAGATCTCCAAACACTTAAAAAATTGCTTTCTGATCCCTTTAAAATATAGTGTTTTGCACCAGGCTTGCATGCCGCCAATTGTATACTGATTAGAATAGAAAAAAAGAGACTTCATGTAAGCACATGAAACAAGTTTTATAATATCGGGAGCTTTATTATCAATGGACTCAATTGCTTTTGAGTTTGTTACTTAAGGATTGTTCACAGGGTGCCCGTCACTCAAAGGAGGCACTGGGCAGTGGATCACATGAAAGTGAAAGCACCCCTAACCAGATGAGGTATTCTGTAAATGTCCACTCTCTCTAACTCTAGCGCAGATAAGTTAAACAGGAACATGTATCAACTCGCTGAATTTACCCTGCTTCTAAGCCAGTTTCAATAGCACATCAAGTTGGGCGACTTGGTTTCCATTTATGATGAATGTGCCAAGTGCAAAAATGGATACGGACAAGATATATAGAAGACTGGACCAGCGCTTACTCACTTGTAAGTAGGCGCTCTTCCAGTCTTCTATCTCATCCTTGTCCTATGATTCCCAGCTGCCGTAGTCTTGTTTAATTGGTGGTGAAGTGCAAGAACACCTGTGGGCACAGTCATAAGCTTTATGATGATGAACATGAGAGCATGTGCCTCATAGTACATGCAGAACACCCTGGGGAGTGGCTAACGCACCTGTGTAGTTTGTAGGTTTGGCAAATGCGCTCCCTTAGTGTGCTTGTGCACTCTCTGCTGCATCCTACTACCACACCATAATGGTCACGAGACCACATGCTCAATTATTTCCAGATTCCATATGGTAGTGACAGTAGTGATGCACGAGAACTTTTAGGGAGTGCATCCACCAATCTTGTAAGCGGTGAGAGTGCACTAGCGTTCACCAGAGCGCTCTGCACGTACCATGTGGCGCGTGCTTCCTCATTCACTGCCATAAATCCTGTGACTGTACTTAGATTTAGGTGGAAACGACAATCTGAGGTGATCAAAATTAATCTGGAGCATTTCAATACAACATCCCTCATAGTTCCTGCGTTGCTATGGGACATTAAATCCCATGTATCATTCGATCAATTGTTGCTTGTGATGTTCGAGAGCAGCAGGTTGATGTGGTAGACATATCATGGGCCTTTATTTGATGGCAGTGAACAAAGCCATCAATTTTTTTTGTGTGTGTGAAAATTTCTCATAGACTGAAGTCCACAACTTTTGCTTTAGATGATTTTTCGCTCATAGAGGTAACAAGTACATCTATGGCATAAAAAGAGTATGCTCATTCATGGCAGTGAGGAAAAGGGGGATACTAAAAAGCCCTAACGTTGTGGTGAACTGGGTTTTGAATCTTAACTTTTCATTGCAGGGGGTGCCAAGTTCTGCGTTGCGAGAGATCTGTCTTCTTAAAGAATTAAAGCACAAAAATATTGTGAGGTGAGTTCCTGAATTCTGCTTAACCCCTTAAGGGATCATAATTTTTTTTTAATGGTAATGAAGTAGCTGCTTTTCTTTATCACCTCAAATGCTCCAAGAGCATGCTTAAAAACACACAAAGAATTCTGAAAACCTTGTATAGCAAAAAGTAATTGTTAATTTGCCACCCATTTCACTCCTTGAAGCTTTGTGGAAACGTCTGCTGCCGTGCAAACTACTGCATACAGCCAGAAGCATGATAGCACTCAATACAGAATACTTCGAGCTGCACTTTCCTCACACCACCCACACAAGAATCGGGTTTTCTTGTGAATGTTGTTCCTGTTGCCGTCCAATTTTAGGTAGCAAATGGCACACCAGCATGTCCATGGATGGATTGATGGATCAATGTTATGAGCATCCCCTTTGCAACGGGCCCGGTGGGTTGCACCACCAAGCTCTTGCTATTATACAGCCTAATGTCCTACCTAGGTTAAAAAAGTTTTAAAAAAGAAACGCTATGAACTCCCACAACCAAATTCTCAAACCTGCTATTGTGAACTTTGTTTTTGTATGACTCCGTTTTTTGTCATTTCCCTACTTCTCTTCCACTAATCTTCCAATCGCCTCTTACTAATTTCTATTGCAGACATGTTTACTTTCCCCCTGCTCTTGCTGAACCCAAGGGCTTCAAGGAGGGCAGTGGTGCCTAAATGAATTGCTGGGCAGATGTCTTCACATTCTAATAAAACATGCTCCATCGTTTCCCTAGCTTTACTGCAGCAAGCGCATGCTTCTTCTTCCTTATTATATCTCGCCTTGTAGGTGCGTGTTCTAATGCATCGTGATCTCATTTCAAAAAGTAATGAGCTTCCCTTTGCGTTATCATAGATGGTTTCTTTCCTGATTTTGTCTTTTCCTCTTAAGTAGTTAGTCATAAGGCAGGTTTCTTTTCCATTGCCGCCACCGATGAGATTATTTCCGCCTCTCTTACTTACCGCTTGACGTTCTTGGTTGCTGTGTTGCTCACCCTGCAGGCTGCATACTTGCTGGTAAGCTTCCTAGTTCTTTCCCTGCACTGTTTTTTTTTCCACTGTTTTTTTCCTCCAATGTTTTTCCTGTACAGGTACCTCAACACTCCCCTAGCCCATTTACTTTCTTCCATGTTCCTCAGTCGTTCTTCATAATCAATTTTACTGTGAGGCTTCCCTCACTTCAAAACTAGTCCAGCTCACATCACCCTGCACAGCTTCATTGGTAGTCTTCCCGTGAGTGCCCAATGCGAGGCCTCCCACTGGCCTTTGGTTGCCATTGAGTCCTGATTGTACCCTTGATTTCAAGCAAACAACCGCATTTACAAAAGTAAGTCCTGGAACCATTGCACTTTTGAGATACCCTGGAGCCCCTTGTACCTATTGTATCCTCATAGCGCTCTGTGCTTCATTATGGCTACATTTATCTTCCCCTTTACTGTTATTGTTTTTTCCTGTGTTTCCATATATCCATTGCCTTTGTTTATCCATATACCAAGGTATTTATATTCTCTTACTCGAGGTATTTGCTGGCCCTGTATTGCGACTGTCTGTTCACTGTTTTCATTGAATACCATAACACCTGATTTTCTAACACTAAATTTCAAACCTAAATTCTTGCCTTCCTGTCCACAAATATTAGCCAGACGTTGCAAATCACTTTGCTTGTTAGCTAGCAACACAATGTCGTCCACATAAAATAAACCTGGAAGCTGCTGCTCTACTACTGTACCCGCCTATTTGTATGAGAGATTAAACCCAATATTACTTCCTTCTAGCGCCCTCCCCATCCTCACCATGTACATCATAAACAGCCGTGGGGATAAAGGGCACCCCAGCCTCAGTCCCTTGTTGATACCAACTTTCCTCTCGCTCCTCATCCCTTCCCATGAAACGCAAACGGTATTTTCTAGGTGAGTCTCTCTCAAAAGCTGCAGACAATCGTCACCTAAGCCTTCCCCTTCCAGAATATCCCACAAAATGTTGCGGTCTACGTTGTTATACGCTCCTGTAATGTCTGAAAAGGCCACATATAATGGTCTGCTTTCTACTCTTGATATTTCAATACACAGAGTAAGAACAAATAAGTTATCATCCAAACACCTACCTATTCTGAAGCTATTCTGAAGTTCTCCCAAAATGCCATTATTCTCTGCCCATGCTTGCAGCTTTAATTTGATTGCCTGGATTGCTAGCCTGTATATTACCGATGTAATGGTCAATGGTCTATACGAGTGAATTCTGTCTTTCTCCCCCTTATCTTCATAAATTAAATTCATTCTTCTTTGTCGCCAACTGTCTGGTATTCATCTATATTTTAAAGTTTTTTCCACTGTTTTCGCCAGAGCTTCCTTACTTTTTTATCCTAGTTCATTAATCAGCCTAACGGGAACCTTATTTGGCACTGTGGCTGTGCACTTAGGAATTTTCTCTTCCGCTTTCTTCCAGTTGAAATTTGTTAGCACCAGCTCCTTTTCCACTTGCGTCTCTTTCATGCTCTTTTTTTCTTCAAATAGAACCTCATCAATGCCTTGGAAAGATTCGGCTGTTATTTTTCGGATGTAATTTAATGCCGCTTTCCCTTCCAATTTGTTTCCATCTTCGTCTAGGATGTGTTGTTGTATGGCTGTTGACTTCCTGCCTAATAATTTTATGTGGTTCCAAAATATTCTAGGTGTGGCCTTCTTTTTCTCACGTATTTCTGACAACCAATGTTCACTTTCACCTTTTATCTTTGCTTGCACCAGTATTTGACCCATAGACTTTTT
Source organism: Dermacentor albipictus (assembly GCF_038994185.2). Taxonomy (NCBI): domain Eukaryota; kingdom Metazoa; phylum Arthropoda; class Arachnida; order Ixodida; family Ixodidae; genus Dermacentor; species Dermacentor albipictus. The sequence goes on from NC_091821.1 coordinate 373,903,152, forward strand.
CTCCTGGTATATTTCCCATTTACTGGCTACTTCGCCCTGCGACAACTGTGCCTTCTTTGCCTGCCTGTGCTCTCGGGATGCTTTCTGTCGCTCGATGATCGCTTCTCTTATCTCTTTGTTTATCTTCTCTTCTCTTTATCTTCTCTTATCTCCTTGGGAAAAATAATAAGCATAACTTTAAGAGACAAAAAGACAAACATGGTAGCTGATTTTCTAGTTTAGATTAAGAGAAAGAAACCGAGTTGGGCAGGTCATGTTATGCATAGGTCAGATAACTGGTAGTCCATAAAATAATGTTACAGTGAATGCCAAGGGGTAAAGCACAGTTGAAGACAGCAAAGAATTGGGTGGTGTGATGAAGTTAGGAACTTGGGAAATGCTCCTGTATTTTTGACATGCTGGAGCAAAGTATAAATTTTGGGGAGCTTGGCAAACCACTAATAAGTCATTACAGTAATAGTTATTTATAGCTGAAATAACACCTCGGCATTTTTACAGTGAAGCTGTATGTAGCTACCCTCTGGTGGTGGTTGATGCGCATTCGTATACGCATTGCATAGACACGAAAAAGTGTTTGTCTCCAGTTTCTCGCGAATGTTCTGTAGCTCTCAACCTAATGTAGGTATCCTGGAAAAAAAAAATCATACTGAAATTGGCCACTAGGATGACTGTATCATTATGCTAAGTTTCATTTACTTATCATAATTAGTTCACAGTGAAGTGTTACAGAATTCCCGATTGTTGTCAATACATGGCTGTCTATGGAGAGAGTACAGCTACAGAAAATGGCTGTAACTCTTATCAAAACTGTCTCGAAACAAATCATACTGAAATTGGCTGCTAAGACCACTCTAACATTACACCGAGTTTCATTTATTTTTCATGATTACGTAGTTCACAGTGAAGTTGTAAATATTGTGGAATTCCTGTCTGCCATGCGGCGTTCCTTGCACATGTCACTACTTCATAAAAGAATAACAATAAATCACTTCACAGTGAAAAAAATTATTCGTTGTCTGTGTCTTTCAACAACAACAACAATAACAATAATAATAATAATACTTATATATACATAGACGTGTCAATTGAGGTAAAGCACACTACATTTTTGCTGCTCGTCCTTCTTCACAGAGTGGAAGGGCTGATGAATTTTTAGATCTTATTTTTTTTTGTGTGTGTGTGCATGTACAAATTTACTTTCCATGACCATAAATAAAGGTGGTTAAGTTCTTTTTTTCTTTTTTCTTTTCTTTTATTATAGGTGTAATGGTGTATGGTTTTTCTGTGTTTATATGATTTCAGGTTTACTCACCTAAGAGATGCTGTCCTATACTGGATGCTTTAGTTGCAGCACAGGATTAGAGCTTTAATATGTGCTATGATTTAATGCAATATAAATATGAATACAGTTAAACTCTTGATTCTGATGGCAAGTTGCAATGTTTTCTTTTCAGGCTACATGATGTTCTTCACAGTGAGAAAAAACTTACTCTTGTATTTGAGCACTGTGACCAAGACCTGAAGAAGTATTTTGACAGCCTCAATGGTGAAATTGACCTCGAAGTTGTTAAGGCAAGTACACATTCTGAGCAAGGAGCAGTCCAATCGAATCAGTAGTCATATCAAGAGAAAGAGTGTGCATTATTTCCCTGAATTCATTCAATCACTCCTCACATTTTTCACATTTTATTCATAGAGTTCTTGCATAAGAAAGCCCTTAGTGCTTGTCTAGACATGGGCATTATTGCAAGTAATGTGGCATCATTAGGTGTATTTTAAAACCAGTAGCTTTCTTTGCCTCTTTTGCCTGTTTTCGTGAGCGGTGGTTGGCGGCCAGACCTTCACTGCCGACGCAAAGGCACTTGCTTTTGCACAATCCGATTGCGGGGCATATGAATCCATTGCCAAACTCCAACTAGCTCTTTCAGGTGCACGTGCTTTCGCACAAAAGCATTGTGACAGCTTGAGGTTTAGATGCTGTGGTCAGTGGCAGCGCCGTATAGTGTTCCTCTGCTTCTCGGGCCGATGGTTGCTTAACATATTCATCAACGAAGTCTGCTGCGTGTCTCTTGTTGAGATGCGGTGTTTTGTCTTGCCAGCTCACCACAGTTTCATTTAAACCGACTTCTGCACTGTATAGGATTTGCACAATATCAAAGTGTGTGATTGGAGGAGTTTCTAGCCTTTGTGTAGTCGACAAGCACAGAAGTAAAGCAGAGGTGCCCAGCCATTGTCATGCCAGATCTGCCACCACCCTGTCATGGTTCTGTAGTCATGCCCTCTTAGTCGTGTTGCCACCATCATGCCCGTCGTCGCCACATTATCGTCAACGCACTGTCATGTTGTCTACCCAAACAGGCCGATGATAATTTGTGCTGCCATCATCTCAGTGCCAGCCATGTACTTTATAAGTATTGCTAGTGTGTCCGTTTTATTTCTACTGCACACATAAGCTATTTTCTTGCTCTTACAATCATCTTTGGGAGTCTCTGCAACAAATTCTTTTTCTAACGTGCTACTTCTGGTATGCACACAGAAGAAAAGGCTAATCGCATTTTATGTTGGTTAAAACTGTGTTGTCACTGTCGTGAAATCCAATGTGATTTGCTTCACTGCAACTCAGCAATGTCACACAAATGTTGTGCAGATATCCAAAAAATGGAAATGCTCAGCAGTGTTATGTAGACTTGCATGTGACATGCTCTGTTGTGCATGTTAGAATGGTAATACTGTTGACGTCCTTCCGGTGCCAACAGCATTGTAGCATGTTGGGGGAGGTCTCTTGTCTGTAGTGTGCTCAATCCTTCAGCGATAGTAAAAACTAATACTAAACCATTTTTTATTGCTAAAACATCTTTCTCAAACGTTTAATTGCACTTCTTTAGAAGGGGAAGGCCAATTATTAGCAGAGAAGAAAAGGCCAACATTCCCTGTTTTTCCTTATTGCCATGCTAAAGCTGGTGTTTCCTTGAAGTCAATGTGATGTTGAGAATTTCATAGTAATGCATAGTGCTTCTTTTGCCTCCCTGATTTTTTTTACTGAAAAAAAGTTCCCTGAAGCTTTCAGCTGAGTCTCAGCTTACTTTCCCATGTGATATCATCATCAGCCTATTTTATGTCCTATGTAGAACAAAGGCCTCTGCAAAACAAATGTCAATTATTCTTGTTTTACACCATCTGACACCATCTTATGCCTGCAAATTTCCTAACTTCACCACATCACCTATGTCACATTTCATACATAGCAGGCAACATTACGAAGGTTAGAGATACTACTCTCACTGCTCACATTTGCAACCGAAAAATATTGCCTTGCACATAAAAAAAATGATGTATATTTACGTCATGTAATTTGAGGTACACTAGCTCTCATACTTCTACGTCACAAAATATGACATGTATTACACGAAAGGCATTCCAGATCAGAACCTATTTACCTCCAAATGAACAGAGTGACATTTATGTGTGACTAGTGGGCACAGTGCAGTGTTGTGTTCGTGACCAAAACATACTATATCGCACACTGGAAGCGCGAAAGTGCACAAATTATGCGTGATTTGACATAACCTTCTGTCAACAAGTTGCAGCTGTAATATACGAAGTAGGTATTCCACAGAAAGGCATAGGGAAATTTGTGTGGTGAGAATACTATTACCCAATACTTGATCAGCTTGCGCAGCGTTGCTTGCTGTGTATGAAATTGAGTATAGGTCTTTAATGTCCTCAATTACGCTTCCTTTCCCTTGGCACCTGTTCTGTAACTCTAATAGACCACCGGCTATCTGCCTTATGCGTCACATGTCCAGCCCAACTCAGTTTTTTCCTTCTAACAAGAACTAAAATAGTACTGGCTTCCCCATGTTTATTCTCTCATCCACACTACCGTTTTCCTGTCTCTTGATGTTACACCTATCATTTTCACAGGATTGAATCCCGCCCACGGCGGCCGCATTTTGATGGGGGCGAAATGCGAAAACACCCGTGTACTTAGATTTAGGTGCATGTTAAAGAACCCCAGGTGGTCGAAATTTCCCGAGTCCTCCACTACGGCGTGCCTCATAATCAGAAAGTAGTTTTGGCACGTAAAACCCCATAATATTTTTTTAACACCTATCATTTTTCATTCCATTGCTCATTTCACGGTTCTTAATTTCTTCTCAAGTTTTGTTGTTATGTAATGTAATGTAATCTCACTTTGTTCATAAGCAGTCACTACTAGGAAACTGCTGTGTGAATGCAAAAAAAGGGAAAGCACATATAGAAGACACTACATTCATGCAATCTTTATGAGTCGTCTTGTGTGCTGTCCTCTTCTTCACATCTGCACAGTAATTCCCTACCATAACCATGAACGAACCAGCCACTCACAATGTTCATTTCAAGCTATAACTAGTTTGGAGCAGAGGCTGTCAAAATCTGTAACATCACAGGGAACTGAATGATGAAGTTTCTTCTAAAGTTTTTCTTTTATTATTCTTGTCCTGTTCCTAATCTTTCTCTTTTTATTCTTTCTTTCTTGTTTCTCTCCTAATATATATATATATATATATATATATGTGTGTGTGTGTACTTTTACACCATATATATATGGTGTAAAAGTATAACCTGTGTATGTTGGGTTGAAGTGAGGCATAACAACTGGTGCTAACCATGCTCACAATCCAGTGTCTATGATTCATAAATTCGCCCATTCTGATAAATGTAGTGCTTTGGGCTTCAAATTGAACGGTCATGTTTGGGTAGTGTTCACTCATGAGCTGCCGTCATTTTGAAAACTTAAGCAGTGTCATGTATGTGGGATATCCATCTGTTTACATTTCTTTTATTGTGGCCAGTTGTTATGCTGTTGATGAGATTTTATTCTGGCAATGCACAATAATCAAACTAACGTGTGTTCTGTGTTTGCAGTCTTTTATGTTCCAGCTTCTTCGTGGCCTTGCATTCTGCCATAGCAATAATATCCTGCATAGAGACCTCAAGCCACAAAACCTTCTCATTAATAAGGTATTATATTTCACTTTTTCAACAATGACTTATGCATAAGTGTGCGTGCCATAGCCCCATGATGGCTTTTCTTACGTTCTAATTGATTTATTGTCGCTATACACAATGCATCACTTACGTATTAGTAATATTCTGAGTGAGCTAAGAGTATAAAGTATTGTCCATTGACTTTCATTCTCAGACAATAAAGAATAATAGCCCCCAACTTAAAACCATCCTGAGACATATATAAAGTGTGGCAGGTAAACCTGCCTGGTCATGAGGTTATACAATAAAATATGAGCCAAATATTGCTCCTCTATTTACAGCAGAAAAGCTGTGTCTTCGGTAAACAAATGCTCCTTTCCTACATCTGTTTCAGTACTTTATCTCTTGTTGCTTGACTTCTGTAGCTCTTGGGGCATCATGTGGGTCGCTTCATGTGTAGTGCATTATGTCTGTAGAGGAAACAAAGCTAGCAAATGCAGCAAGGCATGTGCATATAATCAATAGTGGCTTGGTCACTCAAGAAAGATAAAGGGATGAAAGTGTATTGCAATGGTGTGTCATGGGGTAGAGCATTGTGAATGTTGCCTTTCTCCTACAGAGATTATGCTAATAGAGACAACAGGTCATGGAATACAAGTGTGGAAAAAGCTAAATGTTGCCACAAATACTCCCTTTAGGTTTAGGCATTTACTTACTCATTAATATTGCATGTGCTTTCACTGAGCTATCAATATTTAGTTTCAGCTCTTTCTCAAGGCACTCTCCAGGTATCTGGTTGTTAATGCTTTGTGAATGTTGTTGGTTCTAGCAAGGTGGGACTATAGTTTGGCTTATACATGTGCATATAACACATTATTTGATTGTGATGACCTACATTTGACCAAAAATGCACCCATAAATATGGCCCATCATGTCACACATAAATGGGGGGGGGGGGGGGTAAGCGACTGTTAGCTGTGGCATTTGATCTGACAATGGTTGAGCTCACGTGCCACTCTCGCCAAAGGCAATTTCAGTTTAATAGCCTCTAGCTGACCCAAATAATTAGTGTTTTGCTTCACTATTCACATGGCGCCAACTGTATGTGATAATATTCTTGCTGTCTAGTTGTGCAGGTCAGAATTAAGGGGTCTTTTGCAGCTAGAGCACTCCTTGACATTGGGCAGTATGCCTGCATTCGAAAACATTTACACCTATTTTTAACAACCTGTAGTCAACTAACTTCTGTCTATGATTCTACATTTAGAGTACTTAGAATAATGGGATAAGATGACTTTGATGGCAGCCGAGCGTTAATTTTGAATATATTCACCGATTAACACTCTTGGAAAACTCTTCTAGGAGGTGCTTTCTGACTAAATTTGTGCAAGCAATTTGTGCAAGCAAAATATCGGACACGAGTATTATTAAAAAAACACAGATAAACATAGAGCGAAAGTGCGCAGTTCTCACAGTGATAAATGAAAACATGAAAGACCTGCCGTGGTGGCTTAGCGGCTATGGTGTTGCGCTGCAAAGCACGAGGCTGTGGGATCAAATCTCGGCCAGAGCGGCTGCATTTCAATGTGGGCGAAATGCAAAAATGCCTGTGTTCTGGGCATTAGGTGTGTGTTCAAGAACCCCAGGTGGTCAAAATTAATTGGGAGTGCCCTACTACAGCATGCCTCATAGTAAGATTTGTGTTTTGGCACATGAAACCCCACGATCAATTTTTTTTTCTTTAAATGTGAAAGGCCATTTGTATTGGTCTGACGCTCTTGGCAACTTTTCCTTTCAGAATGGAGAACTAAAGTTAGCCGACTTTGGTCTAGCAAGGGCATTTGGAATTCCAGTTAGGTGCTATTCAGCTGAGGTAACTGTATTTTCACTTGCAGTAGTTGTTGAAAGGTACTTAAAGTAGTGAGCAGATAAATAGACTTTTTCAACATCTAGGTGGTCACGCTTTGGTATCGGCCACCAGATGTTCTGTTTGGGGCCAAGCTCTACACAACGTCCATTGACATGTGGTCTGCTGGCTGCATTTTTGCAGGTTGGTCTGTTTCTTTCTCATTATTATGTATTTGCTTATTTTTAATTAACATTTGTGGTTGCTTGTTTATCATTGAAGCAATGTGGTTTCACACAGATGACAGTGTAACTTGCAAAACAATGGAACACACAATTGATTTAATTGAATATTTAAATATAGAATAGTGGCACATTGAACGATAGTTTCATTATTGCATTAGTTCGACCTAAGAAGTCCCCAGAGAGAAATGTGCAGATATTTTGCTGGGAAATCTTACCTCTATTGCGCCGCAAAATGTGGCTTTGCGTAAATACTAGAGAGGACAACGCACTTTGCTTCATTGGCCACCTAAACTTCCGTCTGAATGGGATCGTAGTTGCCGATACATAGTCTGAAATGGCGAAGCGTCAGTTTTTTGCTGCCAGTGGTTGGCCACTGGGGCGGATGTAACATCAGGCTTGCCACTTCGCGGTGTGGGTTCAGCACTCTGTCAGCGCCACGGCTGTCGGCGACGGGAGGTGTGTGCGCCGCATGGGCATGCTCTGTGCGTATGCTGGCCAGCCGGAAATAAGAACTTCAGTATAACTTGCAAATGATTATTTTACAATAAAATGAATCAGCAGTAGCAATATGTCATTATGCATTGGTCTGCGGCTGCTAAAGCAGCATCTACCTAATACCCCATCCCCTTCCTCCCGTGCTTTGCGTCGGCTCATTTTGCCCCCTCGGCAGGAACCCTCTGTGTCAGGCCTGGTGACGAAGCATAGGTAAAGAACAATTATTGCAGAAGTCAATTCCAAAGTATTTATGCCCTGTCATGTATTGCAGCTCAACTAGGGACAAACGGAGCAAAGCATGTTCTCCTCTGTGGTGCACTAGTAATCAGTGAAATGCACATTCTAAGAAGTGAAAGTTCCCAGATGAATCTCTCCCAACTCACGTGTGCGCATGATGCTCGGTCAAATACAAAAAAGAACGGGTCTCCAGCACATTGGCAAGAAAGGAGGCTGCTGTGATATGGGGGTATGAACTGACATCTGTATACAAAGTTTAAAGGCAAATTGCAACAAAATTTTGTGCTGCATAAAAAGTGTCGTTTTAGGTAGTGTAGACACAGAGGAGGTTCCATGCAAAATTTGACATTTGAAACATCATGCAGCAGAAGTGTCTGAAAAAGCTAGAAAAAATAGATGTTTTTGATACCAAAACTGAGGGGGGAAAAATGCTGCTATTACCGCTTGCCGACAGTGACGCATGACCTAGAATGCATGGCTCCTCGGCGTCACCTCCACGATAAGGCTGCACCTGCAGCTACCCATGGCATACTGAAACATCTCGAAAGCGATATGCTAGGACTTGGGTTATGGTGCCAACCAACAGGTGCAAGCGTCATCCGCTTAGGTTCTGTTCAGAGGCTGCTAAGAAGGAAACTATATAATTATCAACCCTGAGGCTCTGCCAAGGTTGCTTCAGTGATACACTATACTATTCATTTATAACAAGTTTAGCCAGAGTGAAACTTTGTTGCAGTTGGCTTTTAGAAGTTCAGATAGGACATTCCAAGAGGAACCATACAGCACTGATATGTATGCGCTCTCAGGTTATTCTTATGCCTTGGTTTTCCAACATCATGTCATCTGAAGTTTTCTTCTTTTTTTTTTTTCCTTCGTGCGGTGGGCATCATAAAAATTTTTTCAAGGTTGGCGCCTGTATTGCTTTGTGAGCATCGGTGCACCCAAATGTAACTTCACAAGTTCTTATACAATGTAATGATCACGTAGCTGCTCTCAACATTGCTTAGCATCTCAGTTTGAACCTTGTAGCATGCATATACATGCCAACATTTATAATTTTATCAGAAAATGCCTCATTTCCAGAACTTGCAAATAATCTTATGATTTTTCATTTGCACCTAGTTTAGGCCAAAACTTTTTTCTTAAAGAATGCAGGTACTGTTGCTGACGAATTCTTTACTGCGTAAGTTTTCTAACTAAGCAGCAATACTGCCTCATAGAACCAACATATTACAGCAACCAAAATGTCAGCTGCCTACATGAACATTTCATGAATAAACTTCATAAGCGTTTCTATTTGTAGTCCAGATCATTATTGCTGCCACTATAGAGCAGAGGCCGTGTTCTTACAGCGTCCATATAAAACAGTCTGCAAATCTTTAACAAGCAGTGAACAACTTGTGTAATAATTTGTAGCATTTTTCATTATATTTTAGTATTTCTTGCCTTCAGCTGCAGTATTTCCCAAATTATAATGTTGGCACATGGGCATACAGCTTGTGGTAGCAGAATACTTCTGACATGCTTCTGTGGCACATCAGAAGCAATGCACTGCCATATACTGGTCTGTTTGGTAAGGAACGTTCACCACTTTCTGTATTCAAGCTTGCTTATTTCTAAGTACCACATGCATTTATGTTGTAGTAGAAGCCTGCCACATTTTAAGAATAAATTCCATTTGGCATCATTCTAAATGCTGTTGAATACAAACTGATGTGAAATTTTTCGCTGGCTTTCACTCTTTTCATGGTAATATCTGAAACTGCTTGATTCTGAAAAGAGGATTACTTAAGGCAAACCTGATACATACAAGGACTACTGATAACATATTGTGATTGTGCCTGAGATTTCTTATAGCTCTAGTTAATACTGTCTCAGAGAGCCCATCACCGGATTTGGGCATTGCAAAACAACAATTGTAGCGTGTAAATAGCACATTGGTGATCATGTCTGCAAAGGGTTCCACCAATTTACAGCATGAAAGCAGCTGAAAATTCAAACAAAAGCTTACACGCTATTCTCCTCAAAGGAAGCGCTCCAGTTGCGAAAGAGATGGTGCCATGCGCAGGGCACTTCTGCATAGCATGCATGCTGCTCAATAGCCAGCCAGTTGCAGCCAGTAGCAGCCAATAGCCCATCGATAGCCAGCCAGCTACAGCAGGAACAACTTGGAGATTCCTGTGAAATGCAAAGTATGTAGAACCAAATGCACTATGTAGAGCCAAATGCACTATGCAGCCACTGCTACTACTAAACTCCTTTAAAAAATTCTTACAAAAGAACGCTTTCTGCATGGCCCTTTACGTCGACTGTATTACCAAAATTTCTGACTGAGCCTAGTGAAGGATCCTTTAATGGTGTATAATCTTGCAGCAAGCTTGGACTGCATACTCTCCCATATAGTGAAAAAGGTTTTCATTCATTATACTACTCTCTCTCTCTCTTTTTCAGAGCTTGCGAATGCAGGAAGGCCACTTTTCCCTGGGAGTGACGTTGATGATCAACTAAAACGGATATTCAAATATCCTTCAAGGTTACTAGATTAACAAAACACGTTGCAGGGCTAGTTGGTGATGCATTATTTTTCTTTTTTACAAAAGTAATCCAGCGCTACCTTTTAATACGAGGACACAGAAAGACTTTACAGGATGGGGCGCTGCCTGCCAAGTCTTTCTGTGCCCTCATCTAAAAAAGTAGCGCTGGATTGCTTTCGCAAGGAAGAAAAATAAGGTTACTAGAGCTGTTTCATTTTATGTTACCAGAGTGTGCATCTGTATTTATAAAAAATTCTTCTTGCACAGTTCAGTTGTTGTTGTTGTTGTTGTTGTTGTTGTTGTTGTTGTTGTTGTTGTTGTTGTTGTTGTTATTTCATTTATGTGCACTTTCAGTACTGTGTGGCATGGTAGTATACTTGCTCATGATATGTCCAAAGTGCTCATTACCAAATGCTAGACTGTCTTGGTTGTAGTGCTCTGTAAAAACACAGTGATCATTATCATCCTAGTCACTTCTACTATACTGCCAGACAAGGATTCTCCCAAAGATCTAAAGTTACCTGTTCTATTTCAACCGAACCCACCGAGTGCCATATACCGTATTTTCGCGATTCTAAGCACCCCCCGATTCTAAGCACCCCCCTCTATTTTCACGAGAAAATTGGGAAAAAAGTTTGCATGTGAATCTAAGCACCCCCCTATTTGTTAGGAAGAGCGTGTAGCCAAGGCCGCCAAGCGCACTTGCTCACTCTGTCATCGAGCCGGAGCTGTTGGAATCCCGAGGTGGCACGGAGTTCGCGGCGCGAGTACGCCGTACAGCCGGACTGTACGGCTGTACGGCGAAAGCTGCAGAAAGCGTCCCCATCAACCATGGCAAAGTGGATTTCGGACGTGTGTGGAAGTGGGTCCAGGTGGACGTTGTGGTCAAATCATTTAAGAAGTGCGCGATCCCAAACCACTTCGATAGAACGGAAGACGACCTGCTGTGGGATACCGACAGCGGCGGTTCAAGCGGTGCGACGAACTCGAGTGGCAGTGATAGTAACTGAGCATCTGACACAAGCGGTCGTTCACTGTCTGCACTTATTTTTCCTTTGAATGTCTGTAAAATAAAATGTTATTTCTCGCACCCGTCTCGTCGTGATGTTGCAGCGAAAAGGGAGGGGGGGGGGGGGTCATTCTAGATTTTTCGAATCTAAGCCCCCCCCCCCCTCACTTAGGGTATAGCGATCGTGAAAGAAAGGGGGTGCTTAGAATCGAGTAAATACGGTAACTCCAAGTGATTTGCTGGCACTCTCAGCCGTATTTTGTTTACAAAGGCATGTTGTCTATCTTCATAAAAGGTCTACAAAAGCAGTACGCCTTCAATTTGTTCATTTAGCTGAAATGTCTCTCTCCCTGCCTACCCTTCTGTTTAATTGTGCACGACCTCAAATGCTGTCCTGGCTGGTTCTTTATTGTGAGTCATTCTCTTGGCATGAGCTTTTGCATGCATTGCTATGAACTTCTTTAAATGTTCTGTGACAGTGTAATGTGACACGTATCGGAACAAACGAATCATTCTGGAAGAAAATGCTTGGTCACTGCACTTAGGAGGACTTCTATTTACAGCGTGTATAAAATCTGCTTCCGGTTTTTATGCATCTATGATGCAAATAAATTATGTTTAACATCAAAGTTAAATCAAGTAGTAGCCTCCTTGACAAGCGATACGCTCTTGGGAACACCGACCGAAGATACTTGGCCAGGGATGACACAGCTACCAGATTACAAGGTAAAAAAAAAACATTTATATTCTCTAGCTTTTCTTAGTGTTTTCAGTTTTTTTCATCTCAGTCATCAGTAACCAAATTAGCGCAGAATGTTAATCTTAAACCGCCCTCTGTTAACCTGGTGGCATCAGCTATGACTCTTCTTGTTTCCTTCTGGGATGTTGCTTTCTGTGTTGAAAAGGAAGGCCATCTGCACTTTTAGTGAGCCTGTGTAGGTTATGTGATTATAACATTCTGATGTAAATATATATACTAATTGTCATCACAGGAACATGACACGCAAAATAAAGCACATGGAAAGAACATAACCTATGGCACAGCACTGTCATTTGCCGTATGCTTTTCATTTCCTGTGTTTTGTGCACTTTTTGTGTTAACACATAGCACATTGCCTGTCTGAACAACCTTGTTCATGCTCTGTATGCTCAGAAAAGCTTTTCTCGCTAAATTTGCAGGGTTTGTACGCATCTTTGAAACCCTTGAAAACCCTTGAAATTGGAAAGAAAGACTCAAGGGCCCTTAAAACTCCATCAAAATAAATTGCTGTGTGAATTCCTTGAAAACTAAAGTTTGGGGTGAATTTCAGGGATATGTAAGGACACAGATTATCATCATATAAAATGTGACATACAAACAGTATTGTTCCCATTGATGTCATAGTGTGGATTAGGTGCCACCTTCCCCATAGGAATGATGGAGACCAGGCAATGATGGTGAAAGCAGGAGAGACAAAAGATGTGTAGTATTTACTATGTATTTACATGGTAGTGTGTGGAATCTCGAAGGTGCTCTCGAGCTAGTCTCCGAGCCAGGTCTAGCAATGGACCTTCTGGCCTTAAAAATGTCTGTGCGGTGGGTTCATCTGTGAGTAACCAATCATCCATTGAGGAGACCCCCACTGCCGCATGCCTCATAATCGTACCGGGGGGAGCATTTAGGCATGTAAAACCCCAGATTTTCTCTCTTTTTTTTTACGTTTGTGACCCCAGCTTGTGATAAGGTTGTATTACAAACCATTAGCACTTGGGACGCACACCTGTCTCCAGAATAATGAAGTGACCTGGTGTACAGAGTTCGGACCTGTTAATAGCAACATACAAGCACGTGGCTAACAGTATCGTCCAATCGGTATGCTGTGTGCACTCTGTATCCTATCGGCACTAAAGGTGAATGTACAAGCATGTGCCACAAAATTCTCGTACCCTTTGTTGGGTGCATTGATACTACGCAACACATAAATATCACCGTTAGCCAAACCGGTTTGCTTTCATCAAGCAGGCACATACTTATGATTCAGCATTCCTGAGTTGCCTGTGCTGTTGACTGCGTTGATTAGTTCCTGCGCCTGAGCATCTGTACGCTCCTATGGCATGCAACAGCCGCTATTCATATCCTTTTTATGACAGACATTGCCCAAAAGTGGGTGCCAGATTTTAGTGGCAAACATTTAGTCTCGCCATTAGGGTGATGCCACTTTGAAGGTTGCCATGGCATTGTATATTTCGACTGCATCTTGCAAGTCTAGTTAGTCACTTACTAGTCAAATGGGTCTATATTGCATTCTAATGCAACCAATGACTCAGCCTAACAGGCTTTCGGAACTTCTTTTTTTGAACCCAAACTACCTTTCTTTTTATTTTTATATTTTTTTATTAATAGTGAGCACAGCTTTTCCTGCCATTTCACATTGTCCCACTTCAGAATAAAATTATCTGTACGTCATATAAGAAAGCACCTTGAAGCCCGTGGCCCTCCTCTGACATGCTGGTGCTGAAGTCTCAATGCAAATTTCAATTAATAACAGTTTGGCCTGCATGTTCTTCAGCAGTAAACAGCCTTTTTCCACCAAATAAATGGAGATAGAGTTCTGAAAGGCAGCTTGACCAGTCTAAACTGATTTACTTTTGCTCCTAATCGTATCTTAAAATGTAATGATTATTGCTAACATTACTCTCCTTACACAACATGGTGGAAAGCCTGCAATTGTGTGTTGTTGTTTTTTTTGCCAATCTGTTGCTCATTACTTGCTCTCTCCGCCATTCTCTCCGGCAGTCGTTCCCGCTGTACCACCCAACAACCAGCTTTGCGCAAGTGGTCCCGAAGTTGAGCTGTAGAGGGCGAGACCTACTGCAGGTTTGTGCTAAGCATGTAGAGCAAAGTCAACTATTGCGCTACTTGCTATCCAAGCAGCTTGAAAAGAACAGTGTATTTGTGTTGTCCACTCTCTTTATGTTGTGTTTTATTATGTTGTTATGTTTCTTTGTTATGTTTATGTTTATTATGTTGTGTTTTAGTATGTTGTATGCTAGATTACACACTCATAGTATGAACATTAGGTGTGTTGATCATGCTTTTGTTTATGAGTGGGTTGATATTGTTTGAAATTTTACTCCTTCAGAGGTGGTTTAGTGGAGTGCCTATGAGAGCCAATAGTCTGATATCTGTGTGTTCACTGCAGACTTGCCTACTATCACAGATTTGTATTGTTCCTGCCTGCCAATACCTTTCGCGATGGCTTAGCAGCTATGATGTTGCACTGCTAAGCTTGTGGTATTACTAGTGAGCATAGCTTTTCCTGCCATTTCACATTGTCCCACTTAAGATCAAAATTATCAGCACAGGCTCGCAGCTGTGGCTGTTAAGCTTTTGGTAGCAGAAGAAAGAAAGGAAACATTGATTCAATGCCTGGGAGAGACAGAATAAGCATCATTATTGAGCACCCGGTGCAATGTCTTTTCGCTCCAAGACAGCCCTGGTGGCATGGATCATCAACATAATTTGGAACACGAACAGATAAAAGTTGATCAGAATGGCTGCTACGCATAAATGCATGGTAAGGTAATTTATAGCTGCCCTATAGCCACTTTCCAAACATTATTTTGTCCCAAATGGGCATTCTTGAGTTTGGTTTAAGTCACTGTTGCAAATGCAGACAATCCTGGAAATGCAAGGATACTAGCTAGCCCTTCTCAATTTTTTCACGTTTGAATTTACGCTGGTAGTACATCAATCTCCATCGCACATAGGTTTTCCATTCCATAATGCTATTCTGTCTTGCCAGCAGTATGAGTCTGAGCTTAATGCTCTGGAAATTATCACTGGAGCTTGACACACAGGGAAGTTAGTTATCTAAATGTCAACCTTTGCTAATTATGGAAGATCTTCCCTTGCAAGGTGTAGAATTAAGTTTTTTGAGCTACAGCTCTTGAATGCATACAGTTGCATTGTTTTTACATTTTTGCAACTACTCTACTATAGTTGTGCATAGATATATTATAGTGCTAAAAAAGGTTGTTTAGTATATTGTTTGATAATGGCCTTTTATTGATGGCTTGTGGCTGTAAAGAAACTTTTAGACCATGCCAATTGTATTAATTTCACTGCCATCAGAATTTGTCAAGAAATGTTGTGTACACTTCTTTTTTCTACTGTTACTTCTGCTGTGGCTGCAACGTATCAACAGTGGCCATTTCACTACAAGGTGCCATGGATGCTAAATTTTTCTGCTAAATATAGTACCATGTAGAATATTCTTTTGTGCCATGCTGGTCATCATGAACAGCCATTGTTGTATGTCAACATGAACATGGTTTCTTATCCCAAAACTAGCCGCTCAAGCAGTGCAGCATGGATAGCTAATTTACTTTCATCAACACAACTTGATACCACTCTTGCAAACCATTTTTCTTTTCATAATTTTGTGCAACTGTGTTGTGCTGCTGAATGTGTGCGAAGAATGACGGGCTGCTCCTGTCATTGAAAATGTTATGTTGTAGACAATGTTATAAAAAAAACACATAGGCTGACCATAAATCATAACAGAATTATTGTTCAAAAGTTGTGTGGCCATTTAGTTATTTAATCTTGCTCTCTTGGGATTGGCTTCAAGTTCTTCAAAGCACCTTCATCGCCATCTGGCAACACTTTGCACTCATGGAGGCCAATTTAAGAATGCATAGGTTTATTACGAAAAAGTAGGATAGAATGGCTGTAGTAGCGGCCGATTCGTATCGGCTCGCTCGCTTTTCCCGTTTCATCTCTACGTACTTTTCTAAATACCCTTGTGAATTGGGATGGTGACCTTACTCTAGCTCTTCTCACTCAAATTCTACCAATCATTTCTTATACATGCCATGTTTTCTCTAAGTAGGCGGGACAATCAACAATCCACACTCTGATCGCCCCTTTTCTCAGTCCGGTTTTTGTGACACACAGCCCAACACTTAAAGGAATGCCACATGACCCTCTTACCTGAAGTTCAAGCACTTCGGTGCAGCTGGCCCTTTGCAATGGTGCGCCCTGCAAACGCATAAATCGCCCCACCATCTACTAACCTCAGACCTGCCGCAGAATCTTACCCCCATGCGACGATGCTGCCAGATCTCCCGTTACATACATACGCTTGCTTGACAGCATGAACTGCGTATGTATCTCCCACACCACAACGGGAATGCCGCCACCCCCAGCAGTACCTGTGTATGTGTGTTAGCCCACAAGAACATGCCCATATGCCACTGAGTGACATGCATCTAGTGAGGTGCCTGCATGGCCTCCTGTTGCATACGCTTGTCCATAAAGTGTCCATATATCTTGGACACCGCAGTGGAAGTGCACTATCTCCAGTGGTCCCTGTCTCGAAGAGCAGTACATGTCTAAGAACCCAAATAATGTGCCCTCGGCTGCAAAAAAATAAACAACCTGCATGAATGTCAAGTGTGTGGCCCCTGGGTCCTAATGTGCTTGTGTTCAGTACATGCAAAGCTGATTATGTGAGCAACTTAACTGATGCACATGTTGCAAATATGTACAACATTTTGTCACATACTGAGTGTCACACACAAGTCGCACGCCGAGAGTTGCAGCAGGAGAAAGAAGATGGTGTGCTTCAGTGATATGCCTTTCTATGTCACCAAAACTGGGGTAGCCAGGGAATGCCAGCTCCAACAAAAGAAGTAGGCAATGAGTTGCACAAAAATAAAACAGCTCAAGAGAGGGACTCAAGAATAACTTCTTCTTGAGCGAGTTGGTGTTTGCGTCCTAGCAGCACAGAAACTCGAAAGTGAAATTCTTACATTTTTTTAGTTTTTGCGCTGCTAAGATTATGTGAAGAACAACTCCAGGTTGAATAAAGTGTGTGTGCATCTTGGTGTATGAAATGCTCATACAATAACTCAGACAATCATCATAGGTGGGTTCTGCTTGAATTCTTTTCTTTTTACATGTGTCTTGTGGCTACATTGCATTCCTTCAATTTCCAGAAACTCTTAGTCTGCAATCCAGCCATGCGACTCTCGGCAGAAGAGGCCATGCAGCACCCTTACTTCAGTGACCTCCCAACCTCCATTAGGAACGGCTGATCATCTCGGCATGAGTGCATCGTGGTAACCGGTCCTAAGGCACTGTCTGCTACCGTTTCACTTCATTTGTTTCATTTGAATTCAGTAATGTACATACAGTCAATATCGCAGCTATCATTTCAGTGTTACTACGTTATCATTTCTTGTTTTGTCTTTTCTCAATGGAAGTTGAGTAATGGAATGCTCGTAGTGGAATCGATTAATTCAACAAGTATGTACCTGATTAATGATAGGAATTTGATCGAACAATCAACCTCGGGCAACTCGAAATTAAATGTACTAAACCTCGTGGGGATATTCCTTCCTGGTGCCTAATCCATTTAAGATTAATTTAGTGAAGCTACGCTGTGATTGTGATTTCAAAAGTGTGGTGTGTTAGTGCTGTCGGGGATCTATGTTTACAAACTGTGAGCGCAATTCTTTTGTTGTTAAATCAGTAGCTGAGCATTGCGAAGTGCACTCTGGTATTTGCACACACTGCTGAGACAGTGCCTGTCAATTCCAGGCTGCGTGCCGAGAGTGGGACAAAGCTTTTGACGATACTGACAGTCCGTAAACTTTGGTCCTTGATGGTACAGACATTGTATCTCAGGTTGATGCTGTTTGCCCAATTAAAATTTTTTCAACATTAATGCATGCTTTATAAAAATGCTGCAGTCTCGTGATTGCTGAATTGCTATATTCTAAAACAGTTCGCACATGTGCGAACTATTCTACATAGCTTTAATGTCATATAACTCCCCAGATTAGGCTGCACAAGCTCTTATTAACAATGAGTTTGAATACATGAGGCTGTGTTGTTACAAACCACTTGCATTAGTGTTGTGAGCAAATTTCTGGACAGTAAAGATATATTAAAATGTGTCATGCGGTATTTTTATGTTCAGCTGTTCAGTAAAGAAGCAAAAGGTGTGTTGCTCGTGGCTAGGAAGACCAAGACAATGTAGGCACGAAAGTAGCGCGAGGTGCTTTATATTCAGGAACAGTGGTTTTTGCATATTCTCATATGCCTGCGATACTGACAAGGAAAATAAAAGTGACTTTTGACAGCCACAAATGGTTTGATGTTCACGTCTTGACGAGTTGCTATGTAGTTTGACTATCAAACATAGCATGGCTGTGCGTTTTGGGGAAATGCTCAGAAAGATCACCTTCATTGGAGTAGTTTATTCTTGCTGCATGCATGAAAAGTAGTTTGTGGCTTCTATGTCTAAATGACATAATTTCTGTGTTGCTATATGTTTGAAAGGTGCACTAAAAAGAAAAATTATTTGAGCTGCAGGGCTCACCCTAGAAATTTTTGAGGGGTTGAAATCTTGCGACTGAGGTCAAGGTACACAGGCCACTAGGCTGTCTTTTCGCCCCCACCGTTTCTTTTTTTTTTTTATACGACCATTCTGTTATATTGAATTGTTCACTCACCAATTTCACATTTTGGGCATATTAACGAAAGATATGCAAGCCAGCAAACATCCCCAGGACGAGGAAATGAACAGCTTACCACTGTCAAAATATGTGCAAAAAGCATGCCGATGATTCAAATCCTAGTCAGCTAACAGGAATGCTCCCTGTGTCCACGTCACAGCACTACCAAATCGCACGCTAGTATTTCCTCTTTTCCTTCGCTTTTTTTGTTCACTTTTACACAGCAAAATACAGCACTGCGGCTATCTGAAGCATGATCCTTCATGCTTTGTTTACATTTGAACAAAGGTAAATTTAGGAGTACAGAAGGTGTGCAGGTCCTCTGGAAAAAGCGAGGCCCATGCAAATAGGTGTGCCCGCAGGACCAACCTGCTGCACCCAATAAATCTCCCCTATTTACAGTGGTTTTGAAATGACAGCGTTGCGTCTACCACAGGGCGTCAACGGAAAGCTGCGCGCTCCACAGTGCCGTGGCACATCCCGATCCCCAATTTCCTACCTATTTTTGTTGACAGCACACTAGAAATGGTGACGCGATTTTCATAACTCCTACTTGACATTTCTTTCTAAGGCATTTTCACATGTGATAAAAAAAACCCTGAGGACCACGACAAAAAGAGAAGAAAAAAATTGTAATTAAAGGGCTGGGCAGTTAACCACAACGATGAGCAGCATTTCCTCAGCCACTTGTCATGGGGAGAACCCCCGAGCTGTATTAGTAGTCCATTATTACCATTAGGCATGGTAAGCCAGAAGAGATGCAAAAACCAGAGATAGGTGGCGACATTGTCTTCAAGTTTTTGCACCAGCTTGTTGTGACATCATGGATTTTGATGGCGTCTGCTTAGGCTTAAGTTCTTATCAGCATATATTGACTTAATTGTTTCCCCGAGGAGGCAAGTACTGAACTTGGCAAATTCAAGAACTTTTACTAAGCCATATTGGCCCTGATACAAAATCTGTGACGTCACACTGAAATACCGGCGCTGGAGTTTCGGCCCTAAATTTTAAAAATTTTAACTTTAGCCTCCATTTTCTCACGTAATAACCTATTCCTACAAAATTATTGAAAATTTGAATTTGAAAGAATTCTTTAACAGCATAAACTGTTTTTTTCCCTTTTTTTAGTGTCCATTTGAAAGCAGCACAGGCTTTTATGTCTAAATGACAATGTTTGTGTTTCACTATAGATGAGACCACCCTATTTTACCCAATAAGGATGTGTAACCTTACTGATCTTGTAAACGATATATCATTCTTTGTACAGCATGCAGAGGATTGTCTTTTCTTTTTTTTTTCCAGTTGCCCTTCAGTGGTAGCAAAGCCTTCACTGTCATTTTGTCTGTGCACTTGCAAGTAAAAGTGGTCATAATGTTTTATTATGGTTGCCTTGAAGTTCTTTGCTTTCTGTTCACTTTTAAAAAGGAGTCGCTAAGAGTCTGTGACATGGCACTCGAATTCCTGAAAAGGTTTTGCGACTATACATTTCTTGGCAGCAATTGTCCAAGGCTTGTTAAGTGACAACTATTAAGATGTAATTGTTTTCATGGAAGCATTGAAACATGATTTGGTTGGAATTAATTTAAGCTGGCAAACTTGGTGCACCTCTCCTGTTGGGAAAAGTACCCTCTGCAGAAAGAAGATTGCGAAATTAGTGGTGTCACAAAATGACATCATTACGGCAGTTTGGATACGAGACCAATTGAGAAAGGGGCTTTCAAACTTTACTCTTTTGTCACCACTGGGGATATGCTCATTTTCAATGCTTTTGTGTTTCAACATTTTATTTCAAGATGTAGTAGACCCATCAGGTACTGTGGTACATGATAGTATAGCCTGATCACTGGTGTTTTGAATGGATGTATAGCAGTAATAATTTCTATGACAATTTTTGAGATTTGTTATGTGAAACTTCAAAGAAGCGCCTCAAAGAACACAATTGAAAGTACTAATAATTTGCTATTTTTAGTATAAGTACTGCAAGTAAAGATAATTTGAAGGATACATAATATGCACCTGGTTCCCTACTTTTGTAACCCAGATTGCGTAAAAAAATTAATGAGGATTTGTTGGCATCAATACTAACCATAGTAGTGCCCACACTATGTGGGAAAGCAGTAGCGTTGCAAATGTGAAAAGAGGCAAGTTCCTATTGTACATAGAGCATTTTTTTTACTCATACCAGCAGGCACCTGATTAGTTTATTTCTTTAGGTTCATGAAGCAATGGTTGTCTGGTCAGGGAGCGTAGAGAAGCCTCCTCATGCATGATTATTGCATTTGATCAGCTTTTCTGTACAAGCAACGTGGTCTAGTGTGCATGCAACTAGTGCTGTAGCCTCCTCCTTCTTTGTTCAGTTCCTGTGCAATGCTGTACAGTAATATGGAGTTTTGCACACTATTGTATAATTATGAGTAAGGGCACTTGCACAGGTGGTGTTTAAAGTGTAACGTAAGACAGCTGGTCAAGCTTTGGTGGAAGGTTGGTCTGAAAGAGACTGCTCTTGTGCAAGCGAGAGCCCCACACGATGGAAAGAATTGCTCTTAGTAATTTTTAGGTACACTGTCGAAGTGCTGATGGATAAAAGCAACATATGATGGGGAAAATACAATTGCACTTCGTATTAGCCGAATACATTTATAAAAATAACACGCACTCACAAGCATCTACCATTTGAGACATCGTTAAAACAGCTTTATGTCGGGCTGGAAAAGTGGCAACTCGAGAGAAGCTTCTGTCTTCACTGCTGCAGCCATTTAAAAGTTATGTTGCCAAGTTGACCAAAGCACAAATTTTGAGTCTTTATTGACGTGCTAGGAGCACTGGAGGCTGGTTACGACGAAATCCATAAGTTGAAGTTCTGTCGTTAGAGTGTCATTTGTTGGGGACTATAGTACATGCAGTACCAATGCACAAGCATGTGGTACACAACCCGACTGTTGCGCAACATGGAATTTCAGCAGTGCAGTTTCCCCCATTCATATGTAGCAGTGCTCCAAGGTAGATGTATTCCTTAGTCTCTGTTCATTGCAGATACTAGCTTGCAGACACTTGGGGAAAGCTTATCTCACTTCCTTATCACAGCGTGGAGAAAGAAGCTGACATTGTTTTGGAGACAGTTTGCTGAGGGCTGTACACTGTTTTCGCACAGCATATGGTTTGCATAGATAGTTTGCACAGATAGTTGCACAGATAGTTTCCATAGAACTGCAGGTGAGTACATGCATGCAGCCATACATTGTCTTGTTCTCAACTTCCGCATTTCTGTTGGGAATAAGTGGACAGAGACTGCACAGATTTTGTACAACATTATAGTAACTGCGATGATTTCAATGCAAATTTATGAACACTCTGACACATCCGACTGCAGTTGTAACAAGATTTAGGCCTGTTCGGTTAAAATTTAAATTGCAGGTCACTTCCAATTTTCACAAATAGTTCTGCATTGGCTGCATCCAATTTGCTTACTTTCTGCTTCCCAGGCAGCCCAAACAAACATTTCCTTGGCAATAGTTGCAGCACACTAATTTCAAGACTTTAAAACATCACCGTTAAATGTGTTACAGGCCAAATTATACTGATGCACAGCTTTCCTCTCATAGAGACATGCGAGTCTGCAAAGTGCTCAGGTATGCTCATTTTGTTGAAACAGTTCAGGAGTGTCTGAAACAATGCATTAGGGACAACTTAATTCCCCAAAATTATGCACACAATATTTTGTAGCCGATAGTGTCAATCTAAAAAACACCTACCAGATTGCATTACTGCTGATGTAGAGAAGGATTTCCGTAGTTCACTATAGTTCCTCACAAGAGGATCAAATGTTGATTGAATTCGCTAGGTTATTGGCAAAGCCCAGTGTATGGTTTCACACCAATTTTGCACTGAGAGATAGCTATGCAACATCACAGTGCCAGGTGACCCTGGTTTTGATTCTTTATTTGCACGAGACTGGCAGAGAAAATAAACGAGTGTGGTCATAGTGAAGAAGCACATACCTGGTCCATATGGAAGTAAAATATTCACCATAGCACATCGCAGTCATAGTATGTGGTATGCGACAAATCTGGCATGTGACGCTTTTGAATGCATGCATAACGACTCCTGCTTTGGTTTACTGAAATGGCGAGTACAGAACTAATTCCCCGATGAAAGGTGGTATATAAGAGACCACACAAGTACATGCTTGGTCAAAGTAGCTGGGATAAAAGGGGAACTTGAGATAACGTCATGGATTCATCCCTGAGTAATTCTTTCGATGGTACACTGTCATGAAACAACAGGTAAAGCATGTCACTTAACTACAATGGGCCACGTGTGCATATTTGACCTGTTGTACACCAACATCAATTTGGTGATAAGCGAACAAAAATGTGCCCTAGTGACGCGAGGGTGGTAAAGCCACACCCTCGCGAATTCAAGCAGCCTTGCACTGTCGTTCAGTTTGTGGGATGGCAGACGGTGGATCGAGAGGCGTGCACGACGTACACGTCGAACTCTGCACTGAACCCAGCAGGACCCTTGTGGCAACGGCGCAACATCTCAGCCGACATAGCCTTGTTCAGCTCCTCCTTCTCGCGGTCAGGCACGCCGTCCGCCACAGGCAGCAAGGCCAAAATGGAACCTGCGCAAAAGCAAGACGATCAGTGAATGTTAAAAGATTAACATCGCAGGGAGCACAGTTTTTTTTTTTTTTTTCACACTACGGAGTGAAGTCGTGTACCTCTGCAATAATAGTCATCAATTTTCATTACACTTCATTTATTTAACGCACTTTGCTACCGAAATAGCCTGCTGCCGTTACAAGAGGTTTTATTAGCCAAAGCAGACACAAAGAAAGTCACCGTTTCACCCGAAAGGCGAAGCATTGATTGCGATGGCAAATTCGTGAACAGCTATACAAATTAAGGATAGTAGTTTTATCGGCCGCATAAACTTGTAAGCATAGGCATACTAACTAAATTAACAAGCATGCTGTCAAAACGTGGGAGTGAGGAAGCACAGCAGCAGCAGCAGCAGCAGCAAGCAAATAGACCTTTGCACTGCGTCTCGCACCGATGCGAGTTAAGCTGCGACAACACAGTGCACGGCGGACTCTGTCCCAGTCGCAGATAGCTTTCAAGATACAGTGACCCGGGTGGGCGGCCACGCCCGGCCACCTGGGATTGAACCCTTGAGTTCAGCAGCGCAGCACCATAGCCACTGGGCTACCGTGGTAGGTCATAGAGGGCAATTTGTCGGTTAGACTATTCCGTGCTATGCGATACAATGTAACATAGCTCATGCAATAGAACCCCCGGCTGTCGTGTCGGTCTGTACTCCCATCAGATATGAAAAAGTTGCTGTGGTTGAACGCAGCTAAACTAAGTTTGTAGAGCGATAGCACGATTTTGCCTGCTTTGGGAAAGGACACAGACACTGCTCAGCGCCATCAGCAACTACTGCATCTACAACTACACCACAAGACAACGCATAGACGCTGTTTGGCACGGCAGCAGTAGTGAGCGAATTGACCTTCATGCTGCGCCTTGCTTCAACATGAACTAAGCGTGGAAGCACAGCGCATATGTAGCTACCAGCACTTGGCGCACTTTGTGCACATCGCAGATTGCTTTCAACATATGGGCACTATTGCGACACCTGTTTCTCGAACCTCGACCGGCATTACTATGGGGCAGCGTGGTGTTGTCGGCGGGCTACAGCCGTCTGGTAGACCATGGCACCCAGGCAGGGACAAGATGATTTCTAGTGCAAAACTTGCACTGTTTTTTTCAATCGTTGGTGAAGGATAAGAAGAAGAGACTGAATGAATTGAAAAAGTACATTGCGGGGCCCCTTAAATAGACCCACTAAAATTGTAGGCGAGATCTTGTTCAGATCAACGTCACATGACATGCACTGAGTCCCTTCGCTGCTTGGTGGCTGCTCCCACTTTCCTAGGTGACGTTGCACTTGCTTGCCTCCACTGGCCGGGGATTGTAGGCGTCTGATCCTTTCTTCTAGGCGATGTTGGTTCATGGAGAGGGTCTACCCTAGAGTCGAACAGTTCGCAGAAAGAGTCTTGGTTGCACACACACAAAGGGGCCTGTAAACACTGCGGGGCGCCCGCCAGACCGGCAATCACTCGAGACCGGCAATCCTCCATTTCGGTTGAGCAGGGTCTTTCGAGCATCCTTTTTGCCTGGGGTGTTACCCGCCAACCGTAACAGCACCCACCCGGCGCACACAGAAGCAGCAGCAGCAGCAGCAGCAGCTAGTAGTGGCAGGCTAAGTCCCAGTTTGACCTTGGCTGAGCTTGAAGGTCAGATTTATGAAACTAGGCATTTTTGGGGTTTGTACCTGGAGTAGTAGGCGCTATCGCTCTAAAACTAGGAGAGCTGCAGTACATGTGTCAATGCCACAGCAGGTGACGCATGCGTCAGAGATTCCACAAATACAACCGAAATATATGTGCTGTGCGGAAGAGCCTTACATTTTGCCGAACCTTGCGGTGATCCCAGTGATTGGATGTGAGCACATACGTCTAGAGGAAGTGCTACTGTACTTTGTTGCAAATTAGTTGCTTCGCACTGAGCAAGTAATATACTGTGCAAAATGCATGAGTGTTGGAAAGAGGAGAGATGACCTGGAGTCTCGTGCAACGTATTTCACGAGACTCCAGGTTGGTTTTGCACGCTTCTTTTCCATGCGGTGCATGTGATAAGTGTGCCTGTAAATTGGCTTGCTGGCGTTTCGGGCAATAAACGTTGGCAGTCCGCGCTCTGACATATCGCCATTTCCATCCTTTTGTACGTTTCGTGCAGTAAGGTTTCAGTATAAAGGAGCTGCAGTTACGCTTTCCCTTCCAGACTTTCTTAGTAGAACGAACTGCAAAAGCATGACCGTATCAGCATGGGGTGGGCAGTATTTGGTAGAATAAATATACATACCCGCAAGGTGCTGTTCGCTAGGGAACGTCCACACATTCCGGAGCACTTCACAGGTGTGTGGCTTCAGTGCGGATGCAGCCAGAATATTTTCCAGATAAGACAACCGGTCATCTGCGTCTTGGCTAGGCGGTATGAAGTCTTCAACGTTCTGGAAATGAGAGTAACCGATGTTCACACAGTTCATCCGCAAAGTGAAGAAATTATCAGGAAACTAGCTTTTGCTTCAATTATGTTACAATAACTGAGCATATTAGAAATTACATTGATTAACTGCAGTAATCTAGAAACCTAGGTTAACAAAAATAAGTACCACTATACTTTCATGCGATGCTGCGGCCAACATACAATGACATCATGCTCAACAGGACAACTACATAACTGCTAGGCACCTTTAAATGCTGCACTACAGCGGCATCCCTAAGCTATAAGCAATGTGAGCATACTGTCGTGGTAGCTGTCCACAGTTTCAGAGAGTCAGAAGTACCTCAAAATGAGTGTACCACATGACCCAACAGTAAGCTAGCTGTTCGCACTACGAATGGCCTGCGAACTCGCGACACTGTTCTCGGGGCAGTGTCCTCGGGCAGAAGAGTAGGGTTTCGGTAAAATTCCTGGCAACGATTCCGACGCGTCCGTCAAACTGCATGCGCTCACCGACATCAGACTCCTCCAACGGTCCATGCGGGCAAAGTCCCTCCAGAGCGTGTGGACGGGCGTGCGCGCGCAGAACTGGAGCAGGCACTCGCCCTCGGGCCTCATCAGGTTGCGGACGTTGCGCAGCGCGCCCACCTGGTCGCGGATCCAGTGTAGGCAGAAGAAGGAGTAGACGCGGTGGAAGGTGCCGTACCTCTCCACGAACGGAGACACGTCACGGGAAAGGTCCAGCACGTCGTACGTGATGCGCGGATGCGCGAAGTAGCGCTCCGCGTACGCGATCATGGCGCTCGACACGTCGGTACCCACGATGCGCCAGCAAGGAGAGCTGCGAGGCAGCAGCACGTCGCGCGTGAAGTCGCCCACGGCGCAGCCGACGTCCAGGAACTGTTGGTCCTCGCTGGGCGCGCGCCGGAACGCCGTGTTGAGCAGGTCGAGCACGAGCAGGTTGTCGCGCTTCTGGAACGTGTTGGACGAGACGTACAGGTGCGGCGCCAGCGCCGGAGAGGCGAAGCTCTCCGGCGGTGCGCCGTCCGACTGAGTGGACATGTATCGCGCGGGCCCTCTCGGAGGTAGGGCGACCTTGGCGCAAGTCTTCGTGAAGTCGTGTAGGTTCTGGGTCGTCCTCCACAAATGAGGCCTGTCTTCGTGGCGCCCTGCAGATGCGCACGAAGCTTGAAGAAACTTTTCTCTTGCTGGCGCGTTTAAGAGCAGACCGGTCGAGTTCGACAGCCGACGCAGACCCTGGTGTGGCGGAATACGCTGCTCATTGGCAGCTCGTGGGGAAGCGAATGGGTAAGGCTTCTTCGGTGTGTAGCATCGAAGAAATCGCATTGCATCCAACCGGCCGCTCGGACACCGATGCAGCGCCAGAGAAAGCGACTTCTTGGTTGCTCCAGCTCGAAGCAAACGGGACATTGCGCGAGAGTGCAACGAAGGCCGCGACGATTCACTATGGACCGCAGGAGAAGCTCCTCGTACCGCGACTGCGACTCCTGGGTGAGGTTTACATTGTCGAGGAAGCGATGGAGATTGACGGACAGTCGTTTCGCCCAGGCGAATATAGTAACGGTGCCATTTTTCAATGCCCGTGGTAACGTGCAGCCCGCGGAGGAAACGGCGTGCGTCTCTGAAGTCCCGATGTTTTCCTGAAGCTCCCCCGTGGTGCGCGTTGAGGATGTGGTACCCGTTTGCGCACGGCCTAAGTAAATATAGGAGGGTCACGCGACTGAAACAGATAGGTTAGGTTTGCAGACGCGCACAACTTGCAAAAGCATCGCGAGACAGCTGAATTAAAAATGCGGAATCGTGGCCGACGCGAGCGATGCGTTTGGTTGATCTGCGCGACGCGTATCCGCAGTATCGCCATACGCTTGGTCGTTTATCGAACCGTCGCGATTGTGGGTACCGATACAGTTAATCGCAACGTTTCGAGAAAACCGTGCACGCGTCACTTGCCCGTTGTATGGAAGACAGTTTGCTAGTTGATGAACCACATCGAGCGCCTTCAACGTTCGCCACAGGGACAACGCCTCGTGTGGCGCCTCCATACCCTCGAGGGCTCGGGCATGGGCCAGCGTGCCACCGAATTCAGCGCACTCGTCGCGTCGACGCCGCAACTCCTGCCCCTGCCGGTCTCGCCGCACGCCTCCGCGCTACTCGATGTCAACACCACGGTGCCAGGCGGCAAATCCAAGCGTCGAACAGCTGTTTGTGCTATGCAGCAGGAAACGGCCGCGCTTCTGCACGAGCGCTTGGAGGGCCGGCTGCTTGTTTACACCGATCGCTCAGTGGCGAGTGATGGTTCCGGTGCGGCAGCGTGCACGGCGCCGGATATTTGTGCTACACGGCAGTGCTGCCTTCGTGTTGTGTCGTCGTCGACGGTGGCCGAGCTTGCTGCGATCGACCTAGCAGCTGATCTCCTCCTTCAACAGTGAATAGAATAGAATAGAATAGCTTTATTTCCATCTACTTGATGGAGGAGGCTGCAAGTAAAAGCTGCTCCAGTAGGCAGCTTGACGAGGCCCGCAGCCCCCTCTACAGAATATTCGGCAACAGCATACATGCAAGCACAAGTGCAGTGTTGTTTCCGCCGCGATCCTTTCGGACTCGCGCGCGGCACTGTGTATGCTGGCGAAGGATTACCTGGGACCTCCGTTGGTGCAGCGCGTCGGCTCAAAGCTCCGCCATCTCGTCAGCCAGGGCTGCGATTTGGCGTTGCAGTGAGTTCCGGCACACATTGGCCTGCAAGGGAACGAAGCCGCCGACGCTCTCGCAAAGCAGGCGCATTCCTGTCGCTTCCCCCTCGCCACCTCGGTCAGCGGCCTCTCTGTCCAGCTCGGGCCTGACAACCCAGCGCAGCCTGGTACAGCAGGCAAGGGCAGCAGCACAGGCCACAGGGGCTCTGAAATGAGTTCTCCATCCGCCGCCCAAGTCTTCGACAACTACTTCTTTCACTTCGAAATAAATGTTTCTACTACTACTACTCGACGTGGCGAAAACAACTTTTCTACGCTCGCTCCGCGCGCAGCACCCGGACCAGCGCGTCGCCGCAGGTGCGTCCCTTCGACTCCTCCCCCGCGTGGGCTTCTCTCGGGCGGACCTCTCCTTCCTGATTCGCATGCGCGTCGGCTGCTACAAGACGGCTGCGAGAACGCACAGGCTTCAGGGAATTGGCCGCCCCGCATGCAGCAACTGTGGCGATTTGGAGACGCTCGACCACTTGTTACTTTACTGCCCTGCCTTTGGTGTGGAGCGCACGGACTTGTGTACAGTGTATCGACGACTGGGACTGACTTGCGATACGGCGACCGCGCTGCTATTCCCTGCAGCCCACTCGTCCATACGCTCTTTCGGCAGTGCTATATTACTGCAATGCGACGCACTTGAGAGCGCGGCTCTGAGACCCGCACTCGCATTCTCATCATTCTTTTTTTTTTTTTGCCCTTGCCACGTTCCTCCCGTCTTTCTCTCCTTCCTCTTTTTCTCCACATTCCCCCTTCCCCGTGCAGTGCTGTTGAGGTGTCCTCATGTGAGAAACAGTTACGGCACGGCACTCATCTCTTCCGTCTCCTTTTCGAAAATCACTTCACACACAAGATAGTTTGCGCCGCGCGCGACCAAATTTGTTGAGAGAGAGGTCCTCGCTTCTGCACGACGATATTGCCCCTGCACACTCTGCATTGATCATCCGTGAGTTTTTGGCATGCAATTTCGTCACTGTGTTGCAGCAACCTCCCTACTTGCCGGATCTAGTCAAGTAATTGATTAATCAATCAGCCAATCTTATTGATACATAGGAGGGTAATTACAGCATATAAATGTATATAGACGAGGGCCCTACGAGTTTTTTTTTTTTTCTTTGAGGCAGGGCGTTGGGAACCTCAAGCCTCTGGAAACGCTGCCAGTCGAAATTACACGAGAAGGGCACCCCATTCCGAGGGTGAAATCCATCAAAATTTTAGGACTTTAATTAACGCCAAAGGCTGTAATGCAGAAGCTCTAAACAAGCTAGGTGCAGGCGAAAAAATATACTAAGACTCATCAATATAGAATCGCAAGCAAGAGAGGCGGGGGGAGACTCAAGGAGAACAACTTACTCAGGGTCTTCCAAGCTTTCTTCGTCAGTCATATTACTTACACGGCACCGTACCTCAATTGGAGCAAAATCGAAAAGAACAAACTCGACACGCTCATCAGGTCCGGCGTCAAAAGAATAATCGGTATTCCACAATCCGCTAGCACGGTAAAACTACTTGAACTCGGAATTCCCAGTACCACAGACGAATTAATTGAAGCACAGTTTATTGCACAGATCTCCAGGCTTTCGTCAACTAAGCCGGGGATTAAGATTCTTGATGAAGCTGGTATACTCCCTATACAGGCACCGCTCGACAGACACCCCCTGTCCAAATCAGCCAGGCATGGTATAAAGGTTGAGCCCGTGCCGAGGAACATCCGCCCAATATATAACGAAGGTCGCAGAAGAGCGCGGGCTAGAACCACCCCTCGACAAATCGATCCTTACGGGGCAGATGCATTCTTCGTCGACGCCGCCAAATATGGCAACGAATACAGGTTTGCAATCACGGCGGTTGACGCTCGCGGAACGCTTATCAGCGCCGCGTCAATCTACACTAAACACGCGAACGAGGCAGAGGAAACCGCGATAGCCTTGGCTCTTCAAGCCGCAAAAGGCCCGACGACCATTTTCTCCGACTCGCGCACGGCGGTCAGGGCCTTCTCGTCCGCTCTAGTTTCTAAACACGCAGCCGGCATCGTCAACAGATCATTTCTTATTACTACGGGAGAAGAAACTGGAGGTCATACCGTAGCGTGGTTCCCGGCCAGTGGCGTAGCTAAGTCGTCTGGCACTCAGGGCCCGTAGCTTTTCTGTCCCCCCCTCCCCTCCCTCCCGTGTGCAGTCGAGGAAAACGAGGATATCGACAATTTTCGGGTGTCTTCAGACGTATATGACACCCCCTCCCCCCTCCCCCCTACTGGCCCCGTGCACCCGGGGCCCACGACCCCCCGGCGCCCCCCCCCTCCCCCTGCTACGCCACTGTTCCCGGCCCACGTGAACGATGTAACTAACCAAACGAATTGCAACCCTAACGAGCGGACCAACTGCCTGGCGCGTGAATTCACGAACCGCGCCCGAGCTAACAGTCTGGCTCTCCCACAGGATTGCCCCCTTCAAAGATCATCTTACCATCTTTCATGAAATTACGTCGCATTATTGACACAACAGGAGGAAATTCCCTCGCCCCAGCCCGAAACTGAACAGGGCTCGGGCCGTTACTTTCAGGCTCCTACAGACGAGTTCCTACCTCACCCCCAGAGCGCTTAGTTGGATGGACTCCAACTTCCAGCAGTCATGCTCCAAATGCGGTCACGCATGCTGCTCCTTCGACCACATGCTCTGGCTGTGCCCGTACAACGTGGGCTCCGACCTTCAATACAATGGATGGAAACAACATTATTTTGGAAACTTTATTTCCTTCAATACAAGTCCAAGTGGGACGCCTTGCTGAAGAGCTCGGATTTCACGAACCAACTATACAGGCCGTCCAGAGGGCCCGCGACGTCGCGGAGAGTCGCCACCTCCTGTCCCGTCGTGGGCGGAGCCGCCAACTTGATTGGGGAGCCTTCGGTTCCCCCCAATCAAGTTCCTCAGCACACTCTAATAAAGTTCTTGTCACTGTCACTGTACTCCAAATGCAAATCGGTATACCGGGACCGGCAATTCGGGTTTGTGACGACGATTAGTTTAGGCAGGCATCGCTGCAGAAGCGCTTAACAGAAGAGGACTTTCAAGGGTGCTTCCACCAATGGAGCCTGGAAGAGGAGTTTGAACGGGTGTATTGTGTCTAATGTGGAATATTTTGAAGGCAGTGTTGTCTCAAAACATGGCTCATACCCACAGGCGGGATTAGCCACACTATAGGTTGATTGAAAAGAGCATCTTATAAAATGTCAAAAGGGGTGAAGGTAAACATTCAAAACGATCCATTAGGCATCTAAAGGCTAATAGAAATTTCTGGAGGGCCTATGCATGAATTTGGGATAAAATAGAGGAGTGTCCCACAGGCGGTATCCTAGCAGCGAAGCCTTCCGGACGCTTCTATTAACTTGTGTATAGCAGTAATCATTGACCCATGGCTTGCGCTTAATTGGCAGGCACCAAAGGGCAAAATGTTTGGTGTAGTAAGCGCTAATCACAGCTTACTAGTTGGCGATATGAGGAACATACTACTGTGGAGGAAGGAGAACTGGTGGCAGGAAAGAATTAAAGAAATGGTCCATAGTTTGCGGTTCATTGCAGAAAGAGCAGAGGTTATTTGTGGACAAACCAGACCTATGAAGGTAAAAATTTAGGCGGGGAACTCTACAACAGAAGCTTGATAACCCACATGAAAATGGGCTCTGAATTTCCAGCTGGAAATGGTCTTTCCAGCCAGGTTTCCAACTGGAATTAGCCCTTCCAGCTGGAAATTTTCCAGAGCCAGCTGGAAATAGCTGGAAATGGCACTTTCCAGCTGGAAGTGGAATCCACCTCAGCTGGTCTTCCAGCTGGAAGCAGCACTTCCAGCTGGAAGTTTTCCAGCTCCAGCTGGAAACAACTGGATACAGCATTTTCCAGCTGGAAACAGAGCTTCCAGCTGGAAACAACTGGGTAGAGCATTTTCCAGCTGGAAGTAGAATCTACCGACTGGAAAGTGGGTGCTTCCCACTTGCATTAAGACATTTTTTATATCTGCAACATGCCCATATTTAGTCCTAGGTGGTGTTTGTATCGGAACGAAAGCTTTACTCTTGCAGCGGCAAAAGTTTTGTTTTTCTTCGTTTGTGTTGTGACAGCAATTGTAATTAATTGCATGAACTGCATGGAAATGCTCATCACTCAGGGTACCTTTGATCGCGATCGGGCTTGATCGGGATAGATTGCAATCGAAAGTGCCCTGTGTGATCGAGTTGCCAAAAAAAAAAACGTATTACCAGGAAAACCGCCACTTTTATTTGTCTACTTGTAGTAGACAAAAGCGACGCGCTCCTGATCGACACTGTTATCTTGCTACACTGTTGACGTCGTCTAGCGAGGAGCTTGCCCGATTGGTCATGATGAGCCGTTGCACAAATGGCTAGTGTTTACAGCATAGCAATTCCTTCCCTGGCTACCAAAAAAAGAGCCCTAACATGTGGCACCTTCAGCAGTTATCAGGCTGCAGTGACCGCTGCTCCTATCTTCTTCTGCGCAACGCCGCTACAATCGCCGCCATTTTGTTGAATGCTTAGTAGCTTTAGTCTCGTATCTTGTCTTGATGTGCTCGTTTGACACTAATAATAAAATAATAGGCTGGTATTGCAATATTAGTAGTTCGCAGAGAAGCTCGGATTTTTATGTGAAGCAAACAGCAGCATTACAGATGCAGGCCGAATATATAAAATATGACGACGCCACAGTGCCCCCAGTTTCGTACAGCACATGGCGGCAACTGTCACATAGCCGGGCAGTAAGACAACGTGAGACTCTCGGGTGTGCGTAAGTGATTGATGAACAAGTTTTTATGAGGAAGCTGCATGATCTTGCACATGAAGTAATTCTTTTTAAACAGTTTCTTCTCTGGACGGCGTTACAAGTACAGGCAAGCGGGTGTCAACGGTTTCTATTGCTGTAATATGTGGTGTTGTGGATTCACCAGTGCGGATCGAACAGCACCGTTTTCTCCAGCCCTGATTCTACCATATCGAGGTAATTATTTCACTTGTTTATGTTTTGAACGTAATTAATCTTCATTTTTATCCTGAAAGTTGGCACGCTCGAGCATGATATCATAGGTCCGTGCTGTACGTGATGTTCGTATGCAAAGTGATCATTTTTGTTTTACGGAATTTGTAGAATTCACCTGTGGCAGATAGCATAATTAATGTCGCTGAGCTGAATTATTCGAAGAGGTACGCGATTATTAGCACGCAAAATCGCAACAAATCTTCAGCGAATTATCAAAAATTGACAAATAACCTTCTTAACTAATTACCTTGCTGCATACATTGGAATTAACGAGTTGTAGCCTGTGAGTTTGCAAAATGCATCCACTTTAAATGAATTTCCAGAATTGCGCCAGTTTCGAGATATTATTTTCCAAAGTGTGAGACGAAATAAATAGGCGTTCCAGTTACTTTTGTGCTCCAATGCATAAAAGAGTTTTGATAAAAAAGTAAGTAAATCAACAGTGCACATTTACGGCGAATTTGACGACGGATATTTCCAACTGGTGTCATTCTGGAAGTTAAGTCCAAGTGGATACGCCTGGCAATCTCATCGGCTACAATTTGTAGATTGCTATATGTGCCGTAATGTAATAAATTAGGAAGTTGTTTCATTTTTTTACAATTAGCTGAATATGTGTTTCGATTTTTTGTGCAAGTAATCTCCACCTCTCTGGAGGGTCCAGCTCAAGGACTAGAATTATGGTATCTTCAACAGGCGATTTTTAAAAATTGTATAAAAACTAAAAATTATCATCCTGTATATGCGAAGTGCTTGCCAGTTTGCTTAAGCCCCCTTTGTCTCCAATAGTCCGCTTGGAAATAGTGCCATGCAATGTTTGTGCACAATGTTGCGCATACACCTATGAAATACTAGTGTGTATGTGTCAATCTGTGCAGCACAATAAGCACATTTATGGCGTGCTTTCTCTGCAAGTGCGTGTTTGCAAAGAGGCATTTAAATTGGTGCAAAACGACGATAACATAAAAAGACTATCCCTCAAGCTCCTGCGTTATTCAGAAGATAAATGCTTCTTGGGAGGCTGTTGAGTTACATCACACGCCTAGTTCAAAATACAAGTGAGCTCATTTGAACTCCATTTAGACTAAAGCAACAGTCAACGGTGCTAAGCAATTTAAGAATCACTGCATCGCTTCTGCAGCTCAGGTTGAGAGCCTTGCGAGAGCTCAGGTTGAGGCCTTGCACCACATAAACTGTAGAAGGGGCTGTGATGAAGGTACACTATGGTACTGTCCAAAAGCTGTTGATACAATCCATCTGATTTTGGTAAAGGTCACTGTTTACTAGAACTGAGTGGATTAAAGTCATGGTTGTATTAAATTTCACTCACTGTGTTTGAATATGTCTTTCAGATGGTGTACAAGGAGATGCGCAAGTGTATTCCACATCTTCAGGGAGATGCAAGATATGCTTCCGCGATCCTTGCTGCAGGTGTTCAAATAAATGATTTAAAGTTTCAGCACTGTGCTGCGTTGGCTGTGTGTATTTTGACTGGACCGGCTGGTCCTGCGGCCAATCACATTAGCAACTAACTGTGACTTGCGACAGCGAGCTAAGATCCATGCGAGCTCTGGCCAGTTAGTATCCTGCTTGATGCGAACTTACACCCTGGGATTTCACTTGGGCATGACTCAACACCAAAGCGGCTGGTCAATGGTTTAAAGCTGGAAATGTAGCAGGAACATTTTCTGGCTCCAGCTGGAACCACTGAGCCTTCCAGCTGGTAGATTCTTCCATTTCCAGCTGGAATGTCTACTGGTCGCAGCTGGGAATACAGCAGATTCTAGCTGGAAATTATGTGGTTTCCAGATAGAATCTGCACGCTTTCCAGCTGGAAATTATGTGGTTTCCAGCTGGAAATCATATGGTTTCTAGCTGGAATCTGCATGCTTTCCAGCTGGGAATAAAATCCTTTCCAGCTGGGAATAAAATTCTTTCCAGCTGGAAATTGCATCGCTTCCAGCTGGAATTTTCCCAGCTGGGAAACATTTCCGGTTTCATAATCCAGCTGGGAATGGAAATGATTTTCACCTGGGAAGTTCACTTCGCATTGTCGTGAAAGGCATTTGGTCGTGCTCCACCGGAAATTGAGATGTCGAAAATCATCTGCGGAAAGTAGGGATCATTTATAACAATTTAGAAATAAAAGACGTTTAAATCTAGCTCCTGTTATAAAAGCGCGATCAGGAACAATATTTAAGACTGGGTCATTTAGTGACGATGATGCGAGCGTCAGCTGATTCATTTAAAAAGATTCCACTGTGACCGGGGACCCAGACAAAGCGGAAATCAGACAAATTGTCCGGGGCAAGAGTCGAAAGTATACTCGGCAGGTGTGACGGACTGTCAGAAGTTAAATGTCTACATACCGAAAGCGCATCAGTAACAACTATTACTTTAGATTTCTGTAGACCCAATTTTCTGATGGCCAGAATAATTGCCAGAAATTCTACAAGAAATATAAGGGTATAATCAGCAAGACGGAGAGCAAAAGACAAGCTGATTTGAAAAGGTACCAACTCCGGCCTTCTCTGAATTTTGTGTTGCATCCGTAGCAATAACCAAGCGAGACGGAAATTGCGCACGGGCACATTTGGAGGGCCTTCCAGTCGACGGCCTTCGAAGCGCCACAACTCTATCGACTCAAAGGAGTTGTGGCATTGCTACACGGCACTTTTCAACGGCCGTTGAGTGGTTCAGGCGCGTCGCAAAATTGTGTGGTGCTGCGGATCTTTATTCTCGTTTTCATGTCACGAAAAGTTAAACAACATTAAAATCACTATAATTTCTTTTATGTTTGTTTATACATTAAAAAAGGGCACATGGAGTAGTGGGAGCGTGTACTAGGCAACATGGAGGAAGGAATGAACACGAGCACGTCGCTGTTCTCGATAGTATGTGCAGTTCGCACATATCAAGTGGCAAAAATACTTTATTGAATAATTAATAACACATATAAAGTATTTTTAGAGCATTTTGGTTTGATTAGTTTTTTTTTTTTCTAACCGTGAGTACGAGCGCACTGTGAACGAGAGGGCACGTTCGCGCTGTTTCCGCTTCCTTGCTCAAAGGCCATCGAGATTTCGATATAGTTGTAGGGTGCTCGATCCGTTGACTCGATAGACTGTTGACTCGGCGGCCCTCTAAACCGCCCGTGTAGCAGCTCGAACTTGACCTTTGAGTTAACTGACTATCGGTTGGAAAGCCTTCCAAACGTCCGTGTGACACGGGTATGATATGATCTCGAAGGAGACCTTCAAGTACGCGCACTGGAAAAAGTGTTGCGTCTTTTAGAAAAATATAATCAAGAGTCAATTTCAGCTTTAACGAATTAGTTTTGGGAGAAATCAGGCATGGTAGCCGAACATTATTTTGATAACAGCGTCTGAACAAAAACAACTTGTAGTTGTCAATAACGCCGCCAACGTGTTCTGAAAGAATGAATCGCGAGGATTGATGAAAACGGATTGCAAAAGGGAAAGGGATGCATCGTAAAAGCTTCAGAAAAGTAAGGACAGTAAGTTGCTTAAATCTGGACTCAAGCGGAAGAATTGCAGCCTCCAGAAAAAGCACATCGTTAGCCGCAAAACTTGGCAGCCCAAGACAAAGACGCAGCGCTTGCCTTTCTATTAATATTAAAGGTCTTAGCTTGTATGCTGTACACGCATCCTGAAAGAAAGAACACAGCCGAATTCCAGAACGGGCCGGACGTAAAATTTATAAATCATTAACAACATAGCCCTACGCATAGCCGTCTTTTTATTACTGAAACGGCGCAACAATCCCATTGTGCGTTCTCATTTACTAGCATTTGTTTCGATTTGCTGCTGCCAGTTTAGCGTGTCATCGTATATGTTATACCGAAGTACTTCAAAGCTGCAACTTGCGGTATCGGCTCACTTCGACAATGAAGATAAATGAAAACGGGATTTGACGAGCATTTCTTGATGTTAAGGGAAAAAAATGTCTGTGGCTTAGGTAAGGTTAAGCCCAGGATGCGAAGCATACTAGCCTTTATTTTAGTTGTTGAACCACTGTTTAGTTTGGTGAACTGCTGTTGCTTGGCTATATTTGGTTCGGCTAGACGAAGAAACAACTCATGCGTTACTCTGCTTAGCCTTGGACGCTCCGCATTGGACGCGGTGAGCGTCGAGCAACGCAGCGTTCGGCGCGGCAACGAGATGTGCGCCTGAGCAAGCGACGCACGCCTGAGCCTTAGAAACAGCTCGTTTCTAAGGCAACACCGCATTCACTAGAGGCGCTTTTGTACCGCTTTGAAGCATCGTACTCGTGGCTCAGTGGTAGCGTCTCTGTCTCACACTCCGGAGACCCTGGTTCGATTCCCACCCAAGCCCATCTTGCAAGAGTCGAGCCAAAGCCACTTCTCCTCTGTCGTGACGTCACGGTGTCACGTGGTTTCAAGGCGACACCGCCGCGCCTGAGGAGCTGGGTTGAGCCCTCGTAATATGCTTCGCATAAAAGACAGTCCGTCCGGCCAGGACTCGGGTGCAGACAAATACGATTGCAAAATTTGCTGTGACGTATTGATATCCTGTGATGAGGAGAAAAATGTAATGTCGTCATCATAGAGATAGAGTTGCACATTGTGCTGGACTGGGACAGAAGATAACAAAATCATTAAACATAAGCGCAGAGAGAGCTGATCCCTGTGGTGCGCCTCTGGTCTGTTCTTCTTTGCCCGATGTAACCCCATCCTTGAAAGAAAAATATTGTCTATCAGAAAGGAACTCTGCTATCCAGGCCACTATGTAGTCTGTAGCAGCACAGCTCGCCAATCTGGAAATTGATATTCCACGCTCGACAGTTCCACAACAGCGGCGATAGGGATAATCGCTGAGGGCTCCCGTCGCCTGCCTTGAAACGAGCCCCAAGTGTGGGCGGAACATCTGATGTTCCTGCGAGTCGAATGCGGCTTCCTAAATCAACGTGAGCTGACCTTGTGGAACATTGAGGCCTAAATATTATTCGTCTCGAGCACAGAATATCTTGGGGAAGAAGTGAATTCACTGAGCGGGACATGAATTGCTTCTTCTATTATTTTGTCTATAGATTCGATGCAAGGGCAATTGGCCGAATGTTGTCCAAGGCATATCCGAGGTTTTGACTTGTAAGTAAAAGCACAATTTTTGCAATTTTCTAAGAGCCCGGGATCCATGCATATTGAAGTGAACAAAACACTATATTGAAAAGCTCATTAGGGAGAGTTAAATGACAGTCCAATCATAGCTGCTGTGATATGGTCTGGTCCAGGAGCCGATTGATGTGCAGTTAAGATGATATCGGATAATTTCTTAATGGTTACTTCTGCAAACTCATATGTCGAACTAATACACCTCCGAGGTCAAGGACACTGCGAAGAAAAGCGTTTTTCTAACCATTTTGCGTGAACATATAGTGAATTCACAGTTTCCTCGGGAGATAGAACAGCGCAATGCGACCATACTGACTGTCGGAGAGATTTATTTCTTCGTAAAAACCTAAAAAAGTGCCGATCTTCTTTCTGGCTTTGACAAAGATGGCCGCATTTCTCATCGCCTTTACTGGCGTTGTTTTTTCCTGTGTTTCCACACATCCATTGCCTTCGTTTGTCCATATACCAAGGTATTTGTATTCTTTTACGCGAGGTATTTCCTGGCCCTGTATCGTCAGTGTCTGTTCGCTGTTTTCATTGAATACCATAACACCTGATTTTTTAACGCCGAATTTCAGACCTAACTTGTCGCCTTCCTGCCCACAGATATTAGCCAGACGCATATCACTTTGCTTGTTAGCTAGCAACACAATGTCGTCCGCATGGAGCAAACCTGGAAGCTGCTGCTCTACTACTGTACCCGCCTGTTTGTATGAGAGTTTGAGAGATTAAACCCGATATTACTTTCTTCTAACGCCTTTTCCATCCTCACCATGTACATTATAAACAGCAGTGGGGATCAAGGGCGCCCCTGCTTCAGTCCCTTGTTGATATCAATGGCGCGCCGCCGAAAGCGCCATCTCGTTTCTCTAGAACAAACTGCTCCGCGAGAAGGGTCAATACTGAGTTTCAGTTTCGCATTTGCAACACGTGCCCTAAAATGAATTATTTAAATCTAATTATGAATGTTTTAACTACCTGGACATTGCGACTTTCTGTGCAAGTAATATTCATCTCTACGGGTAATCCACCTGAACAATCGCGTTATATGCGCCATGCTATTAAAAACAAATCTGCCCTGGGAAAAATTAACATCCTGTAACGTCATTGTATAATAATAATAATTATAAAGCCGATGATCACAAAAAAGGTAGTAAAAGGAGGACTGGATTCTCATTCGCTATTTCTGCGCCTAAAGTTAAGCGTATCCAAATTTTAAAGGGACACTAAAATAAAAGATTCGGTCGAATTGTATCCAATGATTATTCGTCTAGAAGTCCATCATCGTTTTCTGTGACCAGAATGTCACAGTGTTGCGTATGAAGTTTCCGCCCAAGGTCCCGTTGGAGCTTTGGACCACCCGCGCGAGTTCACGTAATTTCCACGTGACCGGACGAGTACACGTAAACTCCACGTGACCTCTCTCTATGGCGCCCTCTGCGGTTCTCTCTACATCAGTCAGTGCTGACTTGACAGGAGAGGTATCATAGTCCACAACAGGTGACGCCACTCAATTTACCATTTTCGTCATTTTCTAACTTACAAAAGCTCTGTTCCCGCTACGAATGACAAATTTGTTATTACAGAAGCCTAATATTTCAGTCTAGCTCGACTTAACATTTTCCTTTAGTGTCTCTTTATGTAGTGACCGGTGGTTCCCTGTGGAAGGATTTATGTCGCTGACAGCACTTAAGCCAAGTCCCAAGCAAAAATGGCGTGGTACTTTTTTTTCTTATAAAATTAAGCAAATATGGCAGGCTGCAGCTACAAAAGGTGTATAAAATGATCTACCAGCGCTAGCCCTTGAGTTCGTCACTTGTCACATCATCACCCATTTATTTGTTCACAAATACCAGTAATATATTTGCACCGCTATTTAAAAACGAACCGTCTCGGTTGTATGTCGGCCAAAATGTGCAAACGTATTTGTTTGACTTCGTTTCGACTTTTCCAAGCCGCGCTCGTGCCGTTATCAAATTTCGACATCAAATACGAATCGGGGAACAAGGGGCCGGTCGATGTTGTGCAG
Source organism: Dermacentor albipictus (assembly GCF_038994185.2). NCBI lineage: Eukaryota > Metazoa > Arthropoda > Arachnida > Ixodida > Ixodidae > Dermacentor > Dermacentor albipictus. The sequence goes on from NC_091821.1 coordinate 373,944,050, forward strand.
CTATTCGAAAGTCTTCGACGGCTTTGTATCGGCAGCCTGCAGACAACCGCCACCCCGTTGAGCATGCAGTGCGTGCGGAGGCGAACTTGCTCAGGCTCGCGCTTTCCCCGGACCGCGCCACACCAGGGCCAAGCGTGCCGGGCGGAAGAGGCGCGCACTTCGGTCACGAAGGCTTTTCCTCCGTGCTGGCGCCGGTCTTGAGCGGCGTCCACGGCTGCTCCATGGTGAGCAGGGCGACGGCGCGCCCGTCCATCTCGAAGAGGTGCCACCCTTTCTTCCGCTCCTGGTCCATGCCGCCGTGCCTACGCATCAGGTTGATGAAGGCGTCACTCTTGGTCAGCGCGTGACAGGTGAGCTCGTTGCACTTGTTTTGAGCCGCTTCCTGCGCAATGAGAAGACGACGGCGACATGAACTCGGGGCGTTTCGGAACCGGGAGCCCACAGGTTTTATTTCACTGGAGAAAAGGGGCAGGGGGCACTGCATGCCTCCACATGCATGAAGCCTGACCACTCTTACGGTTGGCATGTAACACCCCGGTAAAAAAGAACGCTCGATGGACCCTGCTCAACCGGAACGAAGGATGAATTCCCAATTTGCCATGGTTGTCTCGAGTGGATTACCGGTCTGGCAGGTGCCCTCCAGTGCTTACAGGCCCCTTCATGTGTGTGCATGCCTAAGCGGAACGAAGGATGGATGCCTAATTTGCTGTGGTTGTATCGAGGGGTTGCCGTTCTTGCTGGCGCCCCACAGTGTTCACAGGCCCCGTTATGTGTGGGCGGGAGAAGCCTTTTCACAAACTGTGCGACTCAAAGAGGGAACCTTTCCGTGAACTGTCAAGCTCTACAGGAGAACTTCCGCGAACCAACGTCGCCTAGAAGAAAGGATCAAGCCGCCCAACCCGAAACTACTGGCTCACCGGAAGTAAGAGCAGCTGCAAGGCCACGACGAGGATTTACAACGTCACCTGCGGAGGCGGGCCCGTGCAGGTTCACGGAAAGTGGAAGCCGCCCATCCACAACAAGACTCAGTGCCTGTCACGTGATGTTGACGTGAACAAGATCCCGCCTACGATTTTAGTGAGCCTACCTAAAAGGGTTCCGCAATGTACTTTTAGACTTCATTCTCTTCTTCCCATCTTTCACCAACCATTGAATAAACCGTACGAGTTTCACACTAGAAATCGTCTCGTCCCTGCCTGATCACCATGGTCTTCCGGATGCCTGCAGCCTGCCGACAACGCCACGCCACCCAATAGTAACGCCGGTCGAGGTTGAAGAAACAGGCGTCGCAACAACTGATCGGCAGCGGTGGGATACGCTACCCTGGAGAACGCAACATCACCCTCTAATATAGCAAATTAAGTCCTGCCTTCACAATAAAAAGGCTTGTGTAGGTGAAATGGACCCCGGTTTCTGCCCCCACACTCGGAAAGCACTCATGGAGCCCCTGCATCGATAGAGATGCGAACGATCTCGTCATGTGGTGACTAAAACAGCTTTGCGCTTCACTGTAAAATAATTTACACCCTTAAAAGTGAAAGAAGGGTGTTATATAAATCACACCCTTAGGATGTGAGTTATATAAATGACACCCTAAAAGTGTGAGTTATAGACACATTTACACCCTTTATCACTTCTAAGCGTGCAAATTATTTTGCAGTGTGGTGGCCACGCAAATCTGAGTTTCTATAAGTAATCGCACCGGCGCATTTCCATGACGTGTTGAAATCCAGCGGTGTGCATACATTGCGAGCCAGTCAAATATACAACGAGTTTAGAGACGTGCGGTGAGAGAAACGGCTCGAATGATTATTTTCCCACATACGCACACTCGAGGTGTGGGCTTCCCTTGAATAGAACATTCTGACATGTGCGCTCAAGGCACACTTTCGCTGAAGGCATGCATATCTGTATGTAACGCGTTTACTCAAGGCAAACTTGGACCGGTATAGCGTAAAATTATTCCAATCTGTTTTTATTACAAATCGGCCCTCCCTGATAGCTCAAAATGGCTCGGGCTCTGCCCATATGGCCGTGGCGCACTCCCATATAGGCAGAGCCCGAGCCATTTCGATCTGTCGGGGAGGGATAATGGCCGAATCGGAATGAAAACAGATTGGAATAGTTTTACGTTATACCGGCTTTGTATCATGCCATATCCAGAGCTTCAATCGATGTACACGATAACACAAACCACGTCTTCTTGGGTGGATGCACGCCTGCATTGAAGACAATTTTGTCCAGTGCGTCTATTCAAGGTAATCGTGTCAGGTCCGCTCAAGGTATACGCTTACATTGAAAGCAGTATACCGTGCTCACTAAATAAGGTAAGCCTTCCTATTACTATCGCAGTGCATTTATCTTGAAGACCAGACCACGTATATTTGTGGCGATAGAGGCTGACCTTGAAGATGGCCCGGAGGAGCGCCGAGCCGACACCTTTGCCTCGGTACGCGGATGCCACGTGCAAGCCATCGAGGACCATGCTGCGGCCTCCCCAGGTGCTGAAGACGAGGCTGTACAGCGCGCAGCCAATCAGCGGAGGCGACGGAAACAGGCTGGCGCACAGCGGAGGGCATGGCACGCCGATGCCTGCGTGCAAACGTCGAAGGGCAATGTGGATGACCCTGGCACCGTGAGGAAGCTTAAAGCATTCACAATAAAACCGGGTTAGTTTATGAACACCACGGGATGTGCTGCTGGAGCCAAGCAACGGAATTGAGGACCTAGTACACTGTGCCCCGTACAAGGTCCTATAGTTCCTTTCGAACTAATAAATGTCATGTCCGCTTTCAGTCCCTCGGACGATGTGTTCTGGTATACCTCGCGTCTAGCGGTGAAATGAAATCGCCTTCAAGAACACGTAAGAACTCTTTGAAGTTTCATGCATGCTTTCTCAAGGTCTGTCATAACTTTCCCGTTCGCCATTCAATTTGTGGCGATCGTACACCCCGGAGACGACAGCAGCTGTGGGCTCACCTTCGCATAATCAGCCTGTTATGCTCGTTACCAACTAGCTCAACTTTCTGCCTTGACTTACCTCCACTACTGTCCTCGGCCACCAAGATATTCACTAGAGGCCAGTCTCCGAAGGCATTTTCCTTGAGATCTGCGAAGTTGTGCATTGATCAAGAGCAAGAAGGGCGTACTGCGCTGCGTTAGCATGCAGTCTTTCCTTGGAGTTTAACCAAGTCAGTATAGTCTGAAGCACAGAACTACTTTATTGCGTAACTCGAGGGAGCATTGCTCGTTCTCACCTCCCATTGCGGTTGTATCGTCGGTGAAGTCGAATTCCTGAGCGCCTTTCTGAAAAGTGTACAAATAAAGTAATGTGCCTCGCTATCACCCGTGTCAACTTATACTCGGATGAATGCCCACCCGCCTGTCTCGTTCGTATCACTTTTACCTAACAGCAGTCACTTTTCTCCTAAGCACAAGGTGTGTATTTGATTGTGCGTAGTCAAATATGCAGGCGGAATACAAAAAAAAAAGAAAGGAAGGAAGGAAAGAAAGGAAACCCGGCTATGCGCTGGGCTTTCGACTCAAGGAACATCAAGTTGCAAAAATAAACCAGACATTTAGTTTCTCTTAGCGAATGCCCAGATTCGTAGATTCGTAGATCGATAATTCGGTCTGACAATGACTCGGCAAATCTAATTATGTCGTGCGACGTAGTGACCGATTAGTCAGTGAATTAGCCTAGTATATATTGACACGTTGACTTGTTTATGTTTTTCGTGTGAGCGCTTTTCATCGCGTCTAATAAATGTTATCGCTCAGCGCCCGCGTGTATCAGAAGTTTCTCGAATGTCATCAATGGTTTTGTTGTCACCGAAGCTTGTGTAATCTGATTGCACATGCGATGCGAATTGTGTAGAACTTTCTGGAAGACATGAGGGCGCCACCGATTACTCTGTAATCTTCGATGACTCGGGTATAAAAGCCGACTCGCTTGACGGGCAGATGAGATTTTCGACGATTTCCGACTGTGTTCGCCGCTGTCGCTGTTCCTTGAGTGCAACCTGTTTTTGAGGGCACATGTTCGCCCAATAAAACGCTAGTTTCGTCACTCACAGTTTTGCTTCTTCCTTCACCGTCACTACCACGTGGCAATATTAATAATAATAATAATATTTGGGGTTTTACGTGCCAAAACCACTTTCTGATTATGAGGCACGCCGTAGTGGAGGACTCCGGAAATTTTGACCACCTGGGGTTCTTTAACGTGCACCTAAATCTAAGCACACGGGTGTTTTCGCATTTCGCCCCCATCGAAATGCGGCCGCCATGGCCGGGATTCGATCCCGCGACCTCGTGCTCAGCAGCCCAACACCATAGCCACTGAGCAACCACGGCGGGTCACGTGGCAATATTGACGTGTGTCGTAATGGCACAATGACGTAGCACGACGTGGGTTAACTTAAGCTGTCGAAAGCTTCGGTGTGTGTTAATGACATTGGGTAAATGAGACTCCTTGTCGCTTTGAAAGTTATCACGGTTTCTTGTTTGTTTTCATTATATCTTTTTCCCCTGGAGTCGCGTGATAAGTACACGCCCGTCGCTGTAAAACTGCGTTGCTTGTACTTTGTACAGCGCAAAAATAGGAAGCACGCAGAATACACACTGCGTAGGCGAGAACAAACGTGTTATCACGTCGTGATGCCTGTTTCCCGACAAACGTAGCCTTTCTTCTGCACGAAATTTTTGTATGCAAGAAGAATCGTTGTAAAGCTACAATACAATGCATGGCACAGCAGGAACAGAACGTGGTATGTCGTAAAACGACTGACATGTGAACATGCTGAACTTGCTGGCAGCGTCGCGAGGGCGGGGTCCTAAGCGAACGTTTAGCCGGCAAAACGCATTAGCGACGTCCCGAATGTTTTACTTCATTTCAGTTGGGCAGCAACTCATATCTGTCGTCTTAATATGCTTCTTTATGTCGGCATATGTACTTCGTGGCTTTAAGCTTAATATTATTGTTCCGGTTGCCTTCCGTGTGACAGACTATATAGTATTTGTCTTCAAGGAAAAAAAAAAAACATCAGCGTTGTCTATTCTCTATAACCTGATCCCGTCCTGTTCTTGGGTTATTAAAGTCAAAATTCCCACAGTGTCTGTATCGCATATCTCAGTCATCTACACAAAATTGGTTCCGTGCATGTCACATCCGCAAATAAGGGCGCTTGAAAAAAAAAAAAAAAAGGAGGCTCACAGAAACACAATGGGAAAAATTGGAAAAATTGGAAAAACAAAATGGGAAAAATGGGAAAACACATGGGAAAACTTGTACAGGTGGTGCAACACAACACATCGGTCGCTCCAAAATGATGCAACACGATGGCATGAGAAAGCAGCAGAAACTGTTGAATGAGTTCGCTCAGCTTCCGCGTAAACGGCAGCGGTGTTTATGTCCTCAACACGTAGTCATCAGAGAAAGAGGCACAAAGCCTCGAGCGGCCAGTCGCGCGGTAATTTTGCGTGCATTTGCGGGCTTCTTTCACGCCCGAAAAAACACTTTTATCTAGCATGTATTGAGCAACAGAAAGCTGTATCGGAAGTTTTTTCAGTTTTCTCATCGACACTCTTCATCTAAGAACAATATTTGAGAAGTTGATTAATCAAGACTATATAATTAGGCAGAATGAAAAAATAATAATTCGAGTATCTCCAAGCGATGGCAAACACGCAAACAACGTTACCTTAGTTCTGTCCAGCTACGTGGCATTCGAATATTGTTAAACTCTGGATGAAGTTAGCTGGGACACCCCATGTAATCCTTCCGTCTACGTTCTATTCAGCCGGCGCCGCGGCGGAGGACGATCAGGGGCGAACAGTGGGGGAGTCTGGTTGTATTTTCTAGTTGGCTAACGTGGCCCACACCCTTCGCTGCGCATGCGTGCTGTCTGCGAGAGCCGCCTTGCACTTACCATCAGTCTCCTGAGGGCGTCGCAGTCCGTCGGCTTAGCCCTGCGTATGTGGACGCCTATCGTTGTGCTAGACATGCCGGAGGCGGCCGCAGAAGGCACTCTCCGTCGGCCTGTCGGGAATTTCGACGCGACTGAATTTCCCTGTGCTATCGCGGCTTCACATCGCCCTAACCTGCTCTGCGGCGTTCGCGCGATGGGAGCCTCTCGCGGCGAATGCACGAGTCGGTGCACACGCGGACCGAGAATGAGGAAGAAGAACTGTGACGTCGAAGCACGTTCACTGTGTCGTTTCCGAGGGTTCGTATCTGCAAGCGACTGATTGATTGAAAACTTTATTGTTCCACCGAGCTGGGGTGCCCGCCTCTTAACCTACACGTAGGTAGGGGGGGAGGACGAAGCAGTCCCCGCGCGTTGAGGACGGTGAGTCTTCACGGCCTCAACGGCCAGGCGGATTGCTCGACGCTGGTCGTCTTCAGCTTCGCTCTGGAGCAAGGCCTCCCAGGCTTCTCCACTGTCAATGTTTTCCTTGGCCCCTGGGGAGCCAGCACACTCCCATATTATATGGTCTAGCGTACCTTTTTGCTTAAAAATTTTGCAGAGGGCGGCGTTATAGTCCCTCGTCTGTGTTAAGTACATCCAATGTGGTGATGTAGAATTGTTTCCCTGGAGGCGTCGCCAAATGCGAGCGTCTTCCAGAGAGAGAGGCCGATGCGGAGGCGGAAAGATTCTTCTCTCGGCTTTGTAGTGATCGACAAGTCCCAGGCAACGACGCCGCTCTCTGCAAGCGGATCACTCTATACTCAAAAATTTTTTTTCCTTCCCACGATGCAGCGGTCGGGCATGGCCTGACTGTCCCAACGTGGGAGCGGCCCGCAGCGCGCAGAGTCGCGTAACTCAGGGCCTTCATTAAAGTCTTGCATCCATCCATCCGCCGTTTGATTCTACCAACCTGTACTCAACTTCGGTTTCAATTCTCTAGGTAAATAAATTTGTTGTGACGTGCACACTAGGACCCGGCAGTGGCTCTCGAGGGAGACACCGAGACCACAACATCCAAGATTCAATCTTCTCGCAAAGCCGGGCCAGCTCTGACAGCCGGGCGTTCCGAGTGCGCGCACCGGATCTCCGACCATGTCACGCGCCACGGGAAGTAGTTCTCCCCTCACGATGAGTTCATTTCATTTATTTACTCTCAGGGCCGCACAGGGGTTGCGGAGCGGAGTGGAAATAAAACGAAATAACCGATGACATAACAAAGCGGCTCATGGTCACAGACAGCAGACTTGAACGCGCCATGATTAAAAATTAATTCAATTATGGGGTTTTACGTGCCAAAACCACTTTCTGATTATGAGGCACGCCGTAGTGGGGGACTCCGGAAATTTCGGCCAAGTGGGGTCCTTTAACGTGCTCCTAAATCTAAGTACACGGGTGTTTTCGCATTTCGCCCCCATCGAAATGCGGCCGCCGTGGCAACGCGCCATGATCAGTGACGCAGCTGTATGAGGCAGGAATGCGATTCCAGTCTTGACATGTTTTAGGAATGAAAGCTTCGAAGTACACGTTGCTGTGGTACCCAAGGTGTTGTTTTTTCTTTTTTTAAGCCTTCTTGGTGGCACCCGAACCTTAGTTTGATGATAATGATGATGATCTATTGGCATCCCTTTCGGAACGGGTTGGCGAGAAACAGTCACCTAGCCTGTTGGAGCTAATCAACTAACTATAGATATTTATCGATCTAGCATTTTGTCTACGTCTCCTTAATATTTTCTCTCTTCCTTATAGAGCATCTGTACTAGCTGTATATAATTGCGTTTGCCTGTAACGGACCCGCGGGGGCTGGCGAGAGGCGCCGCATAGAAGTTCCTACACGGAGTTCAGCATCCTAAAACTGCACAAAGGGTGAAGCCCGAGCCGTATAGGGAACGAGGCTCCGGATCAGTTTTAACCATAACCTGCGCACGGCACGGCACGGCACGGCACACGAGTGTGTTCTTTGCTTTTCTTTTTTTTTGCATTACATCTGTATCGAAATGGGGCTGGGAATAGAACGCACGACCTCGTGCTCAGCAGCTCGGCGGCTTATATTATTTTGCATTGAACTATATACTCTACTTTCGTGTTTAAAGCTAACCGATTTTCGGCCAATCTCCTAGAGTGGATACGTGCCACTGACTCGAGAGGCTATATATACCACTATGGTATATATATCTGGAATGTTGTGAAAGTACGACGGGAGACCCCCTCCGCCAAAAAGAAAGTAAAAAAGAAAGATAGCTTCCAAATGAAGACAACTTCTTTCAGGGGGAAAAAAGGCAGCTAGTTTTTTTCAAAATAGTCGCTGTCGGGATCAATGGAATTGTCGAACCTTTTACTTTTGGAAGAAGCTCTGAAACTCATCAACCTAATATGGTCGAGCTCACCAGAGTGTGAAGTTGCTCTCTGGGTAAATGAAGCACGAGAGAGGAGCCCCGTTTGCTGCATTACGCGTTTCTCAGCGTTCGCACGTACCGGCGCGGAACGAATTTCAGAGGCCACGCGCAGGCTTCGTGGCGGCGGCGCTAGATGGCGCGGCGTGCTCTTAGGGAAGCGCATAAGAGTCCCGCAGCAGTACACGCCTCGTACCTAATTCGTTTCGATGGTGACAATACGTTGTGTCGCTATAGTGATTCAATGCTAACCACGCCTTACCGTCAACAGTCATCGTGAGAATTTTCCGGTAGCCATGTGCCGTCTTGGCTTTAGTGGCCCTCTCGACCGAAAGATCTCACTTACTAGCACTAGGTATGTGCCACTAAGTGTGTGCCACTTTTCATAATAATCATCATAACATACAAATCATACAACCATGTTTACACATTATAAGATAGGCTGCGGCACATTAGTGTTTCCAATCATATCCAAAGGATGGATGCGCCGCCAATTTTTCTGGGTATGGCCCCCTGGTATAATCGTTTGGAGCTGTACAGTTTCGCAGCAGCCATAGGGCGATTTGCACTGCGCTTAACATTTTCAATCCATCAGATTGTCATCGCTGCCGCGGTTTCATTTAGTCACATTATTTCACATGTCACATTATTTCACATGTCACATTAGTTATTTAATATCCACTTCTTCTAAGAATCCACCTGAACGGGCTGAGTAACGCTTAATGCCAGGTGCCATTTAAAACAAATCTGCGAAGGAAGGAAGGAAGGAAGGAAGGAAGGAAGGAAGGAAGGAAGGAAGGAAGGAAGGAAGGAAGGAAATCAACTTTATTCGAGGTCCTGCAGGCCACGAGAGTTTTGGGCTCTCATCGAGTGGGCGTCTCCCACTACGGATCCAGGAGGTTGAGTTGAGGTTGACTCCTGTGCGGCGTCATAGTAAATCAGAAATCGCTTGCGTATTTATACAATGCAGGACTGGATTTCATTCGCTATTCCTGTACCTGAAGTTGTACTTTGTACACAAATTTTTCATATTGACCGGTCACGCCGCTGTGGACGTATGCCGCTGATAGCTCTTCGCCAGGTCGCCAGCCAAAAATGCATTGTGGCACAACATTTTCTTGCACTTAGCTCTTGAATTCGTTGTCACATCACCAGTTTATTTAGGCGAAAGCATAAAGTGGCTCGTTGTAATGGCTCATACGCCCGTAAGGCTGCGTCTTGTCGAGTGGTACAAAAATTATGATCAGCAATGACTCATACCCCTTAAGCAAGCAAAAATGCAATGGCTCATACATTCATTGAAATCGCCCATACAACACACGGAACAGCATACGTTTCAATAAAGAACAAGCTCAAAACAAGCATCCGAACCATCGACGATGCATTGCATAACCTCCTCGGAAGTACGCTTCGGCCGAGGATGCCCGCTAAACGGGGAACGAGGTGCGAAGCAGCGCGAGCAAGGCGTTTGGCAGCGAGTGCTGCTTCCCCTGTAGGCTGAGAGGACGCAACGTGAAGTCGAAGAGAAACGTCGTTGGCGCGACTCTGATCCCGCGCGAAGCCGCAGCTAAGTATCGAAAACGAGACGAAGAAGCCGAACTGCGAAAGCAGCAACACGACGATGCGAGACGGCAACGCACAAAGGAGGCCGAAGCTCGCGCAGACAACCGCTTGCCACACGTGTACTACTTCACACTGCGGCTCATTACGTCTTGCAGGAAGTCTGACCCTTCCGATCGTATAACTTAATGCGTTACCAACTGTACAGCAGGCTTTCGCCTTCACGTATTACAGGAGTGTAACGCGCTGGCGAAATTTTAAATTGGTTTATAATCTTCGCATCGCTATTTTTTAGTAAGCCATCTCGGTTATATGTTGGCCAAAATGACATGAAACGTGCCGCTGTTCGCAGCTTCAAGCCAACTATTAGTTTTCGCAGGTTCCCTCTTTATTATTCCCCATCCGTTTCACTTCCTTCCGATTTTTTCTAAGCCGCGCTCGTGCAGTTTCAAATTTCGACATCGAATGCAAACGGGGTAACAGGCATTCTGCAAACGCTGCAGCCTGCGCGCTATGGCCGCTATGTCCGCCGTCCACGCGGACATAGCGCGCCGCAGGCGAACTTGTGTCTGGTGCGCTTTCGCGAGCCGCGACAGAACAGCAGAAAGCGGCGCCGGGCGATACAGGCGTGCACTGCGGTCACGACTGCTTGCTCGTGCTGGCGCCGGCTTTGAGCGGCGCCAACGGCTGCTCCTTGGTGAGCAGTGTGACGGCGCGCCTGTCCATCTCGAAGAGGTGCCACCCTTTCTCCCGCTCCTGGTCCGTGCCGCCGTGCCTACGCATCAGGCTGATGAAGGCGTCGCTCTTGGTCAGCGCGTGACAGGTGAGCTCGTTGCACTTGTTCTGAGCCGCTTCCTGCGCAGTGGGAAGACGACGACGACGACATCAACTCGGGGGGCTGCGGAACAGGGAGACCAAAGGGGGCGCCCCGAGTGCCCACACAGGTTTCAGTGCAGGGGGGAGGGGAGAAGGGGGAGGGCACGCGAATGAAAAGGGGGCACAGCAGTGAGGGTCGCCCCTCCTCCGCCCCCCTTAAACACAGCAAATTAATCTTGGTTTCGCAATAACAACTTTGTATGGGTGAAATGGGCCCTGCTCTTGCCCCCACACTCACGATATACCTCCGGAGCACCTGCATCGACTTTCTTGCGTAGAGATGCCAATGATCGCGTCATGTGGTGGCTAAAACAGCTTCGTGCAGGTGGCCACGTAAATCCTACTTTCTATAGGTAATCGTGCCATGTCCACTCAAGGCACGCTTACGTTATATCATGCTCACACGTAAGCCTTAATTCCTATTATGATCACAGTAAATTTACCTTGAAGACCATTTATAATTACGGCGATATAGGCTGACCTTGAAGACAGCCCTGAGGAGTGCCGAGCCGACACCCTTGCCTCGGTACGCGGATGCCACGTGCAAGCCATCGAGGACCATGCTGCGGCCTCCCCAGGTGCTGAAGACGAAGCTGTACAGCGCGCAGCCAATCAGCGGAGGCGACGGAAACAGGCTGGCGCACAGCGGAGGGCATGGCACGCCGATGCCTGCGTGCAAACGTCGAAGGGCAATGTGGATGACCCTGGCACCGTGAGGAAGCTTAAAGCATTCACATTAAAACCGGAATAGTTTATGAACACCATGGGATGTGCTGCTGGAGCCCAATAACGAAATTAAGAACCTAGTACGGGCCAATCATGACCCGTGCAAAGTCCTTAGTTCCGCTGGAACTAATAAATGTCATTTCCGCCTTCTCACCCTCGGACGAGGCGTTCTGGCACATCGTGTGTAGCGGCGAACTTATATCGCCTTCACGGGCGCGTCGAAGTTTCACGCACGAATCCACAGGCATGCTCTCTCAAGGTCCGTCAAAACTTTTCCGTTCGCGATTCAATTTGTGGCGATGACGACAGCAGCTGTGGGCTTACCTCCGCTACTGTCCTCGGCCACCAGGATATTCACCAGAGGCCAGTCTCCAAAGGCATTTTTCTTGAGATCTGCGAAGTTGTGTATTGATTTAGAGCAAGGGGGGGCGTGTACTGCGGTGTGTTATATATAGCATGCCTTGGGATTTAACCAAGTCAGTAATCTAAACATAAAACTACTTTTCTTTATGGCAAAACTCGTTAGAAAATTGGTGGTTCTTACCGTAAAGTTTCACACGTTAATAACGAGAGGTAACTCTGGCGCTGTGATAGTTGAGCCACCATGGGAATGATGGGAAGTACAGGAATTTGTCTGATCTTCGTGCTGGTGGCTTCAGACATTCTTGCGACTTCGTTTAACGCTTTATCTACCTTCAGTATGCTGAATTTCAGAGCAATCAACACTTTTCTAAGTGCAGAATGAGACTCTGTGAACACACACAATCCTATTAATTGCAGCGTTTCACGTCTGTCGAGGTGGTCGAATCAAAACGCACCAAGCGTCTCAACATGCTGACTTGCCCGCGAGCAATTCACAAGGGCGTTCTATATGGCTCGTGTCGGTTGCATGCGTCCGTGGCGTAATAGTTTTAAAATCCGGCTTCTCTGCTATACAGGTCCTGTGTTCGAATCCTGCCATCGGACAATCTTAATAATGTTTCTTTAAATATTTATTACACATTACTTTGTTGAAAGTGGGAAATTTACAAAGTCGAAGGGACGTTTAAAGCCAGAATGACGAAGTTTAGGCAAGTCCATGCACTTCCCGTAATTCCTACGCTGGCCGAACCGGCCCGATTGCAGCTCCCTTAGACACTAGCGCCAGAGTTCCTTCTAGTGATTATTGCATGAAACTATATGGTTCTTACCTGCCATTGCGGCTGCATCGTCCGTGAAGTTGAACTCCTCAGCGCCTTTCTGAAAAGTGTGCAAATAAAACAATATTTCTCGCTATCACCCGCGTCAGGTTATCGCCGGATGAATGCCCACCCGTCTGTCTCGTTCATATCACTTTGAGCGTCACTTTTCCGCTGAGCACAAGGCCGTCTGTTTGATTTCCCGTACTCAACTATACAGGCGGAATACAATACCGTCTATGCGCTGGGCTTTCGACGCAAGGAACCTTGATCAAATGGTAAAAAATAAGCCAGCCATTTCGTTCCTTGTAGCGAATGCGCAGGTTTGAGGCGCAAAGATAAATCATTCAATCTGTCAGTGAATCAGCAAACCATAGTGGCGTGTAATACAGTGACTAATCTGTCAATACATCGGAGAACTATACATTTGAAACTCAATTTAACGAAGTGATGACCACGCTAGAATTATTTCGTTAAATCGGGAAGTTCGTAAAATCGAGAAATCTAAAATTGAAATCTAAAATTGCAACGCAACGACACGGAAAGGCTACCGCGGTATTGCATTTGCCGCTAATCCAGCCATCTGCCGCATAAACCATGAAATAAAGCAACCACCGCTGCCCCTACCGAGGCGGTGTTGACTCGACTGTTCCGTGCACGGGCGCGGCGTGCAGCCTTGTCAAAATAAAGCTAGGGATGTGATCGTGGCGCCTAGATGTTCTAACGCGATATCTTTAGAGCGCACGTTCGAAGAAGAACCCGTCTGTGTGAAAATTAGAAAGAAAAAAGTCACCGCTTTTTTTTTACTCATTTATTTCAAGAAAAACTTCGTTAAAGCGAGTTATTATTCGGCCAAGTCCGTTTCGTTACTTCGGGTTGATAACATTGAACCCATGGTTACATTGAACCCATTGAACCCATGGTTAAGCGAGTTATTATTCGGCCAAGTCCGTTTCGTTACTTCGGGTTGATAACATTGAACCCATGGTTACATTGAACCTATTGAACCCATTGAAACAATGGTTAAGCGAGTTATTATTCGGCCAAGTCCGTTTCGTTACTTCGGGTTGATAACATTGAACCCATGGTTACCTGCCGGGAAAGTAAATTTCTTCGTTAGATCGGGAACTTCGTAAAATCGGGTTTCGTTATATCAGAGGTTTTGCTGTATTGTCCCGTGACGTAGTGGCGCAGGGTCAAGTAGCACGAAGTGGGTGAAGTCTAGCTCAGGAATTCTGCGATGTGTTTAATGGCATTGGCACAAGAGAGGCTCCTTCTTGTGGCTTCTGAAGTTGTGATTATTTTTCTTCATGGAGTCGCGTGATAATCGCACCCCAGTCACCACGAAAATGCGGTGCTTGCACTTTGCACAGCGACAGAAAAAAAAAGCAAGCACACAAAATACACACCGCATACAGGCGAGGCCAAAGGTGTTATCGCGTCATAGGGATGATGCCTGTTTCCCGACAAACGTAGCTTTTCTTTCCGCACTAAAGCTTTATATGCAAAAAGAATTGTTGCCAAGCTATAACACGATTTTCATGGCACACTAGGAACAAGACTCAGCATTTCGTAGAACGAATAACATGTGAACATGCTGAGCTTGTTGTCAACGCCACGGGGGCGGATTCTAAGCTAACGTTATAACCGGCAAAGCGCATTAGCACGCAAAGTATTGGCGACGTCCAACTGTATTATATTAGCCGGGTTTTGTTCAGAAGCCATCTACAATGGCTGTCAATGTAGCCGAATATGGCCGAACGCTTCCAGAAAGCTATTCGCTTTATTTAAGGAAAGATGCGCGCTCGAAAGCGTATATTTGTTCATAGCAAGCATAGTTTAGGTAGCGTTTGTTGCTTCATTGCATAATTGAGTAAACAGAGCCGCTAACCAGTACATCTATAACCGTAAGCTGGCTATATATATATATATATATATATATATATATATATATATATATATATATATATATATATATATATATATATATATATATATATATATATAAACCGATTCGTCATGCTTTGTCCCCAGCGACGCGAGCGCCGGTGTGAAAGGCGGCCGCCATTCTTTCACCTCCAGGCGCCTTCATCCTCCGCTTCCTTTGCGGATTTGAACAGATGACGTGAGAAACAAGATGGTGTGAGAAAGTATCAAAAGTGGTTGAGTGAGTTCGCTTAGCTTCCTTTTAAACCGCAGCAATGTTCATGTCCTCAACACACGGTCATCAAGGAAAAGGCACAAAGAAGCAGCACAGCCTTGAGTGACTATATATACTCCGTCTGACGAATTCCGTGCGGTGCAGTGAATGCTGGGCTCGTGTCAGCCGATCAGTAACGAGAGCTGGTTGACTGCTCCACAGATGAGAGTAGGGCTTGCCCATTGCACGCTACTGTACATATAATCCTTCCGTCTAGGTTCTGTGCAGTCGGTGACGCGGCGGACGACGATCGGAGGCGAACAGTGGAGGTCTGGTTCGATTTACTGGTTGGCTAACGTGGCCCACACCCTTCGCTGCGCTTGCCCGCTGTCTGCGCGAGCCGCCTTGCACTTACCATCAGTTTCCTGAGGGCGTCGCAGTCTGTCGGCTGGGCCTTGCGTATGTGGACGGCTATCGTTGAGCTATACATGCTGGAAGCGGCCGCAGAAGGCACTCACTCTCCGTCGGTCTGTCGGAAATTTTGACGCGACTGAATTTCCCGCCGTCCGATCGCGGCTTCACATCGCCCGAGCCTGTTCTGCGGCCGCGCTGCGGCGTTCGCGCGATGGGAACCTCTCGCGGCGAGTGCACGGGTCGGTGCACGTGAACCGAGAATGATGATGATGATGATGATGATGATGATGATGATGATGATGATGATGATGATGCGGAGGAGGAGGAGGAGGACGACGACGACGACAACTTATTTAATTGCACAACCCCACCGTGGGGGACAGGCTTCGAACCGGACAGTAGTAAAAAAAATAACGCATGGGGTATTACGTACCAAAACCACGATCTGACTATGAGGCACGCCAGAGTGGGGGACTTCGGATTACAGTTTTGACCACCTGGGGTTCTTTAATGTGCCCCTAAATCTAAGTACACCGGTGTCTTACAGCGAAGCTGTTAAGAACTATACATTTCCCACTATCGTGTCCGCGTGTAGAAAAAATCCCGAATATAGTGCAATGTCGGGCCGACCCGCAGCGGAGGTGACGCAGGCGTTAAACACTCCCCATACGTGACCCGATCCCAAAGACAGTGCAATGCCGAGCCGACCCGCGGTGGAGGTGCAGTTCGCCATTAAGGGGCCCTCACACACAGCTTCACTGGTCAGACTTCTTCACAGAGTGGAAGGGCACCGAGTTTTTTTTTTTTTTTTTTCATTTTGCCTTCGTCTAAATGCGGCCGCCGTAGTCAGCATTTGATCCCGCGACTTCGTGCTTAGCAGCGCAACACCAAAGCCACTAAGCAACCACGGATGGTCGGAAATTAAATTAATAATTAAAGTTGAGAAAGAAAGGAAGAAGGAAAAGCGAAAGGGTGAGGGACGTTTTCTTTTTTGTGCAAACCGCCCAATTCTTGGCCGATTCCCCACCACATACCCACAATGGGTAGCTACCACTTGTGCAGAGGGAACAGTCACATTTTCGATTACGTTTTCGACCATTTAATTCTTCACTTTCAATATGCTCTAAAAAAATTTACGTTTAATACTAACCGACCTATATTTAACTTCGGTTTTACTTTTAAGTTCATTAAACCACCGTACTGAAACGTACCGTGCGTCATTCTAATACTTGAAATCTTTTCCGTGTATACTTCTCCTATAGTTGTTGCGGAATTTATATGGGTTCCATATAAATTTTGCATCATTTCCATAAGAATCTTACGGAAAACATGGAGATGTGCGGGAAAAATGGAAGCCATGGAAACAAGAGCGTGCACATGTTCGCAACGATCCAGCAGATAGGCCTGCAGCCCGCGCCCTTTCTGACCCTCGGTTTGTCCGAGCTCCGCAATGAGCGCCTGCTCGAACTCATCGAGAGTCAAGGGAGCCGGTGTAGGCATGCCGCCGCAAAATCGACGCCACATAGCCAGGTACCTGCAAAGTGCATCGCATAACTTCGCGATTCCCGCAGCGCGTGGGATCTGCGTAAATGTTTATTCGTATTTGCCGATGTGCGCGAGAGCCACGAGTTGTACGGCCGCGCGCGGCAAGATTTCTTCCGGCGCACGAACAGCGCGTTATGCACGATACCCATTGCTGCTCTTGCAGTCGGTGCATGGGGCAGTGACACTGCCGCCACTGTGTCGGAGCGTGCTATACATGTACATTCGAGGTGCTGCCGAACCGCGCGTGATTATTCCTTCGTTATTAGTTTTCACCTTGAAGTTATCGTTTTTACATTACCGTAATTTTTTCTTCCCCACCACGCGCTTCTTGGCCAGTCCCTCACTGGGAGCAAAAAAGCTGTCACGTGAGAGAGAAGGCTGTCGCGAGCTCGTCTACAGCATACCTGAAGGTGACAGAAATTGGTGCCCGACTGTTTACATGCGCTGCTCCTTGCCTCGTGCGTCTGGCCAATCTAAACTCGGGTCTCTCCCTCTCTTTCACGCCCCCCCCCCCCCCCCCCCCCCATTCTCCTACCTGCGTTTTTGGTAGCAAACTGGACAATGTGTAGCTAACCTCCCTACCTTCCTTCGCAGGGGTACTTGTTTGGCTGGTTGTTTAAACATAACTATTAGCAGCGGTGTGGAAATTAACGCACACTGTATACCCATGAAGCGCGTCCTTTTTACAATACTTGCAGAACGCTCGTCTTGTCAATACTCCATCTATGTAGGTGTATTAACTTGAGCGCCTCTGAAAATAGTTATCCTTCCTTCCTTAGACCCCCTCCCTGTAACTATGTTTCGAAAACACTGACGTCTTTCTGTTCGGAGGAAGAGGACCTGTGTGGCTTACGGTACCTATAAATGGTGTGTGGGCGCACGTCAATATTAAACAATGCTATAACGGGCACGTCATAGATAGCCGAGACACCACTAAGGTCAAATAAAAGTTTGCACCTGCGAACGTATGGGCTCACGTCGAATACGAGAAGACAAGTGAAAATAAACGCAGAGGACGACTTTGTCAAACGTATCGCCGATTTTAATTTACGTCCGTCCAGCCAGTTTCCGCATGTCGTCGTAGGAAAGCTGGTAATAGCTCCAGCCGTCTCGGGACATGATGTCCTTGGCTCCGTGTTTCTTCAAAAAGGAGATAAGCGCCTCGTTCACCAGCTGTGGACAGCAATCGATGCGTCGGCATCCTTGATCTTCACACTCCTAAGTAGATAAGAAAACCACAGCGCAGAAAGTAATTCTTTGTGACGTCATACAACAAAAGGGGGGAAACAAAAAAAAATTAGGCAGTACGGTATAGCAAACACATCTTAACTCAAAAGAAACGCCCAAAAAGCCCGTTTTCACCGTTCCTTCAAGGCTTTTGGCTGCTTAAGCCAAGTTAGTGCATTTGAGTTCGATTGGTGAATGCGAATAAGCTGCCTGGAATCGCACCACTTTAGCAACGCGTGCACGAATAATTCTTCACTTGCTGCCACTAAACAGTCTATATGCTTCTTTTTTAATTATGGGGTTTTACGTGCCAAAACCACTTTCTGATTATGAGGCACGCCGTAGTGGGGGACTCCGGAAATTTCGACCACCTGGGGTTCTTTAACGTGCACCTAAATCTAAGCACACGGGTGTTTTCGCATTTCGCCCCATCGAAATGCGGCCGCCGTGGCCGGGATTCGAACCCGCGACCTCGTGCTCAGCAGCCTAACACCATAGCCACTGAGCAACCATGGCGGGTAGTCTATATGCTGTCTCCTAAGAAACCAAAACATGCATCATAAAACTGAAACAGTCAGGGTACAGCATACACGGTAAACACTCGACGGGGCGTGGTGCATATTATAGAACTGCCCATTCATGGCCAAACTTGTACACGCTGGCACCTTCATAAGCCGTGGTACATGCTCAAATTACATTCCAGAACGCCCTCAACATGCTCAATTAAAAGCGTCTGCACGTTTACTTGGTAACGCGATATCCTAAAGTATAATTTTAACGTGTTCGCTTAATTACGTGCTAACAACTTATGTTGCACTAGTCAGTTTTACTGTTGGCCTATAGGCGTTGTCCTATACAGCTAGGAATGGAGCGCGCTACTATCGTTTGAATTTCAAATAATCTCGACCGACCGTGCTCACTTAGAAGCTAAATCAGTAAGCTCAGCTAGTACGCTCATCCCATATAGCGCAAGTAGAGGGCAGGAAAGGCAAGCAACCCATTTGATACTAGATACTTTAATTGCATTTGAAGAAAAAAAAAGTAGATTTAAAGAATACAGAAGGTGCGCAGGTCTTACGGACAGGCGCGAGGCCGATGCAAACAGATGCGCCCGCAGAACCAACCCGCTTGCAGGTTGCAGGTTGATTGGATGCTGAGTTTTATTTTTCGGGAGCGTGAGAAACGTAGCAGTTTAGCGTGTATATATCCAGCACGTGACATATAACATTCATGCCTGGCATACAAGTTCTACATTACTTGTAACCTATATGCCCCAAATTTACCTTCATGACTCTCCTCAAGAGCTCGGTTCCAATGCCTTTTCTTCTTCGGTCTTGAGCGACGTACAGATCACCAAGTCGCAAGCTTTTTCCTTCCCAACTGGAGTAGATCCTTGAAACCATGGCATAGCCGATTATCCCGGGAGCAGCTGCAGAAACGGCAGCGTTTATTTCGTTGACAAATAATAAATAAATGCTAATGGGGAATAGGATGAGGGAGGGGGGGGGGGGCACAGCCTGCCACTATAGGGGCCTACCTGTAGTATCTTCCTCAGCGACGAAGCACTCGAAAACAGGATCTTCACCAAAGCCGTTTTTCCGGAGACCTGCAATTCACCAAAGGCTCAGTCAATTAACCAGGCCTCTAGATTCGGTTTATACGTATATGCTCTCCTATCTCCACCGTGATGATAGAGTTGGTATCATCTCGACGGCAACCCTGCCGCGCTCTTTAGCCTTTGGGTATAAATGGTTTGCTGCGTATAGTCAAGCTAGCAGGTATAACTAGTGTGCCTTGTTGCGGGCGCTCACTCTATATGTTCAATATATGCACGCCTTAGATGAAATAAAAAAGAATGCAGACACAGGACAGCGCTACTCTCTTGTCCTGCGTCTGCCTTCTTGGTCTCGTCTAAGGTGCGCGTTTGTTAAACTATGAACCCATTCGCCCAGCAACATGTGCTTTTATGACGCCGGCTATTCGTGCACCTTGTCCTGCTGCCCAACAATTCGGCGTATTGAAATACACTTATCGCCGCGCGGCGGAATACCAGTTCTTGGTTCAGAGTGTATAGCTGGGTCCGTCGGTTCAAAATACCGTATGAAGTTCAATACCGTATAGTCCGCGTGCATCACCTGCGATAGTGGTTGCAGGTTGAGGCCATTCTACTTCAATGCCTCACTGCATTCTGTGTCGCTGTGAATGTAGAGGCGGACTCTGCCCTACGTAGAGATTCCAGCGGTCGAACACTTCGGGCCATTCGGAATGATACCCTTCGACGCATCATGCAAGCGCCTGTATACTCCCCGTGACCCCGATATCCCAGATAGCCTTACCCGTGCTAATAGTAATTTTGGCTCAGCGAAATTTGTGTGAAAGCGACTGCTACATTCGGCTATCCGAGCCGCTACCCCGCCCCGTCTCAAATGTGAAGGCAGACCTGTATATGTTGTTGTTGTTGTTGATGATGTCCTTAGAGGCCGTGGCACATACCCACAGTGGGGGATTGGCCAAGAATCGGGCGGTTTAATTAGGTGCCTAAAAATAATAATGATAACAAGGGAGTTAACAATTTGGGCGTGTGAGTTTAAAAGTAAACGTTTTGTGTTTGGAGAAAAAGAAAATAATCAGATGAAAACCGGGTATAAGATAATAATAATAACAATAATAATTATAAAAGATAAGAAATAAGAAAAGCTATGGTTGGGAGGGAGAACAATCAATCTAACATGGAAATCGATTGGTTTCAATGAGGTAATTTTGGATCGCCAAGCAAACATTTCTGTTGCTGAACCCAACAATGGAGGCTCCAAAAGATAGGATCACAGGCACTGATAAAGTTAGACCAATAGAGCGAAGCGGGATTTCGAGTAGTCGTTTTCTTATAATAGAAAAACGTCTGCAAGACAACAAGAAATGGTCGATTGTCTCCGCTTCGCCACAGATCTGCGGAAGAGCCGGGCCTCCATTCGAATTGACGACGACGACGACGACGACGACGACGATGATGATGATGGGTTGCTAAAGCTATTGTCTTTGTCATGTTTTAATTGTTGCTAGACGACTCCCTCGTTAATATAATATATATATATATATATATATATATATATATATATATATATATATATAAAGACGCTTCTGCGACGCGATGGCACCTCGCAGTGACAGTAAAAAAGTTGAGAAGAACGCATTATTTCTGTATTTTAACTCTTTGCGTCCACTAACCTATGAAGAACAGCATGTGACTTATATTAAAGGCATGGGAAAGCGTGTGTCTGCGTTTTTTTTTCCTTTTTCGTTTCCTTTTTTTTTGCGCAGTCGACCTTCCCGTCGAGATTTCAAGCATCCTGCTCAGCCGCCATCTTGTTTGGACCGGAAAACAACCTCCAGACAGACAGACAGACAGACAATGAACTTTAATGCGGTCCTGAGGGACTAGCCGGTGGAGACCCGTTGGGGCCCCCGGCTCGCCGCTGGCTGCTCCCATGTCGGAACCGGGAGGCCAAGCCTCTCCGCTCTTTCACGGGCCCTCTGGACGGCCATGGACTGGAACTTGAGTTGCGTACTAGATATGGCCTCGTCCCAGTCCTGTTCGCTGGTGAGGGACGTATCCCGTAACGCAGGACACTGCCAGAGCATATGAGGTAGCGTGCTAACCTCCCCACAATCCGGGCACTGTGGGTCAATTTCTGGATAAATCCTGCTTAAGAAACTTCGCGAGGGATATGACCTCGTCTGAAGCATCCTAAGCGTGATCGATTGTGATCTGCATAGATTTGGATGTGGAGGCGGGAAGCGCCTGCGTTCCTCTTTATAATGGGAGACAATCTCGTGAAATGTTAATAACGGGTCGCTGTGGCCGAGCTCCTCCGGATCCAATGTAGCCCCATCGCCGTCGCGGCGCGTTAATTCTCGCGCACGGCGGTGAGCAATTTCATTGGGGTTCGGACGGCCCGGCAGCACGTTGTCGCCCATGTGAGCTGGGAACCATGTAATATAATGCACGGGGTCACAATTAGTACCGGACTTGTTTTTCAGAATCACCTCCACCTGTCTCGCAACCATTCCCGAAGCGAAAGCCCTGACGGCCGCGCGTGAGTCAGTGTAGATATACGGCCTTTTTGAATCCTGCATCGCCAGTGACACCGCCACCTGTTCTGCCACGTCGGCCGTCACAGGGCCTACCGAGGCCGCAGATAGGAGCTCGCCCTTTTCCCTGACCGCCGTGACCGTGAATTTACCGGAGCGCCCATATTGAGCTGCGTCCACGAAGGCTTCCATGCCGACCGTTTTCTTCAATATCGCCCTGGCACGAGCTGCTCGCCTGCCCGCATTATGTTGCGGGTGAACGTTTCTAGGGAACGGACTGACGACGTAGGTCCCTCTGGAGTTCTCGTCCAGCTGAACCACCTCGCTGTGATTGAAACGTGGCTGCAAGCCCGCAGCCTCCAAGAGGCGCCTACCGGCGCTGGAGCCCGAAAGCCTCGTGATCTGCGCCGCTCGTTGCGCCTCTATGAGTTCGAGGGTCGTGTTATGAACGCCGAGCTGCATTAGCCTGTCCGTGCTCGCCGTGATCGGAATACCCAGTACCTTCTTGACGCTTTTCCGCATCAACGTGTCAAGCTTGTCCCTTTCAGTCTTTGTCCACTGCAGGGCCGGGACCACATAGTTGATGTGGCTCATAAGAAAAGCGTGATGCACCCTAAGTAGGTTGTCCTCGCCTAGGCCCCCCTTCTTATTGGAGACTCTCAAGATTAATCTGAGAATATTCTCGGTTTTGGCGGTCAGGTGCGCAATGGTTTTGGCATTACAGCCCCTGGCATCGAGCAACAATCCTAGAACTCTAATCGAATTCACCCTGAGGATCTTCTGGCCGTCCCGCGTGTATACATCTATGGGGATTTGCTCGAGCGGCACGAGCCCCCGAACCCCCTTGCCTTGCCGGTCTGTATAACATAAGCTCTGACTTGGTCGGGGAGAGTTGGAGACCCGTGCCCTCCAGGAAGGACTGGGTCACGTCCAAGGCCTCCTGGAGTGCCCGTTCCACGGCCGCCTCCGAGCCTCCCGGACACCAGATCGTAATGTCATCGGCGTACAGCGCGTGTCCCACGTTTGGCACGGCGGCCAGCCGCTTCGAGAGTCCGTGCATTGCAATGTTAAATAGGAGGGGGGAGATCACCGCCCCTTGTGGCGTGCCTCTGTTTCCTAGCGGGAATGGTTCTGATTTGTTCTGCCCCACCTTGACGACCGCCGTCCTGCCCCTCAGGAAGGACTCCACAAACG
Source organism: Dermacentor albipictus (assembly GCF_038994185.2). NCBI lineage: Eukaryota > Metazoa > Arthropoda > Arachnida > Ixodida > Ixodidae > Dermacentor > Dermacentor albipictus. Next base: position 373,967,358 of record NC_091821.1, read on the forward strand.
CGAAAAATCTACCTCCCAAGTTCAATGCCGAAATCTCATTTAAGATGAAGTCGTGCGACACGGTGTCGAAGGCTTTGGACAAGTCTAGTGTAAGAATGCCCCTGACGTCTCTAGTCCTGTTGTCAATAACCTGTCTTTTTAGCAGTAGCATGACGTCCTGCGTGGAAAGAGATGGTCTAAACCCTACCATATTGTACGAGAACAACCCCTCCCGCTCTATGTGTTTTGAAATCCTGTTATGTATAACATGTTCGGCAACCTTACCTAAACATGACGTTAGCGAAATGGGCCGGAGGTTGTCCAGGCTTGGGGGCTTTCCAGGCTTAGGAATCAGTACCACCGTCGCCTGCTTCCACGAGTCCGGAACACTACCTTCCTCCCATACCTGGTTGATTTCCTTTGTAATGGTGCTAATGGACCGGTCGTCCAGGTTCCTCAAAACCCGGTTGGTTAAGCCATCCGGCCCAGGGGCCGACCTACCATTGAGATTGTAGAGCACCTCCCTGATATCTGCCTCAGAAAACGGATCATCGAGCTTTGGGGCGTCCTCCCCCACGTATTGAGGGCATTCCCGTAGTTCATCCTTTCCTACCGGAAGATACTTTCTTGCCAGGTCTCGGAGAAGGGACGTATCGGAATGACCTTCCTGTTTTTGCTTATGCACAAGTCTATCTACGGAGAGTCTCTGATTACCCTTGGTCTGTTTATCATCGAGCAGGTGCTTAAGAAGGTTCCATTTTCCCCCCGTGCGCATTCGCCCGTCTGCTGCAGAGCAGGCTTCGTTCCATTGTTGCCTGTTGAGCTCCAGACAGTGTGCCTCTATGCTGCGATTAAGCTCCGCGATCTTCTTTCTCAGCCTGCGATTTAGCCTTTGCGTTTTCCACCTCTCCAGCACAGACCTCTTGGCCTCCAGGAGATGCTCCAGGCGCGCGTCCATCCTGGGGGTCTTAAGGTCCGTGGATATTTCCTTGGTGGCCCTTTCAACGTCTATCTTGACCTGCGCGAGTAGATCCTCCAGTGCACCGTACTCCGACTCATCTTCGTCCCGTATCTTTCGGAAGAGATCCCAATCAACAACCTCCATCATTTTTTTTTTACTTTGATGCTGTTTTCGCGAAACTGTCTTCTTTGACGTCTTCGTGAGAACTGGAACGATACTTAATATGCCCACCGTCCGCTCAGCCGTCTACCTTGCCGTCTGCGACGAGTAGTGGGACAGCGCCTTAGTGTCTACTATGAGCTATTCTATAGCCCCACTCTCTCCAGGACTTCTTTCAGAAAAGGGCTATTGTGTGCTTAGGAAAAAAGAATATATTATTCGACATACGCGATCCACATAATCATTAAGCACACCAGCCACCTTAACTCCGGTAACAATAAAATAAAACGTGCTTTATTCCTTCTCTGGAACTCGATGTGTTGCTAGTGTGGTTTAAAGAGGGCGGCCTCATTTTCGACGGGGGTGGAATGAAAAAAAAAATAATAATAGAACGCTCGTGTACTTAGATTTAAATGCACGTTAAAGAACCCCAGATGGTCGAAATCAGCCCTCCACTAAAGCTTCCCTCATAGCTGCCTTCGGAGGTTACTTCCAACAAAACAATCAAATCATTGGGTTAAATAGACACTAACGAGAACCACTAAATAAGTTCAAACTGGTTAAGTATTCTTTCAAAGCTCCGTTTTCGTTAACACTGCGGTATAATGTTGATTACCGGGAGAGAAAATGAAGGCCAAACTTCACGCTTCTTCTCGTTTCTTTCTTTTCTTCTTTTTTTATTTTGCGCCTATACCCGATGCAGGGTGGAATACAACAGGGCGAAGCCACGGATTTCGAAGTATTCCGTATTGTATTTGGGCCGTTGTAGTGCAATAAAAGTTCTCAAAAATTGCCAAGCTACAGTCACTGACTCCTCCAGAATACAGTGTAGTCCATTTCTACCGATACAAGGGTTAAACGTGGCGGAGCATACGCCGTAAAAATATGTGACGTCACGGCGAGCTGGAGCGGCAACTCCACGGTGACGTCGTCACCCGCCTTTCGTGTTTGCGCCTCGCTTTTCAAGACTCCGTGCTGTCGCGGGCACCATTAAGAGCTGCTTCATTTTGTATTTTAAAGCGGTGATTTACTAATACAGCTCAAATCACTTCGTTCTTCGGTGCCCCTTTAACGTACGTATCACGAAGACGTATCGCAGGGAAAGAAGCCGCAGTCATTATTAATTGACTGGCGCAGCCCAGCGCTGCGTTAAACCCGGCAGCGCGGAGGCTCATGGAAAACTTCCTTGTACGATTCTTGGCAAACGCCCTTCAAGCACGTGTCGTACTTTCTTCGCAACGCGCTTGTTATCCCAGAAGTAACGATGTACTACACCGGGCGATCGTTTTTAAGTTCTGCGGAATTTTTAAAAATACCTTGTTGCAGATAACTTAATTATAGTCATTGAGCTGGATTATTCAGAGACGTGGACATGCACGAGAAAATGAAACACATATCCAACTAATTTTACAAAATTCCACTAATGATCTTCCCAATTGATTACATTAGAGTACATATTGCAATTTACGAACTGTAGCCGGTGGGTTTGTCAGGCGGTACTCGAAGTAAATTTCCAGGATGACACCAATTTCGAGATATTTCCCAAAGTGGGGAACGAAATGCATGGGCGTTCCAGTTACTTTTGTGCTTCAGTGAATAAAAAGCGCGTTTCGTTAAAAAAGGTAAGTGTCAACAAAAGCGCATTTTTACGGCAAGTGTGATGGCGCATATCTCCAAACTGACGTCGTTCTGAAAATTCATTCCAAGTGGATGCGCCTCGCAAACTCACCGGCTACAATTCGTAAACCGCAATATGGGCCGTAAAGTAATTATATCACAAGATATTTAGTGGATTTTTTGTTAATTAGTTGAACATGTGTTGCGTTTTTTAGTACAAGTAGCTCCGCCTCTCTGAATAACCCAGCTCAAGGACTAGAATTAGGTTATCTAGAAGAGGCTATTTTTTTTTAATTCCATAAAACTAAAAAAAATGACCACCCTGTACACTACAGCGGTCCGGAGAGAAACTATCGGTTTCTATTGGAAGAGGCGGCGCAGGGAGGAAACGGTGCTGCGTGCAGTGGAATGCGTCGGTGACGCAAACCTGAAGAAGAAAAGAAAAATGTGCGGGGGACGCGGTCCTCTAGACAAGGTACAGATATGTAGTAAAGACAAACTGCACAGCGTGACGTCAAGAAAGTGCGATGGCGCTGCTTCCATCAGCGTGGTCTAAAGTGAAGGATTGGCTCGCACTACGTATAGACTATTTATGTTTGAACTTTCCTATAACACTGGTTGGCGTCGCTGTGACAATTTGCCTCGCTGTAAACCACGCTGAAAAGGCGCATATGAGCGAGGGGAATAGTGATTCACTTGTTTCCCGCTCAAGAAAATCGGTCGCAGCGATGGATATATCGGCAGTGAAACGAGCGTCGGTGGTTGAAAAGATATTGGTTTTGCCGTCGAGTTTTGGTAAAAGTGAGAACCCCTCCTGCAGTCGTTAGATGTCCTACTGTTACTGAATTAATTAGGTTCCAGTTGATGCGGCAGACTATACGCCAGTGTTACGAAAGTTCGCTAACAAAACATGTTTTTTCTGCCATATTCTTGCTGAAGAAAAATAGAAAAAGAAAGAAAGTCGATACGTCACTTATTTAGTAATAACTCATTTCCTAATGCCATTCGAATCTTGGCCATGTCATCCCCCGCCCTGGGTATGAGTCATGAGTGTCCTAAGAAAACGAAACGAAATGCCACTGGTGGGATCCGATCCCGCAACCTGGGCATACGCAAATTTCTCGGCTTTATTCATTTGAGCCATTCGTGCTTATACTTTAAAAACTCGCATAACGTTACCCACATCGGGCCACTACAACAACCTATTACATACTTCGGGCCATCCTCTCAATTCTGTGCTCTATAAATGTAAATATCCTTCTGTCTCCACGGCGTTCTGCTTTTTGACCACGAGGGAGCGGGTTCGGCTCCCGATCGCACTCCCATGGGCGAGGAATCCAGAAAGACTTGCGTGTCTAAAGTTACGTGCACAGTAGCCCGCGAACGGTCAAAATTAATCCAAAGAGCCCTCCGTGCAGCAAGGCGTCTCCCATAGCCGTATTACTTTGGGACGTCACACCCGGCGGATAAATAAATCTCTTCTCTCATAGAAGTGTGCGGGTGACATTTGGCGGCCGCCCCCTTCCTATGCGACCTCCGAGGGCCACTATATAGGGTTGTAGCGGCGCGGCGATGGAGCTACGCACCACCCCCGCAGCCATAAACAACTCCGCGGGGCGTCCCGCGGGCCTCCCGTAAGCGGACCTTCGCGAGTGTTGGACACCAGGCACACGGACACATGATCCGACTCACTGTGCCGAACGTCGTGCGCGAGCTCCCTTTTCTTATTACTTCGTTTACTGCTTTCCTTTCGCACTAGGTCCGTGCACCGCACTTCTATGCTCCTTTTCCCTCTTTTCTCCTCTCGCTCTCTAAAGCCCTCGCCACTTCCGGCGCGCTGCGCGCGCCCGCTCACTTCTCTCTTTTGACAGAATAAACTAGACCTTGTTACCGAAAAGACGTGTGTCCGTCTCGTTTACCACGGCTCTACAGGGTTTTGCAAGAGCCGCAGCTCTATACAGTAAGGAGCGCATAAGTGTAACAGAGCTTCCATGTATAAGCTCCCTATAAGCAGCAGGTTTGTTCGCGAGGCGTTAGGTTTTAAGGACAGTATATAGGGGGAAACATGAACGAAACTCGGACTGCGGAGTCTACATGGTAAAGAGACGGCATGGAGGAAGAGTGGTGCCGCAAAAGGAAGGGATGATGTGAAATAAAGCGAATAACTTTCTACATTGGATGATGTAGCTGAGAATTATATATCTTTAAAATATTGAAATACTTATACATGTTATAAAGGGCAGTATTGGTGGCACGTGACCCTGCCCGTTTCACAGAGGACCCTCGCAGCTCTCCGAGACGGCCCGCATCGAGGACACGGGTGGCGCGCCCGCGCGTCGAATGACTGCGGCTAATAAGGAAGTGGCCTGCAGGGGGGCGACAAGAGCGCGGCTTCGAAGCCGTTCCGTGCTGCGTCCAAGGCGCGGTTGTGGCGCTTGCCAAATGCAGCTCTTATACACGACTGTTCCAAGCGCGGCGAATAATCGCCGAATTGACCACTTTAAGATGCTTCTGCAGCGATGTCCGTTGCCGGACGCAATACGTTAAGTGCAAGCACGTGACCGTAACGTGCTATAAGCGTACAGGCAGCCTTTGATGATGCTGGTTTTCTGTTCTCTTTTTTTAGAGCGCAGCTCTTTGGCGTCCGTTCCTGGGCTTCGCGTCGTCGTCGGCGTTGTCGTCGGCCTCGTAACCAGCTCCGCCCCCCTTTCATCCCCCCAGCGCTAGCAGCGACCGACTGATACCGCTGGATGCCGCTGACGCCGCTAGAGAGTCAAGATAACGTGACTGCATAGAACACCGTCGCCGCCATGCAGAAAGAGGAGGAAAGGGTCCCCCCCCCCCCCCCCCCGTTCTTGTGTGGCGGATAGGGTGCTCTTCAGTTGCCGACGCGCCGGTTATTTCACGTAGGCCCCGGCACGTCGACGAATACGTGACCACCTTCCCACGGCTAGACCTGGTTCTTAGCGCTGCGGAAGCGAGGGTATCATATTGTTTGTGTCGGCATCGGCGGCGTTGTCCCTGAAACCAACTCCGCAGCTGGGGTTGACTCACTATCGGCGTCAGCGGCATCAGTCAGTCGCTGCAATCTCTTCCCTCCTCCCTTTATCGTGTTGTCCGCTTGCTGCGCGCGCTTCTGCCCCCATCGTTTGCCGCTGGGTGTACACGCCGCCCCCCTCCCCCCTCTTCCTGCGAGTCTCCGGTTGTCAAAGCGCCGGCTCGAACTTAATTCCTTTCTTCGCTCCTCCTCCAATGCAACCCCTGTGCGGTGGCAATCAGAGAGCCAGATCGGTGGCGGCGGATCTGTATATGTGCACCGCCCGAGCCGAAATTGCCGCTGCCGTTCGCCACTGCGAAATTATCTGCCAGTTCTTTCTGAGCCATGAGCGAGACGACCGATGGAAGTCCTCCGTCTGCTGCTGCTGCTGCTGCTGCTGCTGCTAAACGAGCTGCCAGAGCAGAGGCCCAGCGCCGTCGCCGTCAGAATCCAGAGGTGCGTGCCGCCGAAGCAGAAGCTTACCGTCGCCGCCGTCGAGATGATACATGTGTTGCTCGATTTCTTTGCCTCAATCTATCGAAAAGGTGAAACAGCTTATTTGCTGCGCTCAAATTTCGCATTAGGAAGTAACGTAATCGTAGGTAATTTTTCTCTTTTTTCTTATTATTCTTTAGCGAACTGTGGCAAAGGAATCGAAAGCGGGCGCCATATACTGCAAGCGGCATTCGCCAACTTTCCCACCCTATAGTAACATGTATTAAAACAGCAATGCATCACAGCTCGTGTAGGTACTTATGCCGACGGACGACGACGCTTCCAATAATAATAATAATAATAATAATAATAATAATAATAATAATAATAGGTAACTACTTACGTGAGGTAATGACATCTGCGTCCGTAAATGCAATATCTGAACGATCCCTCTGCAACCGAAAAAAAGAAAGAAAAGAAATAAAACGTCACTTTGCCGCTGTTCTATTCGTAACCTGGCGTCCACAGTTCGCTTGACTTTCTACTCACAAAGACGTTTATATGCAAGTCTCAATTAAATGTCACCGTTCTGAAGCCAACCGAATCTCATGAAAAAAAGAAAAGATAAAGCTAGCATTTTTGAACCGAGCTTTCAAGATGTAAAGATAACGTACATGTAGGGCGCAATCAGATGCAAAAAGGTGAGCAAACAGCGGACGTGAGAGGTTGCGTAATTGCGTGATGGTGCGCGCCAGCTGAACCCTTCCGCGCCAGAGCGACGCTGGGCTTTGATTGATTGACGGCGCACAGCTGCAGTTCCAGGCAGCACGCGCATTCCGCCCTAATCCGTAACACATGTATATCCGTCATAGACATCGGAGCTGAGGTCATGGTATGTCGGCGCCCTTCAACAGGGCGCCGACAGTTCTATGGAAGTTCCATGGAAGTTCTATTAAGTTCTATGGAATTTTCAAAAAAAAAAACATAAGCCTCTTGCAAATAACGCAATCCTAGTCCTTGGGCTGGAATGTTCAGAGATGCGGCCATTAATTTCACGAGAGATCGAAGCGCATATTTAATAAACAAAAAGCCACTAATTAAAATTATGATTAATTACTTCACGGCACATATTGCAATTTACGAATTGTAGACGGTGAGTTTGCAAGGCGTATCCACTTGGAATTAATTTCCAGAATGACGCCAGTTTGGAGATATGCGCCATCAAACTTGCTGTAAAAATGCACTGTTGTTCGATTCACTTTTAAAGCGAAAGCTTTACTGGCCGCGAACTTGCGATTTCGCCGTGGCGGTGCTCCGAGGAGGCACATGACGTCACAACGCGCGCCTCGCCGCGGATATTTCACTCTCTCTCTCTCTCTCTCTCGATCCCTATAGTCGCTACTGCGCATGCGCCCCTAGTAGCACCAAGCCACAGGTGTTCCGCTGATGCTCAGCGCCGCGCCTTTTCGCAGCCGCCGTTTGGTATGACGTGACACGCGTTCCTCGTCGTTGCGCTCGCCTCCGCTCGCTTCGCCAGCTGCGTCGGATGCCTGATAACATGTCGGAGGATTGAAAAGGAGAGCTGGAGGAGGCTGGAGCTGGAGGAAGCAGGAGGAGGCCTGGAATCGACATCGGAACGTGATGAAGAGGAAACGAATCGCACAGGAAACAAACAGCGCGCCGAACGAATGGCTAAACGCCGCAACATAGCTAGACAACCAGACTAACCTGGACTTGCAATCAAGATTAACCAAGGCTAACCATGCTATGCCTTAGCTTTCGCTACGTATACCGTGGCATAGCCGAGCTAAGCCAATGCCATTTTTTTTCTTTAAGAAAGCGCTCCTTTGCGCACTGAAGCACAAAAGTAAGTGGAACGCCCATGTATTTCGTTCCACACTTTGGGGAATATCTCGGAACTGATATCCTTGGAATTCATTTCAAGTGGACACGTCTTGTCAGCTCACCGGCTACAATTCGTAAGTTGCAATACGTGCCATAAAGTAATTAATTAAGAAGTTAATTAGTGAAATGTTATTTAGTTGAGTATCTGTTTCGATTAATCGTGCTAGCAATGGCGGCCTCTTCGAATAATCCTGCTCAAGGACAATAATTATGCTATCTGTCCCAAGCACTTTCTAAATATTCCATAATAGAAAGTAATCAGCCTACATTTAGTGAATAAGCGGATGCTGCGAACCGGTCGTATGCTGTTTCGAACAAATACGTACGTGAAGATATGAGGCATCAATATTGCATTTCTTCTTTCGAATGTTAAAATTTCGCTTTAATCTTAGGTAATACGTATCAGATGCGTCAGTCATTCCTCTCGACTGCGACTAATTATGATAAGTAATTACGATAAGATTACGATAGTCCTGTACGAAACAATGCGCAGGCTCTATTGCTAATCTTGAACGTGAACGAAAAGTGCAATCCTAAGCTCGTTTCACGTATAGGTTCCAGCTATAACTGAAAAGTTTTTTGAAAATATATTTCCACTTACCAAAATGGAATGGAGTTATGCACATGCCCGCTTTTCCGGCTTGGATAGCGATATGTCACACGACGCATTCGATTGTCCACTAACGATAAGACACTTATATCTCGCGCGATTATTCTACTTGAAGCCATCCAACTTTTGGCGAGGACAGCTCGAGGAGAAGGAGTGATTGCGAAAGAAGGCGGCAGGTAATCGTTCGCTGTAGTCCATTTCGTCAGTCTTTTCAATCTCTGGTTTAGTCGGCGCTGTTTGCTACCGCCCGTGCGAGCGTACCACCCGCCGGCGCAATAAGAAATGCGAGTGCATTGAAATCCCAGTTGTATATTGAAGGGTGCGCAGAGGCTGTATTTCTGTATTGTGGGCGAATTTCGCGGGAAATGTCAGGACTTCGACCGACGCCGCAATTTCTCCCACATGGTAGTGAGGAGGATCATTCCTGTCTTGCAATCTGTCTTGTTTAATACCACATAAAACACCACGTGATGTCTTTGTTGTTGTTGTTGTACGGAAAATATATCTGCTATATGACATTTGGGCACCACGCTTTCTAGCACGCATGCGTCCTCGATTACAAGGCCTACAGAAACATCACATGCTGAAAAATGGATTCGGTCTATCCTTTGAAAATACTCGCATGCGTGGCAGCGCAAGCCTCTTGACATTTTTGTCAATGACCGATGGAATGATAAATTTAGCTATCCATTCTCAAAATCAGGCTAAACAACGAATCGCCCGTGAATGTAACGAATTTATGCGAAACTTTCAGACTCACCCGCCAAACCGGTTCGAAACGGTAGATTTGTCTAGCGTCAAACTTTGATGGAACTGATTACCGGACCTGTTCGATCGGAACGACGCCTTTGTTTGTTTGGAAGCATTACGAGTTGCTCGCCGAACAGTTTCTGCACGGTTCCATCGTTCTGCGCAAGTTCGGGTTCGGCTTCAAAATGGTGCGCCGCACATTTCTGGCCGGGCTCAGTTTCGGTTCGGCAGAAAATAATAAGCTGTTCAGTTCTGGTCACAGTTCGACATCATGGTCTTGGGCGCAGCGCAGCATCGTCTTATCATTCGTGGGTTATCTTTCCCATCGAGGTTTCCACAGGTCTTTCCCAGCACGTTTTGCACAACTGTGAATTGAATTAAGGATAATTCGTAAAAAAAAAAAGCACGTAGTTTCAGAACAAAATTTGAATGTGTCGCCATACCTGTGCATGAGTGCTCCGAAATAGAGCACACTCTGCAACAAGGAGACGACAGAATGTAGCCATTGTAAACCGGAAATTCGGACTCTCACTTCGTAAGCGTAGCTGCAACTATTACGATGATCTCTACGTTCTCAAAGCTTTCGGACCTGATATTTTTTTTTTTAAGTGCGACGACAGCACGTAACTAGAAATTAAGACCTTGTTGAGGCTGTTCGTCTACAGCAAACTTTGAGCTAGTTTCTAACCTAAATGCGTGCCACTCATTACGGGCCTGTTAACGTACGCGCGCTGTATATCGAGGAAATGTTTCGTATTCAGCCACGAAAAGACATGTTCGAAAAACGTTACCATAATCTCGGCAAGCTTGCTGCAGTCTTCAACTCGTGCAATCCGAATCTTCGTCATGTTGGTAGGCGTTGTTTTCTGTTTTCCTCCGCAAACGGACGTCGCCACTGCTCGCTGACACACAAGAACGACTCGCAAAACGAACCGCGCCAGCAGACGCGCTCGCTGCAACGCGGCGCAGACGGCCGGACGACGCGCAGACGGCGTTGCCGCGTTGTCGCGGAGAGATCTTTCTTCGGCAACGCCCTGTGCGCCATCTAGCGATAAAGTGGCGAGGCTTTCGCTTTCTCGAGGAGCACCCGCGCTCGAGAGCGGCACGTGATAAGGCAAGCCGCCCCTTCTTTCTCCATGGCCGCCACCATGCAGAGAAACGGCTGCATCCTCCCCGCCCAACGTATTCTTCAAGAGAGATTGGCTCCAAGGCCACTTCTATCCCGCGAGAGCAATTCAAACCACCAAGTACGGGCGAAGATTAAAAAAAAAAAAATCTCGGCCATAGCTTGCAGTTGTTAGGAAAGCGCGTGTTTGCCTGCTCAATTGACACCACGTGTCGAGGTTCTCAAAATAGGAGTTCAGTGAATTTCCCTTTTTAACTCCGTGGGCCGAACCTGATTCGTCTGGGGCACTGGCGGTTCCAGAGGCGGAGGGGGTAGCGAGGGAGAGTGTAAGGATCGGGCATCCCCTGGCATGACATGCCGTTGCTTATTCAGACACACGCCTTGATCGCGGTATACAAGTTGAGCAAAAAATTCATGCTCTGACAAATTTGAGAGTGTTCGCAGCGTAGCCAAAACCATCTACCGCAATATCCTGCTTCTCCACCCTTTTGAAGAGGGCCGCATCATTGATGCTACCCTGAATCCTCCCCTGAGCCAGTGTCACTCGCTTTTAACTTCTGAACGCAAGACCTTCACTTGTGAAACGGGAAGTGCATGCTATCAGACCTTCCTGCTCTGCTTTTCGTCTGAATTTCTATAGGGGACTGATTCCTTTCTCTTCTGAAAGAGTAGCTCTAATGAAAATATTAATTGCGCTGACATAAATAATTTTAGACGGCGTGAATTTTTTGTAAACCTATGGCTGCGGTCGTTGCTGCTAATGTGCCTGGTATGATGGTTACCTGGGGCTCAGCATAACATTATCATTATCCCCTTTTATTCTTTGTATGGCTATAGCCGTCGCGTCCTTATACAAATATCTTATTTTCTTATAACGTGTTGGTTTTCATAAAGTATAAATGGTAGGGACTGTGGACAGAAAATTAAGCCTCTGGCGCATCTCAGAACTTGGAAACCGGTACGTGAAGTCCCTCGCTGCGAATGTCCGCCAGGTTTCAAAGCAAAAATGCTCACTGAGAATTAACATCTCTTTCGCGTAAACCTCACCGTTTATAGCGCTTTCGCCAACACAGAAGTAACATGAAGAAGCAGGAAGCATATGCTTTCAGCCTCTCCACCTGCTCCCATCTATCTATCTATCTATCTATCTATCTATCTATCTATCTATCTATCTATCTATCTATCTATCTATCTATCTATCTATCTATCTATCTATCTATCTATCTATCTATCTATCTATCTATCTATCTATCTATCTATCTATCTATGTAAGTAGGTAAGTGTTGTATCCTTCTTTCTTGTTTCAGTTTCATTTCTTTCAGTGTACATATCGTCATCGTCATTCAATATGATTTCCTATATAAGTTGCTTTACTGTGACGAATAAAAAAAAGAGTTGCAGACTGCGCTTGCGTGGTCCCGTGTCATGCGTCTGGTCTGAGCCAGACACCACATATTGGCGACGAGGGTCAGTATCGGAGCCATGCCGTTCGGGTGTCTCCCAGCACCGCCCCCTTTCTTGCCTGCACCCGGTGACCCGGCTGTACCTTGGCAGCAGTGGAAACGCGTATTCCTGAATTTCCTGGAGGCCATTGGCGGCGATGAACTGCAGCCGAAGCGTCGCAAGGCAATTCTGCTCAACTCGCTCGGGGTTGAAGGCCAGCGAATATTCTACAGCATCCTTGCACAAGGAGCAGACGTGACCGCGGACGCCAAGGCCGAGGACAAGGTGGACCAGTTCAAGGACGCGCTTGCTACACTGGATACGCATTTCGCAAGCGCTACGAATGATTTGGTGGAGCGGCGCCGGTTTCGCCAAAGAAGACAACTGCCTGGTGAGACCTTTCAAGCATTTACAGTCTTCGGGACCTTGCGTCTACTTGCAATTTTGGCAGTGCTACCGATAGCATGATTCGAGACCAATTACTGGAAGGCACTTCGTCACGAACAACCCGTGAACGCATGCTTTATGAAGGGTCTTCGCTTACACTGCAGCGTGCTGTTGACATCGGGAAGCAAATTGAGCAAACGCAACAAGAGCTCGGGGAATTCGCGCATAGCACTGTGAACAAGATTCAAGATGTGCGAAAAAGGTCAGACTCTGAGCAAGGAAGTTGCTACAGGTGCGGCTCGTCATCGCATATGGCTAACTCGACTGCATGTCCGGCGAGGAACAAGCGTTGCCACTCTTGTGGAAAAATTGGTCACTTTTCAAGCATGTGCAAATCGAAGAAAAAGAAATATGCCGTTCGAAAGCCCGAGAAAGCCAACGCCGTCACGGTACTTCAGATCGGTGACCGTAATGCGTCGGCGAAAGATATTCGAGCCAACATTTCTATCGGGAAGATAAGATTGTCGTTGATTGTCGACACGGGCGCTACGGTTTCATTGCTCAGTGAAGAGCACTACCACAAATATCTAGCCAACACCTACTCATTGCGACCGCCGACTGCCAATTTGTGTAACTATTCCGGAGAACAAATCAAGTTAAGCGGTTGCTTTCTTGCTGACGTATCTTACGAGGGAAACAGAGCCAGTGTGCTCTTTCATGTCACAACCAAGGGCACTTCGCTGCTGGGGCTTGATGCCGTTCGGAGCCTGGGAATCACTATCAACGGCTCAACCTTGAATTGCTGCCAGGTGACATGCCCTGATTCACTGCCTTCAGAATTCACGCAAGAGTTTGCGCACTTGTTCACGGAACAGTTAGGGCATGTGAAAGGCTTTGTTCACCATGTTAAATGCCGTTCATCTGTGAAACCAGTCGTCGCGAAGCTCCGACGCCTGCCACTCACGCTACGGCAACAGGTATCGGTAGAGATACGACTGCTGGCCGAAGATATAATTGAACCTGTCGACGCATCGGAGTGGATTTCACCGATCGTCGTCGTTAGGAAGGACGGTTCAATTAGGTTGTGTGTGGACCTACGTGAAGTGAACAAGGCAGTAATTGCCGATGCTTTTCCTCTTCCGCATACAGAGGAACTACTTCATGAACTATATAGCTGGAGGAACGTGCTTCTCAAAGCTCCACTTAGCGTCGGCATACCACCAGCTAGAACTGACTCCGGAAAGTCGGGGACTAACCACCTTTATCACACACGAAGGATTGTTTCGTTTTAAGAGTGTGTTTTGGCCTTGCATCTGCCCCTTCAGCCTTTCAGAGAATGATGCAGCATATTTTGAAAAATTGCAAAGGCGTACTTTGTTACATTGATGATGTGATTGTGTGGGGCAAGACACGTGAGGAGCACCACAAGAATCTACACCAGGTGCTAAAACGCATCAGTGATTCAGGTTTAAAGCTCAACCAGAAATGCACATTTGCTGTTTCAGAACTATCCTTTTTAGGGCATACGGTGAGCTCAAAAGGGCTTACACCATTGCAGTCTAAGGTTGACGCTATTGTCAAAGTGCCTGCTCCTCACGATGTTGCCACTTTGAGGTCATTTTTGGGTCTCGCTGGTTACTATGCTCGGTTTGTGCCGCGATTTGCTGATCTTGTCGAGCCACTTAGAAGGCTCCTGCGGTCTGGTCAACAGTTCACGTGGGATGATGAGGCTGAGCGTAGCTTCCAGCTTGTTAAGACAGCTTTGTCTTCAAGCCCAGTCATACAAATGTTTAACCCAGACCTTGATGTAATTGTTACGACAGATGCTTCTGATAAGGGACTGGGAGCCGTTCTTCAGCAACGCGATGGTGACAGCGTACGCACGGTGGCCTTCGCATCGCGTGCCCTGACTCCTGCTGAGCGGAGGTACTCCGCTGGGGAACGTGAGGCCCTTGCTTGTCTCTTCGCGTGCGAGCGCTGGCACGTCTACTTGTGGGGTAGAAAATTTTTGTTGCGTACGGACCATCAGGCACTAGTGACGTTACTTTCAGCTGCCGGTACAGGACGCCGACCTTTGCGTATATCCAGATGGTCAGCTCGACTTTTGTATTATAACTTCGACATAGAGTACCATAAGGGATCGCAAAATATCGTGGCAGATGCGCTTTCACGCCTACCTCTTGACTGTGATTCGCTGCAGACGATGCAGGAAGAAATTGTGTCCGTTGTATCAGAGTGCCTAACAAAGGAACGGCTGCAGGTGGCCACTGCTGCAGACAGCACACTGCAACAGGTTGTTGTACACGTGGTACATGGTTGGGCGCCTAGAAAAGCTTTGCCAGCAGAAATAATGCCGTACTTTAACGTGCGGGAAGAGCTTTCTTTCGTTGATGGCCTTTTGATGCGCGGCGAGCAGGTAGTTGTTCCGAGTGAATTAACCTCGCTCCTTGTTGGTTTTGCGCACGAAGGTCACCCAGGAATTGTGAGGACGAAGCAGAGACTACGTGATCTTTACTGGTGGCCGCGTTTGAATAAACAAGTAGAAGCAATCCATTTTTGTCATATCTGCCAGGCCGCGGACAAGTCCGCTAAACCGTCGTTTGCACCGCTGCAGCCGGTGACGTTTACAGCGCTACCATGGCAGAAGTTAGCAATGGATATAGTGGGACCGATTGACTGGGCCCCTTCAAACTGTAGGTACATGATATCGCTGATCGATTATCATTCCAAGTGGCCTGAGGTTGCCTTTTCATCTACAGTGACGTCACAGAGCGTGGTCGATTTTTTGCAGACTGTGTTCAGCCGAGAAGGCTATCCGGAAGAAATTGTCACAGATAATGGGCCTCAGTTTAGATCGCAAATGTTCGAAACATTCTTGAGAGAGAGGGGTATTGTGCATCGTTGTTCTTCTCTGTACTATCCACAGGGAAACGGCGCGATTGAACGCTTTAATCGCGTGCTGAAAGATTTCATGCAGGTTGCCCGACTGGAACAACGGCCCCTCCAGGCTGCTGTGGTTGACTATCTCGGCATATATAGGTCGACGCCGCATGCGACAACGGGTGTGTCGCCAGCCAAGTTGCTTCACGGGCGCCAGCCAAGGACAAGACTCAATACAGTGGGTTTGCCGACAAGAGAGGGCGTCCATGCCAGTTCGAATAAGAATGTTCCTGCTAGGGTTAAGGCGAAGCAGACGTATGCAAAGCAGTATACGGACAGGAGGCGAGGTGCGAAAAGACCAGCCTTTTGTGTAGGGGACTTCGTTCGTGTACGCAAGCCAGCAGGCGGTGGGAAAGCGTCGGTAAACTACATGGGCCCTTTCAAGATTGTCGGCAGAAAAGGCAAAAATAGCTTTTTGATGAGCGACGGTCGTTGCTGGAACGCGTCTAAACTAGTTCGGGTTCCCTGCAATCAATCGCAGACAACAGAACAATGGGCATGGGAATTGCCTCACGACTACTCGGGTACCGCTGGGGCTGAAAGCCGCGCAGACGCTGAACATGGTGAACTGTTGCGATCGCCGGAAACAAGGGCTGAAGTTAATGAAGAAGTGGTCGCTCCTTTAGAGGATTCGGCGGAGCAACCTTTGCGTCGCAGCACTAGGGTACGCCGACCTGTCGAAAGATTTGGGTTTTCTTTACCTGAACAATAAGTGTTTAGTTCGTGTTATTTTGGTTGTTGCAAATTACTATGTTGTATTTCAAGCGGGAGGTGATGTTGTATCCTTCTTTCTTGTTTCAGTTTCATTTCTTTCAGTGTACATATCGTCATCGTCATTCAATATGATTTCCTATATAAGTTGCTTTACTGTGACGAATAAAAAAAGAGTTGCAGACTGCGCTTGCGTGGTCCCGTGTCATGCGTCTGGTCTGAGCCAGACACCACAGTAAGTAAGTAAGTAATTAAATAACTAACACCGGCAAATTCACGCCTTTGCTTTGATGACCGCCGTGGCGAATACGAAGCCCAAGCAAAAGAAGATGAAGAGGAAGAACAGTGCGCGGTTTGCGGGCTCCACCAAGGTGGAGGAGCGGCCATGGCGTCCGCCGCACGCCTGGCGGCCGTCGCCGTTGTGCTAGCGGGCTCCGCGTTCACCGCTGCTGCTGCAGCCGCCACCCCGCACTTCCCTAACCCGTCGGCCCAGCAGGAGAGTGAGTGTACTGTTAACACACGCGTGTTTCCGAAAGGCGGGGCTGCCGTCGCGACCTTGTGCTGAGCGCACACGAGACCGGCAGTCTCAAACTGCTGGTTCAGCTCCTAAACAGGAAGCCTGCGCGCTCTGAGCCGTTACGTCACAGCGGAAGACGAGAGCGCATGCTTTCCAGTGAGGATGCAAAAGACTAGCGCGGTCGTCATTTTCCCAAAACATGTTCATCAATGGTCTTGGCGCGTGACGTCCCTGATCGACGTGCACAGACATCATGTTAGGCTGGCCGTATCAGGCGCAGGCTTATGGTAACGTAAGCCACACCAGACTAGAAGAACTTGAGCGAACCGGTGCTCAACCGTGAAGACAGACTTATTAGAGGGGTGATGCTCTAATCTGCATTGGCTTTATTGTCATCCGGACCGCTCGGCAATAGTCTGGGCAGCGGTCCAGCTTGCCAAAGATCTGTGCAACAAACCTAACACGAACTTTTGGCATGCCCTAAAGGTATCGCTTTCTGGCCAACTTATGATCATCTGATTATAACGGCATAGTCAATGTGCAGAGCATTGTAGCTGATCGTAGCTGATTGTAGCTGATAACTGGCGCCAGCTGACACTGTGAAGACACCGCACTGTGCGCACTGACACACACTGTAACTTGCGGTCTCATGCTCGCTCTCGCTCCCAGAGGAGCCCGCGTTCTGGTACCACTCGAACCGCGAGGCCCTCGAACAGCGCTTGAAGGCCGAGAAGCGCGAGGGCCGCGCCCACAACGTAATCCTGTTCATCGGCGACGGCATGGGCCTGTCCACCATCACGGCGGCGCGCGTGTTCAAGGGGCAGCTGGCCGGCAAGGCGGGCGAGAACTCCGCGCTGTCCTTCGAGAAATTCCCGCACACCTCGCTCTCCAAGGTGAGGAGGTGAGCCACGCTCGCTCTCGACTACACTCATCGCAAGTTTTAACTGGCCTCCCATTGTTGTGGCTCTCGTTTTAAGTAGGGAAAATAAGAACAACGAAGCCGCAGAGAGCAAGAAATGTGTCTCTCTGCGTTAATTGGTGCCGTTTCACAACCCAGACGGCGCGTGTTGCCATTAGGTCTGTAGAGAACCTATTCCGGGGAACAAAACATCGGAGAAATCTGAGGCATTTTCTGTACCCGGTCCGAAATTGCCCAAAGTCTAGCACATTCGAAGCCAGCACAGGCCTACACGTTTCCTTAGATCGGAACATAAAGCCTTGTTGGCCGCGGCTCATGTGGGAACGCGGAGTCGGCAACAAACTGCGAGCTACGCAGGTCCACCGAACTAGTTCGACGACAGATGCGGTGAGGCATGATGCCCACTTTCTCTTTTCTAGTATCGTCAATGCTTCATAACGCACAAGATGAAAAGCCCAGCTTTTCCTCCTCCAGGAGCGAGATACAGCTGACCTCCCTCTCCCTTCTTTCATATATATATATATATATATATATATATATATATTATATACGCACATGCACATAAAGCAAATTAAAAAAGAAATAACCATAAAAAGCAGGGCTCGTCCGGGAGTTGAACCCGGGACCTCTCGCACCCTAAGCGAGAATCATACCCCTAGACCAACGAGCCGCTGATGCCGAATCGTGCGAACGGAGCACGGCTGGCCTGCCCTCGGTCACTCGCTGATCAGAGAGGAGAGCGTTGAAACTGGGGCACCAAAAGTTAGGCGACGCTATATGGACGAGCCCTGCTTCTTTATAGTTTTTTTTTTTCTTTTCTATTTCAGTTTGCTTTAGGCAACTGCATATGGATTTCATTAAAGATACTGGTTAGCGTGGGCGGAAAAATGTAGTGTTCGGGGAATCTGGGACTGCTTTTGGTGGCGCACTCTTGTATTAGATAAAAAAGCACAAATAGCCACCTTAATAAATAATTCCTGAATGGATAGCAATGCACCCTCAAACGCTCCAAAAAGGGGGAAAAAAAGTAAAATGTTAGCAGTTCTCGCACATGGACAAACTTCATAGGCAGACTAAGTATTTTGTTTGCACTGGTCTAAGCATTTCCTCAGATTTCT
This sequence comes from Dermacentor albipictus, assembly GCF_038994185.2. Classification (NCBI taxonomy): domain Eukaryota; kingdom Metazoa; phylum Arthropoda; class Arachnida; order Ixodida; family Ixodidae; genus Dermacentor; species Dermacentor albipictus. Next base: position 373,985,972 of record NC_091821.1, read on the forward strand.
TGAATGCGCGCCGATAGTTGAGATATAATCACAAGCTAGACGAACCTTCATGTTATCGTTGCAATGTGTCTTCTTGTGTTTCTTTCATAGTTCTTTTTTATGGGGGGTAGGGGGGGTTGAGGTGAAGGGGTTGTTATTGTGCTTACATCAATAATTCCATGCGTTCGCTGAATGCATAGCTGGCTCAAACTTCCCAGAGGGAACCTCCTGGTCGTTATGAGTCTGGAATGCCACATAAGATAGACATCGTGCTGCGCCATACCGATTGATTGATTGATTGATTGATTGTGTTTAACGTCCCAAAACAACACTGAGGCTATGAAGGACGCCGTAGCGGAGGACTACCGATTAATCTTGACCAGCTGCAGTTTTTTTAATGCGCACTTAAATCTAAGTTCGCAAGCATTATTGCACTTCGCCCCCATCGCATGCGGCACGGTCTGGAGTCGAACCTGCGACATCGTGCTCAGCAAATGTGCTGCGGGTACCATAACACATGTCTTTGTTTGAATTCTCGGGCAATAATAAGTCAGAAATCTTTGACCCCGTTAATTGTATGAAATCGATTCGTGCCGCCTTAATGCATAGGTTTGGGGATCCGACATAACCCTGCAATGACCTTTGGCCTCGTACCTCAAGTGCTTCTGCATTATCTTGCCGGAATGACCATACAAAATGCGAATTTTAGGTCATTACATTAGGAACAATGTCAGAATGCAAAAAAAAAAAGAAAAGGAATTGATACTCTGAAATGTTTGCCAGAATCGAAAGGTTATGGTATTTCAAACTGGAAACGTGTCGCAGCAAGTGTGAACTAGGGTTAACGTTGACACTTTTGCGTGTTTGATAACCAACATTACAGTTTTACAGCGATCGAGCTACTGCTGCTAAGCAGTTATGTTTTTTGGTTGGGAGCAAAGTCGGAATGATTAGCCTAGCTAAATTTACATAGCAACGCCAGCTTATATATTGAAATAGCCTTTGGGAAACAGCTATCTGTCATTAAATGATCTCAACAGGAAGCACGCGTAACCGGATAACCAATATTTCTATACTACTAGATGACTAGGTTTAGCTATACCTCAATTCACAGCTTTATTTTCACTGTTTCCGTCGCAGTAGCGGGCTTTGGCTGAAATAACTTGCTGAAATAATTTCACCAGATACATGCTTAAAAAAAAAGTTCATTTAAAAAGAAAGGGCTCGTCCGGGATTTGAACCCGGGACCTCTCGCACCCTAAGCGAGAATCATACCCCTAGACCAACGAGCCGCTGTGGTCAAGCGCAAGCGCGCGCAAGCAGGGTTGCTCGGGCGGCACGTGGAGGAGCGAGTTCTAAATTGAGCCGGTGACCTTCGCTGCGGAGAAAGGAAAGGGCGCCGGCCGAGCAGGGCTGCGTTTGGCAGCTGGCCGAGTGGGAGAGATAGTGCAGGGCTATGTCGGTGTATCTTCGAGCGCTCGCCGCCCGTCGTCACAATGCACGGCGGGCCATTGTGTGCGCGCCTGAGCACCTGCGCGCTGGTGAGCACGTGCGAGGTGTGGATTACACGCATTGCGTCAGCCGATACAGGAGAGGAAACGCACGGACGCGTGCCCAAATCACTCGCTCGTTCGCCGATATCGGTTTTCGCGATGAAGAGCCGTTCGCGCCCCCGCCTTTAAAAAAAAAAAAAAAGAAAGAAAGAAAGAAAGAAAAGAAAAACAGAAAAAAGAAAACATAATATATTTAAGAGATATTCAGACAATGGTTCTTTAACTAGGATACCTTTTCCCGGAATTCAGCATTGAGAACACTGAAGTTTGTGTGCAGCCAGCGGAACAATGCAACACATGCTATGAGAACGACAAAACGGCACGATCCTTATAGAGAAAAAGGAAATACGGTGAAAAATGTGTCAGTGTTCTGTCCATCGTCCCGACAAAAAACGAAAAGGAATGTATTCGCGACGAGGTTGGACAACACTGACGTGTGTTTCCTGATTCCTCGTGTGAAAACCGATGAGCGTCATTGAATACCAAGAGTGTGTTGTCGTCTCTCCTTCCATGTATTCAAATTAAGTGTCCGCTTAATATATATTCAAATATTATTTGGACATTTTTGTACGTAAGGGTTTCATGCTATGGTTTTAGTTCCCACGGTCGATTGGTGTGCCACCAATATTTCAGAGCCCCCTTGAGACCAAAACTTCATACAACACATTCTGCTGGCCGATCGATGAAAGGCGGGGAAACGTGTCCGTATAAGGGGACGGGTTCGAAGTATAATAGGCTAGCTGTGAATTCATATCGTTCCACTCATTTCACTTTTCAGACACGCTTCAGCTAGGAGGATCGTGCCCTTTATGTGGGATTTTTTGTTTAACGCCTGTACACGTTTTTTGAGCTTCCCTGCTTATCGGAGACAGCAAGTGCGCTGAAAACGTGTTCGTCTTAGGATCTGGGGGGGAAAAAAATCTAAGCCCCCTTCTTAAAGAAAGATGGTTGAACGCCAGGCTACCCAGTCGATCTTTATATATCTGCATTGCATTACGCGCGTCACGCAATGCATTCCCGGCCGTCACCATGGGTAGGCCGCGAGTGCAGCCAACACCACCTAGAAGACTAGTCTTCTAGGTGGTGTTGGTGCAGCGCACGGCAAAAGAAGAGGCTGCCGTACGTGAACGCAAGCGCGATTGTGCCCGTAAGGCCGATCACGTGTATCGCCAACGGCATGCAGAAGCCGTGTGGGAGACGCTTGTGCAGTCGGGATGCCTATTGGTCTTGTGATCGTCAGCGTGTAGCACAACAGACCGAACACGTCTCGTTGTGACGCGGAAACGTTCTTGGCAGAAACGACGAATAGCTTGCAGACACATAGTACGCCCATCCTCGTGTGCGGTGACTTTACATCGAATGTAGTGAAAGAGCACGGCAAATGGATCGAGAGTTTCATGCTAGATCGCTACTCGTTGAAACTGAAGAGGCTACAGAGACCCACGATGCAACACCGTTGCTGCATTGATCTCACGTTTGCAAGCAGGCTGTGTCACGTTCCGCTGGCAGAGCCTCTGACCGTCTACCACAGCGATCACAAGTGAAGGCTAGCGCAAGTGTAGAGTCGTCCGTAAAATCGTGAGTGTGGGCGTGTAACTAATGGCTGCATGGTCTAAAATAAAGGCTATGCAACTTAACGAAATGTGTCTTCATTCAACTTCAACGTTCAAAAAATACAATCCTAAACAAGCAATTAAATCGCATATGTATAGCATCGGGTCGCTCAGCATCTCTTGGGTTCGTTGCGTGGTCGTTGGCTTGGGCTTTGACTTTGATTCAGTTTGCATTGGGGGAAAGCTTCGCGTTCATCCATCTTTCTTTAAGAAAGGGGCTTTGATTTTTTTTTTTTCAAGTGTCTTTACCTGGTTAGAAATTCTGCAGGTCACGTTCTCAGGGCGCGCTTCACTGTACGTTAGTAGCTGTGATGCAAGTGACTGGCAGGCATACACTGTTATCTGTTGATAACACTATCAGATAGGATGAGGATATACAGGCAGACCATATCCTTTCAGATAGATGAAACATGTGTATATATGCGGCCTTACAAGCTTTTTTTCCCTCTTCCTCCAACGTTGCTGCGTCCTGGCTACATGCTGTCTAGCCTAGTATGCAACAACTCGGTCAACTGGGTATGTGCAACAGGACATGTGCCACTGAGTATGCCAATAGATAAGCGGAACAGGAGGCAAGACAAAAAAAGTAGTCTGGGGTATTACGTTACGATTATGAGGCACGCCGTAGTGGGAAACTCCGCATTAATGTGGACTACATGGGGTTCCTTAACGTGCACCCAATCCACGGTACACGGGAGTTTTTGCATTTCGCCCCCATCGACTTCATGCGGCTATACCGTGGTCGGGACTTGATTCCGCGCCCACGGGCCTAGCAGCGCAACGCCAAAGCCACGATGTGACTACGGCGGGTATGAGACAAGAAGAAAGTCGGCAACATAAAATCGAAAAAGTCGGCAGCGGAAGCAGCCGAGAGTGCAGAAAGAAGTTGATGCGAAGTGAACAAAATGTGACCAGTGTGTGCATTGATCGTGGAGCGTTGATATATATATATATATATATATATATATATATATATATATATATATATATATATATATATATATATATATATATATATATATATATATATAGAGAGAGAGAGAGAGAGAGAGAGAGAGAGAGGTAAAGAAGAAAAGACATTTCAGCAAACATCAATTAAATAAAAGCTTCGCTCATCACTGATTCCCACATACATGCGTAGTATCCGCTGATTCTTTTTTCTTTGTTTAAAACCCTCTCGTGTGCTCGAACACTACCTTATATGTCCTGAAATAATTAGGTCGGTCGGTCCGACTGCACCGAAAAGCCAATGAGGGAGGGCAGCACCCGTTGCCTATTCAGCATAACTGCGTGCAACACTTGCCCAACATGATGGCATATATCACGGCCGGCTGTGGATTGGGCATGTGCATCAACCTCTTTCTGCACGTATTACATCCGCATTCCATGATCGGGGTATAACTTGGGGTCTGTGCGGCTCAGGGACCGTATGTGGAAAAGTTAATAGTTTGTGGTATTTTAACGTTGACCGCCGCCTTCGCGATAGCACTTCGTACAACCATTGCCAGACGTGCATCACAGGCACCGCTGTATAACGTCACAACAACCACAAAGAACGAAAGAGACAGACGTCGCAGCCACCTTGTGACGTCTGTTGTTTCAGCCGCGATTGCACGCGCCGCGGGTGAGATGTCGGGTGTGCCCGTGTAGCGCAGGTGTACTGCGTGGACCGCCTGGTGCCCGACTCCGCCTGCTCGGGCACGGCCATCCAGTGCGGCGTCAAGAGCAACTACTACACGCTGGGCGTCTCGGCGCACGTCACGCTGAACAACTGCACCGAGTCCTCGAACCCGCGCCACCACCTCAAGTGTCTCTACGAGCTCGCGCAGGAGGCTGGTGCGTACACACCGCGCTCGACGACGACATGCGAGCACGCGTGTGTCAGTTGTTCTCCAATTGCAATGAACACGAAGTTAAAGATCGGCGCGTCTACCCTACTTAGTTGATGCTCCAACTGCATTCTATAGCGCCGACACACCACTTATCAGAGCCAGCATCGTTCAAGTCATTTAACGCGAGTGTGTGCCTTGGGGTGGCTGGAAAGCGCTGGTGCTTGCGTCACCCCAATGTCACTATAAGGCAATATGTAGCACAAGTTCGGTTTTTATTTAACTGTTCGATCTTTTCGATGGAAACGTGCACGTCGGGACTAGCGCAGAAATCTGACGAAGACGACAACGCTGTATGTGTCTTCATTGTGCCCCTCTTTGTCAGATTTTCGGGCTCTTCTCCTGTGCGAGGAACAGCCTATAACGCGCGCATCAGTGTTTTGCGATGCGATTGGAACGAATTAGAAAACCGAAACTGCCATTGCTTTCTCGGCAATGACGTTTCCCCCGCACCTCGCGCGCTGACCTGCACGTGCACCTCCGCGCGCGTGCAGACAAGAGCACGGGATTCGCGACCACGGCCGCCGTGACGGACGCCACGGTGGCCGCGGGCTACGCGCACTCGGCGCACCGCGAGTGGGAGAGCAGCGTGGGCGGCAAGAGCGGCGACAACTGCCTCGACATCGCGCACCAGCTGGTGCACCGGCCGCCGGGGCTGCAATTGCGGGTGAGCCCCTCCTATAGTCACTGGAAGCGGGCCCCTCCCTCCCGCACGCGCCATATAGAAGTCGCGGGGTCACTACAAAGAGAAGCACTAACTCACTCTAAACTGATCGAGTATTTTCTCACTTCTCTGTTTTCGTCAGTCTCGCGCTGATAGGTCGATTACCACAGAAGAGAGAGAGAGAGAAAAGAAAATGAAGGTCCAACTGCAGCTCTTGAATTTCGCGCCGAAATCCAAGCGCCAGCACGTCAGCGTGACGCGTTGAGAAAGCGTTTTCCCGTACTTGCGCCGCTGCTTTGAAGCAAGTGTTCTCGAAGCTTGCTGTGCAGTGCAGTCTTTGGTTTGTTCTAGAGTGCAATGTAATCTATCTTTAGCGATGAAAAAAAATATCTACAGAGCAAACGAAACTCCTTCGAAATCCGTGACGTCATGAGGAGATGGTGCGGGAACATCCAAGACGGCTTCGCCACGCGCCTTTGATTGCCGCTTATTTTCTGGTTTATCATGCTTCCTGTCACTCTACATACAGGGTGTCCCGGCTAACTTTAGCCAGAGTTTAAAGATATGCGAATGCCACCTAGCTGGACAGAACCAAGATAATGTTGTTTGCCGTCACTTGGAGATATTAAAATTATGTTTTCATATGACTTAATTAGATAATTAGTCTTGATTAATTATTCGAATTCTCGAATATTTTGATTATATGAAAAGTGTCAATGAGAAAATTGTAGAGCAACACGAAAAACTCCCGATACAGCTTTCTGTTGCTCAATACGTGCTGCCTAAAAGTGTTTTTTTTCGAGCGTGAAAGAAGCCCGCGAATGCACGCAAAGTGCCTCGAGCGGTCCGTCGCGCGGCAATCTTGCGTGTTATATAATCAGTCATTGTGGCATGCTGCTTCCGGCTTGCGCAGCGAAACTTCAAGAGAGCCCTCGCTGCGTTCGCACTGGATAGAGAAAAAGTGCTAGTAAACTTATAGCGCAGCACGCGAAACGATATAGGTCAGCTTCACGAATGCATCCTCCAGAAAACTAAAGGGACTGTGCATGATGCCAACAGCCTTACTCTTCATATTATATCAGAACTCTTTCTCCATCAAAGTAGTGTCATGCCCAATGGTAAAATGGCGGAAAACAACTGTTCCCACTCGTCAAACACTACTGGCAGTTCCGCCTTCATGAATTGGGTTCGCGATCTGAGTGTGCATGCGGGGCCGGAATGACTCTCTGCGGGGTGTGTGTATGTAAAGCCCGAGTCGCGAGAAATGTGTGACTGGCCCCACTTTTTTCTGCAACAGATTATTTACTATTAGCGTATTACTTTTGGACGCTGTTAACGACTTCAGAACGCTTGTCTTCGCCTTCGAGGTCTCAAGTAGGCAGTCGACATATACGCGCGAAGGTTGTCGCAGATCCGTTGACTTACTTATAGCGGCGCCACGCACACGCACGGCAAGTAGATGCGATTCACACCATGCGAATGAGCCTGTAGGAACCTCAGCTTGGTGAGCATTCTGTGGCATCTATACTGCGCGAAATGTACGCTGCAAGGTGCGGCACAAAAAGTGGAGAGAGAGAAGTCTTTCCTCTCGTGTATCTCCCCCCCTCCCCCCCCCCCCCCCAACCTCGCAGCTTGCGGTGTATGCATTTCGCGCAGTAGATGCTACAGAATTCAGTTGAAGCAACTAGTTTGAAACAAAAATAAGGAGAGAGAGAAAAAAAAGTACTTCTTGGTAAGCATGGTTGTCCGAGGAGCTGGTTGCCCAACGAACGCCTTCTAAGTGTCACACTTCTTTCCGCGATTGTCGTCACGGCAAGCCAACGTGATCTCAACTGAGGGCCCAGAAGTTCGCCGTTTTCCAGATAACTTCAAAAATATTTTTTTTCTTTTTGCCGGCGAGTGTTGTTATCGGATTAATCGACACTAGCCGGCGATAGCGCACCCACATGTCACAATTAAAAGTATCCTGACCTAACAAATCCACACGACCAAAGTTCTCAGCCGTACATAGCTGTAATATCACGCTAACATAAGTTGACCTTTCCATAGCAGGCCAATACATAACTTCGGCAAGCGTCCTCGCTTATTGACTGCCAAGTGCCCCCCTTTGGGGAGGGCGGACAACATCCCTGTCACAAGCACGTTGTCATACCTGTCGCATGCGCTTGCACACAATGACCTCTCAGCCACGTAGTCATCTGTTTAAGACGGTCGTGACGGTCGACGTCACTTGCAGTTCATCGCTGGTGGCGGGCGCGAACACTTTCTCGTGCCCGAGGAAGCCGTGCAGAGGGGCCAGCCGGGAAAGCGTCCGGACAGCCGGAACCTGATCGAGGAGTGGACCCACCTCAAGCAGGCGGACCGAATGAACGCTCACGTGTGTATCACTAAGGAGGACGTCGAGAACCTAGACACTGAGACAACGGATACCGTGCTAGGTGCGTGTCTCTAATATGACATTCGAAGTTGCGTTGCAAGAAGTATGATTTTAGGTTCACGTTAAAGAACCCCAGGTGGTCCAACTTTCCGTAGTCCCCCACTACGGCGTGCCTCATAATCAGATCGTGGTTTTGGCACGCAAAACCACGTAATTTATTTTTTTTAAAGAACTAATATGTGCCAACGTGACTGCGGCAGGAGAAGTAAGCGCAATGATATTCCTGAGTCTGCACGGCAACTGAAATCATCAACACAGTGCGTGCGGGGGTGGGGGGGGGGGGGGGGTGGGGAGGGGGGGGAGGTTGCGTGCGTGTGAGCACGTGCGTCAGTGATCAGTAATAATAGCAGAGGGGGGACATTAATTTCGAAAAAGGTTCACGGAAAAGAGGGAATTGAGTTAGGCACCGACAAATAACGCGACGATCGATGCGCATATACTACTGCTCATCCAATGTTTCAGCTCAACTGCACGTGGAGAGAACGCATCCATTTATTGACGATTGCGCTTATTTTCCAATATGCATGCAGAACCACTAGAATAAAGTCTCGCAGAAGCCATCGAAGATGATTATCTGCATGATGATAGCGTGGCGCATGCTGTATATATAGTGTGCTGAACGCCGTCGGCTGGCGTTCACCACGCTCACTTGGTTTAGGCGACACACTCATCGGAATTTTGTGCAGCGTAGCGTTGACGTTCTTTCTTGGCGCGTGAACGATAGTGTTTTTCCAGTTCCTGAATGAGGCGGTCGTTGACGTCCAAGTACTCGTCGGCACAGTTCGTCCGGCGGGCCACTCGTCGACGAGCGTTCACCACGCTCACCTGTTGTAGACGAGGCTCTCTTGAGATAGCGATGGTGAGAGAGGGGAGGGGAGTACGTTGCATAGGGGAAAGGGGATCGTTGTCTGACGTTCTCTTTCTTCATCATTCTGCGCAGCTCCGGACGCACAAAGCTAAACCGCATGGCATCGTGCTTCCGGTGTGCAGCATCGGCAGTGTTCGCTTTGTGTCAGGAAGGAGTGTTTAGTCTGTGTCCGACCGTGTAAATGCAAGGTTCTTAAAAAATTGGCAGTGGCTTAGCTCGGCTATGCCAGGATATACGTAGCGAAAGCTAAGGCATAGCATAATTAGCCTTGGTTAATCTTGATTGCAAGTCCAGTTAGTCTGGTTGTCTAGCTATGTTGCGGCGTTTAGCCAGTCGCTCGGTGCGCTGTTCGTCTGTTTCCTGGACGATTCGTTTCCTCTTCATCTCGTTCCAATATCGATTCCAAGTCTCCTCCCGCTTATCAGAATTGTCGCCGTCCATGCTGCCGGCTCAACTGTGGCTGTGGCGCACGCGAGCTCTCCTTTTCAATCCCCCGACATGTTATTAGGCGTGCGACGCAGTTAGCGAAGCGATCGGAGGCGAACGCAACGACGAGGAACGCGATGTGACGTCATGTGCCTCTTCGGAGCACGGCTACGGCGAAATCGCAAGTTCGCGGCCAGTAAAGCTTTCGCTTTAAAACCCCACCAAATCGTGTCCTTACGCGAGCAGTACTTGAAGAGCGCCGTCGTTCACGCACCGAGAAAACACGTCGACGCTACGCTGTACCGAGTGCTACACGCCGAACGCGAGAAGTTACGCAGTCGTTTCCTCAATCCACACCAAACCACGTGATCTCGCTCGCACACCACTTGGAGAGAGAGAGAAAGCGCGCCGCGGTGAAAGGGGCAGCCATGTCCAAAATGGCTGCCCCTTCGCGGCGCCACACCACGTCACTTGCACAGAGGCGAAAAGGGAATTCCCATTTCTCCCAGAGTGGTGGCGTCACTTGGTCAGATTCGGTCACATTCAAACACCTGCCACGGTAGCCAAATAAAAGTATTTGATTTAAGGAGGAGAGGGGAGGGGGGAATCAACAGACGGCATGCGGATTTATATATGCCTATATGGTGTAGCCACGCGCTACATGTGACATGCTTAACTCGCAGCATTGCTCGCCAGCGGTGACCTCCCGTACGAGAATCTGGACGACATCCGGAAGGGCACCAGCCTTTTGACCAAACTCACCGAGAAGGCAATCCAAATTCTGAGCAAAAACCCTGACGGCTTCGTGCTCCTCGTCGAAGGTATACGTGCCCGTAGAGCTGGCTTCTACAAGGCGTCGCGATCAAACGAACCCATCAAGTTAAGTAATAAACACTACGCGAGGTTTAGGGTATCCCACATGCGGGAAAATAAATCTGCAGCCTAAAGTTAACGGCAAAGATTATATATGCGGTGCTTATAGCTCAACTACCTGAAAATAGCTTTGCAGTGCCGTTGAATTCCTTCATCGCCGATGCTCTGAGACAGTATTAATCAAATCACTTTTGTGCGATGTGACGTTTAGTGTAATGACTCACTGGAGCGACACACTGCACTCTAGAACCATATAATGTGACACGAACGTGTACATGATCAGAACATATATGTTCAGCTTGAGATATATCGCTCATTAATGTGATTGAGGCGTGTCGCTGCTTTCGTCGTGTTTGCTTCCACTGGCTGAGTAAATCAACGCGCACTGAATGTGACATACCCCAAAAACGCTCGACCGAAAGTATGGCCATGTATGGCCCCCACATAGCGTTGCGGGAAGTTCCTCTCGTTGTTGCTAGTCTCTGAAGTGACTGTGCTGACAGCGATACTGCCATGCTGTGCTCCCATTTTTTCGATTTATCGATTCTTAGTTTATTTATTATTATTTTTTTTTTTTGCACTTGACCTAACGGAGCGGCCTCTCTTCCCGCAGCCCACGTGTTGAATTCCCGCCAGGGTTTCCGCAAAACACAACAAAAGCCTGTAGCCAACTGCACATTACAGGCGCACAGTTGTACCCCCATTGCTGTGTACAACTTTTGCTCAATATTTTTTGGCAACTGATGTCATCGATAATCGAAAGCTACATGGAGTGTACCAGCACTGACAAAACAATTCTGCGTCGGTGTACTTTTAACCTAATATAGTGTTTTTTTTTTTTCAATTCAAGGCACCGACACCGAATTTCTTGAAGACACATTTGTGCTAACACACGCACATCGACTAGGAATGATGGTAGTCCGTCCGGAGCAGACCACCGTTAGTTGAATTATATATATATATATATATATATATATATATATATATATATATATATATGAAGTGACCAGTTTCCAACACATCACACTTTCTTTCCTACTTTTACATTCCTAATGGTAATGCATTCACTACTCCCAGCTGGCCAAATTGACAAGGGTCACCACGAGAGTTTGGCACACCGGTCTCTGGCCGAAGTGCTTTCATTGGACCTGGCCGTCGCCAAGGCGGTCGAGATGACGCGGCCTGATGAGACGCTCATCGTCGTCACCGCCGACCACGGACACACATTCGTCATGGGCGGAAAACCGCAGCGAGGAGCTAACGTCTTCGGTACGTATGACGCGGCTGAGTGCGGCTGCGCAGGCCCTATCTTAAAGCGATCTGCGATGGGTACAGAGTCTAGGTGTGGCAAGGGCTGATAGCTTCGTGTGCGCTGTGTTCTCGCTGCTTAGTTCACGCTGAAGCGGGAGGCAACACGAAGGTAATTTCGCTCGCTGCTGCCGCTGCACTTTCTCCCTCCAGCATTTTGACAGCGAGTGTATGCGGCCATAGAGTAAAATGTGTTTGTTTGCCTGTGTGCGCGTGACACCATGCTTTTTAATTTAATTAACAAGCGAATGTTTACAAGTTCACACGGCAGATAAAACTACTATCCTTATTTCGTATATAGCTGTCTAATAATTTTCTAATGCAATCGATGCATAGATTTCCAAGCAGAACTGCGACTTTTTAAGGAAGTTTTCATTCTCTCTTCACTCGACCTGGCGGATATGCCGTTTTGCCGAATCTACAGCTACACGACCCACTAGGTACGTGTCTGTGTGGTGTCAATTGGTATGTGCCTCTGGGTATAAGCCCCTGTGTTTGTGCAACTAGTTGTGCGCCCAAATAGACAACTTGGGGTGCTGGGTGTGTGCCATTGGGTAAATGCAAGAGGATGGGCAGGTGTCCATTCTTGGCTAATCACCCGGAATGAAACTTTCGTAGAGACCGCAAAAAACGCCCCGTCAAAACTGTCTCGGTACCAGGTTCCCGAGGTGCTTAGTGAATGCGGTCTCCGCGTAGTAGCTTCCACTAAAGCTCTCCGTATAGATGTTTTCGCCGAAGCGGCGGTGACGCATGGAAGGAGAGTTTCCAAAAGAGGCATATGGTGATGACGCCGTCATGCCGGCACAGGTCCTTGAGTAAAACGCCGATCTTTATAGTTTGCATGCTGTTTTAGAAACTTCTGTTCTCTGCTTCATTGAGAACTGACAGCGTCGATAATCCGACAGAAATTGCCTTGTTTTATCATTCAAGTCTGATTACCGAGCAGTTTAATGGTGTTATAGGTAGATGCCGTTGCAATGTGCACGTGATAAGTTTGCTATCAGTAGTAGTCGCCCGCGGCATCGAAAAATAGGCTTTCGAGCCAAGCCCTTAGACCGTTTTCACCATCATTACTATCGATGTACGTAGAAGCAGTCTAGGTGGCGTCACCGATATGATGATTCTGTCCAGAGGGTTCCAGAGGTATACCGATTTGTGGAGAAAGTAATGTTGGGATGACACACATTTTCGTAAACGACGTTCTTGCGCTATGTATACCAGTTTACGATTGAACTACCAACACGCCCAAACTTCTTCCATGCTAAGGTAACAAATGACTCGCGCGATTTTTGTTGATGTGGCTGGACACTCTCTCCCATGCCTGTTCTTTGCTTTGTTTTACCAAAATGCTGAACTTATGACAGGCAGTTGATAGAGAGGAGCAGGTGCAGGAGAGTGCTCCAAAGAGATGAAACATCGTGCCGTTGATTGATGTATTTATTTATTTATTATTATTTCTTGCAGTTAGCCGATTCGATTTGCATGCCATGTTGGAATGAGAACTTGGTTACAAGCGGCTTGAATCTGTACTCTTAATCAATGGAACCTGGCTGTGCAGACGCCAAAATTATGTGCTTCTTGTGACATTCTATAATGTTCTCTCGCTTCTCCCGACATTCTTAATATCACATATTGTTCATTGAGGTGAATGTGTACAGGTGAGGTTACGCAGTCATAGCGATCCGCTGGCATGCTTTATTGAATGCAAAAAGTCTGGAATAACCAGAGCTATCTGTATGCGGATTGCAGCATCCATTCACCATGCGTTATGCTCGCAGGCGTTGACAACAAGCAGCATCCGAGGACCGTGCTCAATTACGCTGTCGGGCCGGGTCACCGGCGGGACTACTCAAACCTTACCTTGGAGGAGACATGTTTGTACAACATTCCCGCTGTACTTTTAAGCTAATGTGCGCGGGCACTTGAAACATTGGCCAAATAGATGCACTGCCTATTTACGTAGCCAAGTATTCTCTGGCTGCCCAAGTCATGATGCTCGCATACTGGTTACGGCCGGTGCGTACTTATTATATAAAGTTGTAAATAACAATTCTGGGAGCGCAAATGTGGTTTTGCGAAATTCTAATGCGATGTAGAATGACACTGCAAAAATGAAAAAAAAAAAGAAAGCATTTGCGAATGTTCCAAAAGGGAAGTTAAAGAAAAAGGAAAGAAAGTAGAGAGAGAGCGCACGCCATTACGGAATTTCTACAGATCTCCGTGATGCTATCCACTTTGGCAACTTCTGGCCCTGGCTATAGTTCACTGCTTAATAATAATAATAATAATAATAATAATAATAATAATAATAATAATAATAATAATAATAATAATAATAATAATAATAATAATAATAATAATAATAATAATAATAATAATAATAATAATAATAATAATAATAATAATAATAATTTCAGCAGTCTAGGTGCAGGCCCAAAATTTACAGTATTTGGTCTTGATTTTCTGCGTGTTAGGACATGCTAGGTCCAATTTAAACAAACAATCTAACTCTCACTGAAAAAAATCCATCCACCCTTACAAAAGTCGTTATAGAGAATCTATTTTACTGTAAACTTTTTGTGGCCTTCAATAGACATTCTGTAGCGATGAAACAGAATATTGTGTACGATATTGCAAGGGCGTCGAAATTGGAAAGCACGAACAAAGCCACGTTAGAGTATATACGCTGGAATATTAACTATTTATTTAACTCAAACTTTCCGTGACAAAATAAAATTATGTTGCCTTATGCCATGCACGCGACAATATGATTTCCTCAGTTCGGTCGTGTGCGCAGTGCTTATGGGGCATGATAGGTGTTAGTAAGCCATGCAAACACAATGCTTCGAGTCTGACGATATGACATCTCCGTTGGCTTCTTCCGAGACAAAGACATGTCATAGATGATTACATACGTTTCCAGGTTCCATGAGGTATGCAACGCCTGTGGAAACGGCCATGTTGTGATGCAAGCCATAGAACATGATTATAAAGCTGCAGCAGTGAGGGCATCCATTTCAACCGCGGATAAAAAGTGCGATTTGTACATTGTTTTATGATGCTGTTGCAGAAATTGTGAATTATATACACAATTAACTGCAACTGCACGGACAGCGTCAAGCAGCGTAGCCGATGCGTGCTTGTCTGCATCATTCCTATAGGTCCCTAACAGCAATGCAGACTTAGTTAAAAAAAAAAAAAACATTAATACCCCATTTCAAGCAGCTCGATTCGCAGTGTGCGTGCGCTGATTAGATTTACTAATCCAACTAATCGGCGAGACGTGGTGTTTGTTTTCAATGCTAGAAGGAGCTCCGAATTTTGCACGATGCCAAAATGTACGACAACAGGGTGTCTACCAAGTTGACATTTCCAAATTCCCTGAGTTTTCCAGGTTTTCCCTGAGCACCTTTGCGAAATTCCCTGAATGAGTCGGATCTTTGTTCTATGTCAAGACAGGCTGACACCACGTTGCCCGATGCTGTCACTCTCTACTAAGCATGCTGAAACAAAAAAATGACTTAATCCAGTTTGA
This sequence comes from Dermacentor albipictus, assembly GCF_038994185.2. Taxonomy (NCBI): domain Eukaryota; kingdom Metazoa; phylum Arthropoda; class Arachnida; order Ixodida; family Ixodidae; genus Dermacentor; species Dermacentor albipictus. Next base: position 374,001,117 of record NC_091821.1, read on the forward strand.
ATAGTAAGGAGTAATATATATTTTATTTAAAAAGAAAACAGAAGGAAGGTGTTAGTAAAATGCACAGCGAAAGAAATGGTAAAGCCCATTCCAAATTGAGTCGAACATTTTCAAATACGAATGAAAAGGAGATGCATACATAAGTAAATATTTTTTTAATATCAGCTATTTCTATCAATTGATAGCAAGCTCATCTGTATGAGGTCCTGAACTTTGTCACAACTAAGGTTCTCTCTCAGCAGCTGGGAAGTCAACCTCAACTGTCCTGACATACTCTCAGCCCGTACACAACATCTCAGTGTTGGGTTTCACTGCGTAAACAATTTATTTTGGTTTGGATGAGGGACACCTGTGTCTCAGCATCAGCCATCACTTAGTTTTTTTAGCTCAAGCTCCTTCAAAAAGGTGGCGGCACCCTTCCTTTCCCGTTAATTCCTCAGTGCGTCGGTCCTTTCTGTTCTCATCCTCCTTCTACCACGCTTTCACCACATGGATCATCTGAAGCATCCTCTTGGTCAGTTGTACAGTCAACATTTGATTTCTTGGACTTCCGAGGGGCCGCAAAAAAAAAATTGAAAAAAAAAACGGGCAGTCTGAAAAAAATTAATGCATGTCTTTAACTGCCTTTAAGGGCTAAAATTACCACAGGCACGTCTAAAAAAGCTCTGAAGGCCTGCCAGTACGCTTTTTAGGCATATCAGGGCTTGTACTGTGACAGAAGACGACGTGCACGCATGTGTAATTAAGTAATGTATACTGTGTCCCGCGACAATTGCCCCCTTCCCACGCTTGTTATGCTTCACCGCCTAACACTAGTCTACCGAGGCGAAGCTCACTTTCGCAGACTGGCATTACGGAACGCGCTGTGCTCTGCGAGCTTCAAAGCCAATCGCTAGGATTACAAAGGCGGAGTCGGTGCCATTGGTGATAGCGGCGAATTCTTTCAGTGAAAAACACGGCACCGCACGGCGAGAAGCTTAATAGCGAACATAGAAGCAGCTAGGCCTGACGTTGCCGCGGTGGTGGTTACGGATTTGCGGATTTGCCTGCGAGAGTGCCGGTTCGAAGCGGCGAGATAATCAAAATAGCGGCGGTGGCGGCTTTGATTAATTCCATTTCAGACCTGCAGTCGGGGAAATATACATTGACTATATGGAGTACGTGGTGGTGCCGCAAAACCGTGCAAATTATCGGGCATGTCCGAAAAATCGGGCGTCTAGAAAATCGGTCGTTAACTACTCTGGCAATACATCGTGCCGATGACACGGCGTCAATAATGATTCGTTGCGATTCCTCTGTTACTGGAGCCAGCATTAACACGACTTTCGTTCCCTTTCAATAAAGTTACAGCTAATTTTCCCTGATGGAAGCACAAATTCCCTGAGTTTTCCCTGAGTTTTTCCAGACTGTTCAAATTCCCTGAGAATTCCCGGTTTTCCCGGTTTTCCCGGTTGGTAGACACCCTGGACAAATTCTGATGGGGCCGTCTTTCTCGAAAGTGCCCGACCAAATAGACCCCAGAGAGATATCTGGAGACTCTTGACCTCTCTTGCTCCTCAACATGTGCATTTGCCTTGTACTATATGGAGGGCGATCATAGTGGCCGCGACAGAGTTTGTACTAACGTGGTGGCAGTTCTTTTTGTCGTCAGTGGTTGGCTGGCATCATTGGGGTGCACGTAACATAAGGTTTCCAGCTTCGCAGTGCGTCTTCAATGCGCTGTCATTGTCAGGGTCGTCGGCAATGGGATAAGTACGAGCCGCATTGGCACACGCAGCCCACCACGAACAAGAACTGCAATATAATGCGGTATAACCGGCAAATTGGTATATACAACGAATTCGCAGTAATAACGTGTCATTATTAATTGTTCTGGGGCCGCTAAAGCGGCATTTGACGGGGGTGTTGACTGGTCAACGGTGACAGACGACGATACGCAAAACTCCGTAAGCAGGCTTTTCCACACACGTAACGTGTCCTAACCAATAGAGTTACTGTATATCATATACAGTAACTCTACTATGGATGGATGGATGGATGGATGTTATGAGCGTCCCCTTTGGAACGGGGCGGTGGCTTGCGCCACCAAGCTCTTGCTACTATGCTGCCTAATATCCTACCTAGGTTAACCCATGAGAAAAAAAAAAACACACTATGAACTACCACGTCCAAATTTTCTGATACCCTATTGCGAACTGTGCTTTTGTACGTCTCCGTCCTTTGTCGTTTCCCTACTTTTCTTCCACCAATCCTCCAATCGCCTCTTACTGATGTCTATTGCGGACCTGTTTGCTTTACCACTGCTCCCGCTGAACCCAAGGGCTTCAAGGAGGCCAGTGGTGCCTAAATCGACCGCTGGATAGATGTCTTCACATTCTAATAAAATATGCTCCGTCGTTTCCCTAGCTTTACCGCAGCAAGCACATGCTTCTTCTTCCTTCTTATATCTCGCTTTATACGTGCGTGTTCTAAGGCATCCCGATCTCGCTTCGAAAAGTAATGAGCTTCCCTTTGAGTTATCATAAATGGTTTCTTTCCTAATTTCGTTTTTTCCCCTTAAGTAGTTACTCATGGCAGGTTTCTTTTCCATTGCCGCCACCCATGAGATTAATTCAGCCTCTCTGACTTTCCGCTTGACCTTCTTTGTTGCTGTGTTGCCCACCCCACAGGCCGCATACTTGCTGGTAAGCTTCCTAGTTCTTTTCCTCCACTGTGAATCAATGTTTTGCCTGTACAGATACCTGAACACTCTCCCAGCCCATTTACTTTCCTCCATATTCCTCAGCCGTTCTTCATACTCAATTTTACTGCGAGCTTCCCTCACTTCAAAACTAGTCCAGCCCATATCCCCTTGCACAGCTTCATTTGTAGTCTTCCCGTGAGCGCCCAATGCGAGGCGACCCACTGACCTTTGGTTCCCGTCGAGTCCTGATTGTACCCCTGATTTAAAGCAAACAACCGCATTTGCAAAAGTAAGTCCTGGAACCATTACCCCTTTCCACATACCTCGGAGGACCTCGTACCTATTGTATCCCCATAGCGCTCTGTGCTTCATTATGGCTGCATTTCTCTTCCCCTTGACTGTTATGGTTTTTTCCTGTGTTTCCATATATCCGTTGCCTTCGTTTATCCATATACCAAGGTATTTATATTCTGTTACCCGAGGTATTTCTTGGCCCTGTATCTCCACTGTCTGTTCACTGTTTTCATTGAATACAATAACACCTGATTTTCTAACACTAAATTTCAAACCTAAATTGTTGGCTTCCTGTCCACAGATATTAGCCAGACGTTGCAAATCACTTTGCTTGTTTGCGAGCAACACAATGTCGTCCGCATAAAATAAACCTGGGAGTTGCTGCTCTATTACTGTACCTGCCTGTTTGTATGAGAGATTAAACCCGATATTACTTCCTTCTAGCGCCCTCTCCATCCTCACCATGTACATCATAAACAGCAGCGGGGATAAAGGGCACCCCTGCCTCAGTCCCTTGTTGATATGAACTTTCTCCGCGCTCCTCATCCCTTCCCATTCAACGCAAACAGTATTTTCTAGGTAAATCTCTCTCAAAAGCTGTATACAATCGTTACCTAAGCCTTCCCCTTCCAGAATATCCCACAAAATGCTGCGGTCTACGTTGTCGTATGCTCCTGTAATGTCCAAAAAGGCCACATACAACGGTCTGCTTTCTGCTTTTGATATTTCAATACACTGAGTAAGAACAAACAAGTTATCATCCAAACGCCTACCTATTCTAAAGCCATTCTGAAGCTCTCCCAAAATGTCATTATTTTCTGCCCATGCTTGAAGCTTTAATTTGATTGCCTGCATTGCTAGCCTGTATATTACCGATGTAATGGTCAACGGTCTATACGAGTGAATTCTGTCTTTCTCCCCCTTACCTTTATAAATTAAATTCATTCTACTTTGTCGCCAACTGTCTGGTATTCGTCTATCTTTTAAAGTTTTTTCAACTGCTTTCACGAGAGCTTCCTTACTTTTTGGTCCCAGTTCATTTATCAGCCTAACGGGAACCTCGTCTAGCCCTGTGGCTGTGCGCTTAGGAATTTTCTCTTCCGCTTTATTCCAGTTTAAATTTGTAAGCACTAGCTCCTTTCCCCCTTGGGTCTCTTTCATGCTCTTTTTTTCTTCAAATACAACCTCGTCCTTGCCTTGGAAAGATTCGGCTGTTACTTTTTGGATGTAATTTATTGCTGCTTCTCCTTCCAGTCTGTTTTCATCTTCGTCTAGGATATGTTGTTGTATTGTTGTTGATTTCCTGCCTAATAATTTTATGTGATTCCAAAATATTCTAGGTGCGGCCTTCTTTTTCTCACGTATTTCTGACAACCAACTTTCACTTTCACCTTTTAATTTTGCTTGCACCAGTATTTGAACCATAGACTTTTTCTCCCGGTATATTTCCCATTTACCGGTTACTTCATCCTGTGGCAACTGCGCCTTCTTTGCCTGCCTGTGCTCTCGAGATGCTTTCTGTCTTTCGGCGATCGCTTCTCGTATCTCCTTGTTCCACCAGCTTTTCGGTTTCTTTTTTCCTTTCCAATGAACGTGTTGTTTCTCTTTCCGTATTTCTGTCGTTACTACACTTAGAAGCTCACCATATTCCCACCCCTTACTTGGCGACTTGCCAATTTCTTCCTCCACTCTAGTGACTATATTTGCTACTTGTTCAGCGTTCAAATTTGGGCTGGCCATTTTGCTTTCGTTGCTCTCTTTCCCAACTACATATCCCATTTTCAAAATGATGCGTTTATGGTCACTCCCTATGCTGCTAAACCCTTCCTCATCGATGACCATTTCTCTCAACTTATCATGAATTCCTTCTGTCATCAGACAGTAATCAATGGTCGATTGCCGGTTTCCCACTTCCCACGTGATCTGTCCTTCACACTTAGGCCCTGTATTCACGATCACGAGGTTATGTTGCTCGCAAAGGTCTAGCATTGACTTCCCGTTATTGTCGGTATAGCCATCTAAATCCTGTATGTGGGCATTCATGTCACCTAATAGGACTATCTCAGCACCATTCCCGAAACCCCTAATATCAGCGCTTATGCATTCCACTAACTCTTTATTCTTCTCTGTGCAATTTATTCCGGTCCACAAATACGTAACTCCAAGCCAAGTTTCTTTCCCACTCATTGTACCTGATAACCAAAGATGCTCTCGACATTGTGAATTTACTCTTTTCCATTTGGCTCCCTGATGGATGAGCATTCCGACTCCCCCTCCCTTTCTTTCCGACTTAGTTCTGTTGCACCCTTCCCATACATAATTCTCAATAACTGGCGGCTCTTCTGAGTCTCTAAGGTGCGTTTCTGTAACCGCATACACCCCTATTTGTTCTCTATGTAACTGCTCCTCAATCTCTGCCCACTTTTCTTTTCTTCTGCCGCCCTGCATGTTTATGTAGCCTATTGCATGGCGAGCTCTTGTTCTTGCTTTCCTCCTTTTTCTCTTATCGACGGCGATGCTCTTCTGCTGTTCCCCTAGGGGACCTTCTTTATTACTACCTACTCTGACCTCCCGAGCGCCCGCGGGCCCCCTAAAAAAGCAACAGCGCGACCCCCAAGTCGCCAGCCCACTTCTCGTGCTAGCCTGTAATTGAAGTGGATCCCATCTCGTTTAAAACCACCACAACTTCTCACTTCCCTGTTTACTTCGACAACCTCGAAGCCTTTCTCTCGGCTCATTTTCCATATTGCCTCATTGGCAGCCATTACGGCTCTTTGTACGTGACTGTCACGCACAGGCACCTCCGGCACCGTGCACACCACGATCTGCACCTGAGGGGATAGCTCGCGCAAGTCGTCCACCCCCTTCGCCAAGCGCTGGGCTAGTCCTGGCCCTTTCCTGTTCAGGACGTCATTTAGCCCACCTGCTACTACGACAAGGTTGCGCACGTGGGCATTTTCCGTGAGCTTTTCTTTTGCTCGCTCCATGACAGAACCCAGTGTCTGCCCTGGAAATGTCCCTACCGCCACTCTTTTGTCGCCTTTCACCCTCTCCACAATTGCTTTTGAGCACCCAGCCATGTTTGAGTCGCCAGCGATAATCACCCTTTCACTCTCTCCTACCTCTCCCTGCTTCCCGGCTTCCTGTGGCTGCAGCGTCGCCTCCCGCGGGGCGTGTTGCGCTGCTTCGCTATAACTACGCCGATTCACCGGCGGCGAGCTGACTACCGCTTGCCCTGCCACCCTGCCCCCGACTTCGCATGTAGGGTCTACCCTACTTCCTGTGCTTTTGCCTCCGGCTTGGTGTCCCGACCCATCATTCTCCGCTGCGCGCGTCTCAAGCGCATCGAGACGCCTATGCAGTTCTGCTCTCCTTTCCTTCTCTTCTCCAAGCTCGGCCACGGTTCTTACTAATTGCGCGGCCTGCACCGCTTCCACCTTGACCAACTCGGCGACTTTCGCCTGCAAAGCTAACCGCCTCTCCCGCTCCTCCTTCAGGTCTGCTTTCAGCTCCTCGAACTTGGCTGTCCAATTTCCTTCCAGTTTTTGGACTGCTTCCCTGACCTTTTCGCACAGCCTGCACGTAAAGCTAGACTCTTCCGCGTCTGCTAAGCTCTGGAAACTGGTCTCGTCGAGGGAGCACCAGCGCAGGCACTCGTCGCACTGCACTTGCTCCGCATCCCCCGCGGCCTTCCCTTTGTTTGGTTTCATCGCTAGGCCTACTTCCTCAGGCTCAACGAGCACGTCCGCCAAATCACTTCGAAGAGCTAGCTGAGATAGTTACATAGGCCTATCAAACAGGTCCCGCCTAGCACCCAGGCCCAACGAGGGAAACCGCCAGACCCAGACAAAGCCGGCACGTTTACCACGCTTACCACGAATTCAAAATTTGCGCCCCCGCTCCATGCAAAACAAAACTCTTCAAAAACATCAGCCAACAAGAAGAAAAAAAAGACCACCTAGCCACGAACGAAGTCGCTGAAGCCTCGACACAGGAGCGTCCGCACGCCCAATTACTATTTAAATACAAAAAAACAGCTAATAAAAACAGAAGCAAGCTCAAAGCATGCACAAAAACTTATGATTTCGTCGTCGCCACGGAGCCCCGAAACGCACGTCCATCCGCCACAAAATCCAACCTTCAAAATCCTAACTAACCAATATGGCTGCGCTCCCTCTGGTAGCACAGTTGAAACATGCGTTTTGAAAGCTTGGATGGCGAGTTGAGTGGAGGGCAGGAGGGATGATGTCAGCATTCCGCGTACTGACATTGCAACTGCACTTCTAGTCCAAGATCCGCCATCTCTGTTACGTCAGATGAGGTCTGTGGAGAACTGCACTTCAAAGTTCCATGTATATTCATTTAAAAAAAAAAGTGATTGGGAAAGGTGGGTATGGGGTCATCACGGGCATAAAGCACTGTAGCCAGGAATTTTTTTTCGGAGGCAGGCACACATTTGACCGGGGTTGGGGGAAGGGGGCTAGGGAAGCGCCATTTTTTAGTATGCCAAAATTTGAGATGTAGCACAAGCCCGGTGCTCCCCCCCATAGGTAAATCTGTAGGACAGAGACAGTAAGAGATAAAGAAATGTGGGGAGGTTAACCAATGTCACGCTGATTGATTGGCTCTACGTTACTCGTGGGGAAGGGGAAAAGAATGACAATAAAGAAGACAGCGAATATACTTTTATGCAGCATTGAAATGCATGATCTCTCTGATGCAGAGATAGGCAGAATGCTAGATTATGATGTCGTTAGCGATCATCACCATAGTTAATTCAATGCGGCGATGCTCTTACCGTCCTTGTGGTCGAAGCAAAATTGCCATGGGGTATCATTCGTTCTGACCTGAAGGGCTTTGCATCAAACCTCGTCCTTTCGAGCAGCGCGCGAGGACTTCGCCTTCCCGTCCGCGTACTGGGAGAAGGCGGGCACTCACAGTGGGGAGGACGTGGCCGTGTTTGCCTATGGACCCTACGCGCACCTGTTCAGCGGGGTGCATGAGCAGACGTACATCTACGAGGTCATCAGGTGCAGTCTGCTTGACTTTTTAACGACGATTTTAGGCGAGGCACCCTCGGTGTTATACATGTTGGTTAAGCTTAGGCTGAAAATCAAAGAGCCCGCAGCCTCTAAAATGCTTTGCGTTTGGATACAGTGAAGAAGAGAAAGGTACAAACAATGTTATTCATAGTAGAGGCAATGAGATTCCTCCTCTTCGTGCTCCTCATGATGTCCACCCTGGAGCGCGAGGAAGTTTGGGCTGGGAGTTCAAAACCATTAGGTTCGTCATGACCATTCATTCATTCACTAACAAAATGCGAAGCATTTTACGCTGGCAGGTGAGACCGTATAAGAATTCAAAATTTTCTTAAGAAGAAATAAGATACAAATAAAGAAACAAACACAAGATATACACTGAAAAAGCCAGTTTTGAATGCAACATATATAAATATACACACACAAGAAAGGATACATAAACCATAAATGCGTAGGAGAAAAATAAGTTGTGCATATTTTTAATGAAGCAGAGTGCTATGGTGATGGCAGATGCTCTTGCTCTCATTGTGTATGGTACTCATCATTTGCGTCATTAGGCTGATTATATTGCACCACTTCTCCTTGTTTATGCCACTATTCTCGACAAGATATGCATGTACAGGCTGCAAAGTAAGGGCAGAAGTCATCCAATGACAGTAATGGAAAGTGACAAATTATTGCCGAGCCGATTACTGAATCTGTAATGCCTTGATGCTGATTTATCTTCTGTATCTCCAACACTCCCTTTGTGCCTTCTTGAGCTCTTCTCTTTCAGCTATCTTTCATTCTTCTTGCCCATACCATTAACTCAATGTAGTAAGGTCATGGTTTGTGCGTGCATGCGTGCTTCACAATGATTGACAGTATTGTGCTGTCACCAGCATTCCATTAACTCCAAATGGGGTCAGCGTGTCAGCAGCACATAACCGCCATATGCACTGCCTTCCTCTTCCTTTTTTAGAGGAGTCTTGTAGCAGAATATTTACGGTGCTTTGTAGTTGGTCAGAGTGTCACTATCAGCACTGCAGTTAGTATGCTCCCACTATTTCAATACAAGTTTTTACATTGGAAAAATGTGTAAATTCTGGGTGCGCCCGTGCGAGACGACGAACACGATAGACCAATATGATAGTCTTCAAAGCTTGGCCATATTAAATACCAAGCCCCATTTTTTCCCTTTATGCTATTGCAGGTACGCTGCTGGTTTGGACGATTCGAGTTACTCTACGAGACGCCAGTCCTTATTTGCAACTGTCACTGCGTGGGTCCCGGGTCCCGTAAAATACGCCCTGGCGCTCGCTGTGGTCTTTTACTTGCACATGTTTGTCAAGACTTTCCTATAGACTTTAATAAATCAATAGTGCATAATCACAACTTTATTTCTAATTACCGAGGAGCATATACCCCAAAGTAATTGAAATGTGCACTTTAAAAAAATCTAACACCTGTCAAATATGGCTCACGTGTGGTTATCCAACCTCAAACGCACTGGATGCTGTTGTGAACATAAATTCCTTCTATTGTTGAAATTAGTTCCAGCAAAATGGGCATTGTATAGCTGCCCAGTGTTCTCAACAAGAGTACCACAAGTTGGCAAATTTGACAGTGACGTGCACACTTTTTCTGCAATCTTACATTAGTGGAGAAAGGAATGAAGGGCAGTTTATATTCACTTTGCAAAACACTTGACTTACTCATGTAAAAAAGGAATCTCTGGCTGTTTTTGGGATATCCAAGTTGTAGTAGATCTCGCAGAGCTCTGCTGTGCACATTGATGTGACTGAGCCTTCATCAGCTCTCTGAAGTCTCATGCAGGAATCAAGTCCAGACGCTTAAAACTTTTACTAGCCAGTGGTCATCTAAACCCGAGTAGCTCGGAAACGCTTTGTCAAGATTCTAATTTCTGAACACCAAATTTTTGCAAAGACATGTGAATGCTCAACTTCAACCTCGTGCACCACATATTGACTCAAGTTTTGATCATGTGTAATTTATGCAGCGATGTCAGACACTTACCCAAGAAACAGAAGATGGCAAAATGCATTCACAACCATTTGGGCTAAGCAACGTATAGTCTTGTGTTCCCTATGCGTGTTGAGTGACCGCTGTAACAGTTTGTTGTCATGTCGCTTCTTATGATTATCCAAAGCCATATTCAAAAGCTGCTTTTACTTGTAAGCAGATTTCAACGTTTATATAGAACTCCATGAACTCTTATATAACTGTTACTTGTCTTTCCAATATGAATCTACAAACAGAAGTTGCTGGTGGCACTCGCATCCACTTTCATCTGCAAGAGACTGTGCACCAAATGGTGATGTGCGTCTAATGTTAAATGATTACAACAGCACACATAGGCGTGCTTTCTTTGCAAGATATAGGCATAAATTTTATTTGATGCCAACATTTTCGGAAATATAGCATTTCCAATAGCATTACTTAATATATGATGAAACTATAGTCGTTATGTGTGCTTATTTGTGCAAGGGGCGAACACGAAAGCTGACACTGCTATAATGGACGATCACTGACACACGCCCTGTACCGGTAGCGGGCGGAAGATATTCATTCCTTTTTCGGTGAGAATTGCTGAACGGAGTAAGAAGCGTTGTGCAAATACTGCACGTACTGGGTAAACAGACACAAACACTTTATTAAGCTTGAGCTACGTGTATTCGCCACTGTTGGAAATTTCAACCTTTTTGGATACCTTGCCCGATGGCGAGCCGTACGTTTCCATCTTTCTGACAACTTCCATGCCACTGATGACCTGTCCAAACACAACGTGCTTCCCGTCCAGCCAATCTGTTTTGGCTGTGGTCAGAAAAAACTGGGAGCTGTTGCTGTTGGGACCCGAATTCGCCATGGACAGCATTCCCGGACCTGTGTGCTTTAGCTCGAAGTTCTCGTCGTCGAACTTTCGGCCATAAATCGACCTTCCGCCGGTGCCGTTGTGGTTGGTGATGTCTCCGCCTTGGCACATGAATCCGGGAATTATGCGGTGGAAGGTGCTCTTGATGAAACCGAAGCCCCTCTCGTGCGTACACAAGCAACGGAAGTTCTCCGCCGTGCGAGGCACCACGTCTTTGTACAGTATGATGCGGACTCTTCCAATCTCTTGTCCATCTACGCTGATGTCCAGGTAGACCTGAGGATTGGCCACCTTCTTCGCCTTGTCGCCGGACTCCTTCTCGTCGCTCTGAGCGTCGGCTTCCTCACCTTCCTTCGAGTCTTCGTCGCCTTCCTTGGTGTTGAGAGTTTCGCCAGCGTGCTGCCGCAACCAGCTGTCCTCGGACCACACTGCTCTCGTGGAACCCTCCTTGATTTTCATCGGCTTGGCAATGTTCACGCGGATGGTTCTGCCGAATAGCTCCGAATCGTTCATATTGTCGATAGCCGCCGCGGCGTCTTCCGCGCTCTCAAACTCGACAAACGCGAAACCTCGGTGCTTCTCAGTTTCGTAATCGAGTGGAATCTGAACATCCACCAAGTCGCCAAACGGTATAAAAGCCGCGTGCAGCACCTTTTCGTCGACTTCCTCTGCCAGTCCGCCAACGTAAACAATACGTTTCGACGTCGTCGCCATTGCCAAGAACGATGTTTACGTTCCGTGCTGGTAGTTCGCAGCAAAGTTTTCCCGCAACGCACACCTCGTACTTACTCAAGACTGCTCAAGACTTACTTGAGACGAGAAACATAACGGTGCCATTACTAGATTCACACACGTTTTTGCAACCGCCAACAACCGCCGACATAAACAAGCTCAAGGTTGCCTGGTTTCCTCACCAACATTGGACAGACCGCCAATTAATCGGTTATGTATCGCATGTACCGTATGTTGACCACGTTAGAATTAAAGCAGAGCATTTCTTTGTTAGATTAATACGTTATAAACACTGAAACATAAAATATTTGCTTTTTTGTCGTTTATAAAGAACTGTAAGGTATGACATATATTACTGGCCTCTACCACTATCGTCATGCTATCGTCGCTAGCGCATCACAACAACATGGCGCAGCTGTGATGGTATTGCTGGGGGCTATTTGTCGCTTTTGACTTGGTTTCTGAGCTGTAGCGCTTTTCACGTGTTTCACGGTGTGCATCTTCTGTGTCGTTAATCGGTACTTGCGAACTCTTTCATTTGTTTGTACTTAGGTTGTGGCAACAATCGCGTAGTTTCTTGGCTGTTGCCGCTGACACACAAGATGTCAACGTTTCCCGACGACACCACAGGTAAGAACGCCTGTTTTTCGCTTGGAATGATATTTAGGTAACCGGGCAATCCGTCGTGAAGCGTGACGTCTGCGCTTGTTTCATGCTGCGAGTTGCTGTGCGTAGGTGCTCTCTCTTCGAGCTGTTAACAACGTATTGTGTGTCGCATTTTCGCGGGTCGTGCTCCGGCCTACGAACGATATATAGAGCGACGATTAATTTAGTCCTGCTCTAGCCTTTGGACTTACAGCGTTTCAATGTTCTTCGTCGTGTGTCTCCTTTATCAGGTGACCTGCCTCAGGTGAAGAGCGATGAGGACGCTAAGGACAACGCTGCCAACGTTGATGACCATGAAGCGGAACTCGACCAGGACGACGCTGAACACGATCATGACCATGATAATGAACATGATCATGAACAAGACCACGATCTAGATGAGCCAAAGGCACCAGACTCTCCAGACAACGAAATCACTCTTCAGATGCTCGAAGAGTCTGTCAGTCACACTCCGGGTCCAAGCCTTGCTTCGCGGAGAGTCGAAGGTGCTGCCGGTGGCTCAGACAGCCAGCCGGCGCCTAGCAAGACGCGAGAGCAGCTTGAGGAAGAAGAACGCGAGAAGATGCAGGTTCTCGTATCCAATTTCTCGGAAGCGCAGTTGAACAGGTGCTGTTTCCCTCCTGTTTATTTATTACTATTGTCCTGATCAGCGAACAACATGCACTAAACAGCGGTGGTATGTCACACTCACTTTACCTGTACAAGATAGGGGTTGTTAGCATTTCATATTTAGAGCTTATAGCAACATAGTATTGTTGGCTAAGAAGGCCGTACAATATTATGCTGGGTAACTAAGCAATTTTCTATGGATGACGCTATGTGCACTACAGAGTGCACCCATGCTGGAAATGGCTGGGTGCACGACACGCAGGTGCCGCACGGATTTAATGCTGTCACATCCTATGTAAGGCTCGTCATTTCGGCCGTACAGTAATTTGCCTATTGAAACTTACACTCACCGAGAATTCCAAGTCTGGGGCCCTATAATGTAAAACTATTCCAATATGTTTTTATTACAATTTCCTAACATAAAATTTACGTAACCACTGATGCAAGCATCGGACGGTAGCCCACAGATTTGCTTAAAAAGCGCAATCAGACGTGCTTCTCGTTTATTGACCTTTCTCGCAGAGCAGTTCGATGGCGCTTTCGGCATGGTGCCGCGTGTGGCCTCGGCAACAGTGCACCAATACGAAACCGTTACTGTTTCTACCTTGCTTATTTGCGATCAGCTGTCTGAAAGGCAACTGATTTTTCACTAATGCACTGCACTCCAATCATGCTGGTTTGAATAGTGGATTGAAGACGTGTGCAGTAGTAGGCTGCAAAAATTGTGACTAGCATATTGAGGAATGGAATGAGTTGGTGTGGCCAAGTACGCGGACTGTTGCTGCAACTGTCTGTACGTGTTACCAGCACTTCGAGGATGCAGAAATTTGCTCAGCTGCCAGCATTGAATCGCTAACCTTCAAACATTGTGCTTCAACCTTGGAACATCAGCAAGAGTGAGTACCATTCGTTGAACAATGATAAAGGGAGTTGCGCCGCTTCCTGTCATAGTACTCGAGTAGAAGTTGTTGCTGGGCGAGTTGGTTGGGATCTAATGAATACATTGTTGCGCCAAAAAAGGAAAATAAAGACTTGGGACTCAATCTGTCGTTCTGTACCCTCCCTCCCAAGTCTTTATTTTCCTTTTTTGGCGCAACAATGTATTTATCTGTCATAGTATGTTTTGCGCACAGTATCTATACAATGGTCTAACTAGCACAGAAACTAGGCCCATTCTATCGCCAACGTGTTGCACCCAGCCTTCTCCGGCAGGAGCGCGCTCTGTAGTGCGCATAGCGTCATTCATTTTTTATATGGTTACTGACATCTAGATTTTAGCTCTATGGATATAGTAAAAGAAGTGAAGTTGTAAAGGTGCAGTCTGTTGCGTGCACAGTTGATTCTGTCCATCACCACTCTCTGTTGCTGCTCGTTTCTTTTGGCAACATTTTTCGAGTAAAGCTTGACAAACCACGATATGCTTTAACCTTTCCTGAAGCTCAGGCTTTGTGGCATAGGTGAAGTACCTACAGTCATTTTCCTGACAGTGTTCATAATATTACACAATGGTAATGAAAGCAGTACAAATACTTTAACGAGACGGTAACTCTATTGCTTCAGCGAACTCTATTGTATTCAGTGTCACATGATGTTGGTGACTGTATCTGCAGGCACAGGCCTGGTAGGTACAGGCCTGCAGTCTCGGTAGCTGCAGGCACATGCTTATGACAAATTCTGTAGTGTACTTGTAATGGGATTATAATTAACAAGAAATTGTGTTTGCATGGCCATTTAGTTATGACTGTCACCTTTTATGAATTCTATTTTGTAATGATAAATTAAGTTTCCGTTTTAATGACAGTGACGTTAATGGAGTACTGAATCAGTAATATTGTCTCTGGCTTTTACAGCTTTGTTAACTAGCTCCCAACTACATAACGACAGTATGAGACCTCATCACCTTGAATGCTCGAGATCATGAATTATATCGCCATTAAATATGACTAATTTAAAACACATGGCAAACAGGGTAGAGCTTCAAGCATGTTGGGCAGGGTTCAGTCACACGTAATGAAAATTAAGATATCGCTTCCTGGTGTCAGTCTTTCTGGTGCATTGTTTTCGAGCCACACAATGATTGTGTTGCCCTAAACTGTGTGCATACCACACCTGTCATGCCTCCTTTACTGTGTGCTTTTTCACATTCAATGTTGGGTAAGCATGGCCTTCTGCCATCACTTTTCTCAGAACACAGGGAGCCCTTCTTACCTTGTCTCCCTATTCTCCAATTTTAAAGCTTTTAGGAAGATGATCACAGTGTTGCTTGCAGCCATAGCACTGAGCTGAATGACCATGCAGCAGTGATGGCATGTGACATCCACTTTCAATTTTGTCATACGCAAATGGGTCCTATCCAACATATCTGAAGCTGTGCTACAGTTTGTGTGCATGTTGACTTAGTCATATTATAATGCATTATTTGTTTGCTCAAAGAATTATGGCCTCAAATTGGTGTTACAGATTTGGCAGTTGTTTAGCGAAGTAAGAAAAGTGAGGCAAAAATATTTTGTCAATATTTCTTTAATGCCACTAACATTTTCTTCCACTGTATTGCAAGTATAGTGGATGATGTTTTATCATTGTGTGTTCTAGACAGCATTTGCAGGCCCCATTATCATGGTAATTTTGTTCCTTGTTTACTAGCACTGTTACATTGTACCCATGGCTTCTTTGAAGGTATGTTGTACCACTTGTGATCTCTTACTAGTGTGAGGGAATGTGTTATAAAAGCAAACTGCTAGTTTGCTTAGGTACTGAAATTTTACATTTTGAAATGAATCTAGGTGGAAGATTGCCTTGGGCTCTCTGTTGGGCACTTCCACAATGTCTTTTACCGGTGCCACATAGGCATTTGAAAGGCCTTCATACCAATAGTCTATCGATTCAATGGTGAAGTAGGCATAGCTAGAGTAGCTTCAACAGCTGTCAATACTTTACGAGTTGGCATAAAAATCCATGAAGATCTTGAAGGCATTTGAGCAACAAATGTGTGCCCTCATCAACAGCTTGTTTACATGAGTGTACTGTAAATAATGTGTTAAAAGAAAGGTAACAAGAAACTGTCTACCTTGTAAAAATAATTTTTACAGAAACAATAAGATCCATTCTCATGCCCTGTCAAAACACTGTAGCCAGCAGCCTCAATGTTTCAAGAGTGCTCAAACAAAACCTGTGACAATCTGTTAAAAATTTGTAAACTGAACAGCAGAATACAGAACCACATACACCACATAATTGCAGTACAACATTTAAAAACCCTACAGTTATCAAAATTCTTGAATGACAGCACACTTAATTAGACTTAGAAGTACAATAAGGTGCACAAACACAAATACTTTAGTGGTAGTCGAATTTGCCATGTAGTAGTGATACAACCTACTTTTACTTGACACAGTTTGATAATTTCAAAGCCGATTGACTCGTTAGTTGTTGAAAAGTGCCAGTGTGGTATGGGTATCAAACTCTGCTAATTCATATTTGTTGACACTTCCAACAACAGTTTTCATGCCATAGTCCCAGTGTTGCAGCTACAGTTCATTCCTATCTTTTCACACAGGTATGAGATGTACAGGCGTTCAGCATTTCCGAAAGCAGCAGTGAAGCGGCTGGTGCAGTCACTCACAGGTTGCTCGGTCTCGCAAAATGTGGTTATTGCAGTGTCTGGCATTGCAAAAGTGTTTGTGGGTGAAGTAGTGGAAGAGGCACTTGACGTTCTTGAGAAGCAAGGAGAGACTGGGCCTCTACAGCCCAAGCACTTGCGCGAAGCTGTTCGTCGTCTCAGGGCCCGTGGCTTTATCCCCAATGGACGCAAGCGGCCTGCCTGTGTTCTCAGGTACCTGTGCTAAGCGATGCTGTGCATTGTCTTCTTGTGCTGTGTCACAGTCTTCTTGCCTGTTGAGTTGCTGCATTTTTTATTCACATGCCTCTTCGGCTTCTTGTAGATTCTTTTTTTCCCCTCTGCTCAACTAATCTGTATCTGTTTGATAAATATTTAATATAACCAAGCTTGTCTTGAAAGGTGACTGACTTGTGCTCTCAGCCTTAAATGTTAAAGTGATAAATATTTAATATCGTAATTCTTTGTCTTCGTGCTGGTTTCCTTCTGCCACCTCTGTCTTTTATGCTAATTGCTTGGTGACTAATCAGTGGTGTCCTGTTGCTAATTTTCTTATCCCTTATCTGTTGTCGCTTTGGCGAGGAGAATGCATACAGGTAAGAGATATACTACTAACAACCATGTCAAAAAAAGAAAAAAAAAAGAGAAGAGAAAGAGAGTGCAGATATTTTTGCTGTACACTTACATGGTTCCTTTGTACACTATTCTCCTTTATATAAAACCATTGTGTGTCATTTCCCTGTCTCATGCTTGCAGTTTATAAATTTTTGAAAGAGTGAACTTCATGTGGATCACAAAGTGAATAGTGTGACGAATGGATTTCACACTAGGCAAGCAGAAGTTAGCCTGCTGCTTCCATGCTGTGCTTTGGTGCTCCCGATATACACACTTCGCTAGTTGCATGCAGTGTTGCCAATGTTATGAAGGACACTGAAACTGTTTCAGCTGCACTCTTGTGCACATATAATGAAACATGGTACTCTATCTGTATAATTCTGACTTTTACGCTCACGATATGTACATTGACAAGTACTGGCAAAAAAGGTTATTCTGTGTGCTGTTAAAACCAAGCACTACCAGTGCAAGCATTGGCATGGCCGCTCATGAAAAATGTTGTTCGTGTGAGGACATTAACCACCAAGTGTGACCACCAGACCACTCATAAGAAGCCAACAAACATTGACACCAAGGACAACATAGGGGAAATTACTTGTGCTGAATGAATGAATTGAACGATGAATTAATGAAAATTAAAGTGGATGAAAAAACAACTTGCCGCAGGTGGGAACCGAACCCACAACCTTTGCATTTCACGTGCGATGCTCTACCAATTGAGCTACCGCGGCACGGTTTCCCCATCCACTTTCTTGAGTATTTGTGTCCTAGTAGAACCCTGGGAGTGTTAGCCAGCGCCACCACTCACAGACCTTGGTGGCGGATGTGCAACATCTTTTTTGTTAAGGTGTCACGAGAACGTGATCTTTTCGGGTGAAGGCAACTGGTCAATAAACCCACACGTGCTACCTGAAGGCATCAATCTTGCCGGATTCGAGACCCTCCGTTTCTTCTCGTTTACCAGACTACTAAGTGTGAAGAAATCGTAGAGTCTGCATGTATATATAGCTCTAACTACTCACATATTGTGCATCTCGAATCCAGCAAATTGGTACCAAGCCCTGCTGGTCTGGTTCGCTAAGCACAATTATACATTGTAATCAAGGTTGATGCACTCTGTAGTAAAAATTATGGCCTTGGACCTTCACGGTGTGTGCAGCACACAAATTCATTTTAAAATTTAATGCAAGCAACATTTGCTCACAAAGCACTTATAACATGCTGAGGTGTGTTTAATCAAATTGCACCTACAGAAAAAGCTTATTTTTAAGGACTGCATTCTTTATTTTCACTTGAAGCCGAGTATTGTTATGCAATTGCTCAGTAATCTGAATAACGCAATAGCTAATTTGAATTTGTTGATTCATCTCATAAACCGTGCTTGCTTTCTTCAGAAAGTATTCACAATCTAGCATCAGTGTTTTCTGCGAGTCTTGAACCAATATCGCAAATACTTTCTTTTTTTTCTTTGTGGGAAAGCCGGAGTTTTGTGTCAGCCAAGGATATGTATGTTCCACACAAAAGTTTGCACGCTGTTAAATACTTCTTGCTTAGCACTTTGTAATTTGCATGTTTACATAGTGGAATAAGGTGCTTAGTTTTCGTTATCTGGGGTAGTATTCTATTGAAAAGGAGCTTTATGTCCTGCTTTTAAAGGTAGCCTCATTAATGGCTTACTGGGTTGAAGTGTCATCTTATGTGGCATACATATTTCTATTGATATTTTTTGCTCATCCTGTGCTTTGTAGGCACCGTACATTAGTGATACACCGTATTCATTTGATGTAGGTGTCTGAAACTTTTATTGTGAACTGTTGTGTTCTTCAAAGTTTATTACCTTACAAGGTGCACTGTGTACCTTACTTTGAAGCAGTTCATCATGGTAGTAATGCTATTTGTTTTATATTCTTATTTATGCATGTGGTATACCTATCTCTAACCAATATTGAGCTTTCTTCAAAATGTCATTATTTTCCTTACTTTTATACATATTCAGCTTCATCAATTTGCATAATTATGAAAACTCCATAAGTCTGCATTTAACCTGAGATGCGGTGTATATTTTAGTATCTGCCACTGTAAGCACGGTTTAGCATAATGTAAAGTTATACATATTGAACTTTAGAAGCACATCAACACAGACATCTGTAGTAGAGAAGAAAAGTCACATATTAGAATTTAGTTGTTTTGTTTGCTTTTACTTAGATGTTTATTTTTGCTGATTATGTTTTGTTTTCATATTCTTTGTTGTCTTGCTTTCTTATCAGGTGACATCAGCAGTCAGGAAAGGAACCGTGGTGATAACTTGACAGCACATTGTTGCTGCAGATACAGAGACTACAGGTGTGAATGTGCAAAATATTTTATTCATTGTATTCTGTACATTTTGTCATATTTCTTTACCACATCACCAGGAGTTGTTCATGAAGTGTGAAGTATGAAAATGAAAGTAGTTAAATAATAAAAGAATGTGGTGCGATTATGTTATGGGATGATGTGTGGTTTCTAGCTGCTATATACAAAACATTGTTTTGATGTTGCTATTCCTGGAATTAAGTGCCTGTGGCCATTGTGCTCTTTTATGCCCTATTAACTTCAATAGCGAAGTCAAATTTGTTTTATCTCACTCTAGCAAAACCTAATGCATCTCAAGTTTTGTGGCAGCTATGCCTTCAGGTAAAAATCTGCTGGGAATGAACAGAACATTTGAAGTGCAGATATATGTCATATTCGTTTCACTAATTAAATAATTCTAGCTAGAAATGCATAGTCACTATAACATGACACTAACGTCGCACGCAAATATGCAACATTAGCAAGGCTATATGCTTTGGACGTCGTTCTTGTATATGCGTGTATGTAAATGCTGAGGTAGTTGCGTATCTAAGCAGCAAAACTCCTAATAGTAAGTATCAGCACTTGTGGCCTTCAGACATCCCACACAGGGGCCTTCCGTGTCGGATTCATCTTGCTTCCACGAGGACATTGAAAAGTCTCTGCGAACTCATCCAAGTTCATGAGTGGTCCATTCACCCTGTAAATAAAGGTATTGGGTGCCATATCACACAGAACTTGATGTGTAAGCTGGACACATTTACAGCAAAGCTGTATAAGAGAGTTCCACAATGTTTCTTGTGTGAAAGTAGCAATATTGGTGGTTTTGTCAATATTGAAGAAGTACAATTGCATTGCGTAGCGCTTAGCTGGCACAGCATACAGGAACATGCATTGGATATAGCAAAGCGCGTACAAGTATTAAACATGGACATATTGAAACATTTAAAAAAAGACTCGGTTATAGTGGAAGAAATAGCACCAAATATAGTTATGCATTTGCAAAGTAGATTTCAGGTAGTTTCTCAAAGTATGCACAAGACCTTGTCTATAAAGAAGTACACTGTATATAGTAACCCGTTTCAATATACCTAAGCATATTAAATTGGTTATACCATATAGAAGTGGAGCATTTTAAAAGCACAGGGCTAGCACGCATGCAGGAGTACGTTTCATTTTATTATCCATTCAGCAAGTAATGATTATGTACAGATAATATGCAGACTAGGGTCCCAAAGTCGAGGACTGCTACGGGACCCTTGATTAAAAAAAAATTGTATACAAGACGTGGGTTAACACAGCAAAATTAAAAAAGTACAAGAAACACAAATGAATGTTTGAAATACATTACATTGGTCAGTGACAAAGAAAAAAGTACATACTGTATTTACTCGCATAATGATTTCACCCTGAACTTGTAGTGATATGCCGTGTGCCAAGTCTAGCTAATGATTATTGTGCTTACCATCTGTAGAATGCTACGCGAACGACTCTTGAAGGCATACCGAGCGGTCTGCACGAACCCAACATTCTTAAGCAGATGCCCCATTTCATTCCTTTCATCACTTTCCGCACTTCCATGAAAAAGAAAGCTACAGCCAAACTTGCCTCAGCTTTATTATTTGTAGGCTTCATAATGGTTTCGGTCAACAACATAAAAGGCACCTTTCGATTCTTCTCGTCTGCACTCGTGGGCACGCAACATATCGCGAGCGGCAATGATAGTGGCCACATTTACACTGATACGTTGGAAGTGTACCCTATTCATATGCTGACGCTTGTAACGCGGCTAAGATATTCGCCCGCCCTTAGCGGAAACATATTAGGATATCAGTGAAAACAAATGCCACAGTTCCCGCAGCATGCCCGCCATGTGTTTCTATGTCACTGGCAGCTAAGCACACCCGTCTCTGTTTCTGTCTCCTCAAAGTGGACATGGCTGCGTTATTGTCGCAAACTTGCCGATATTAACAATATTATTCATTAATGAAATGGAAGAAACTGTTTCAATGCGCATAATGTACTCATGAGAAGAAAAATAAGTGCGTTCAATGCGTTCGGCTTGCTCTGCCGGCTGATGATGATGTGCTGATAAATTTTTATAATGTGTACATGTGTTGCAAGAATGAGCATGCTTACCTTGCATGGTTGTTACTGTAGATGGAGTTCGGGTCATACTTGTTATTGTTGCACCATATCTGTTTTGCAAAAGTGTGTCATATTATAGCCGTTGCGACCTTGCACTCTAAAAAAGATGAGATAATGTAATGCTCATACGTACCGAAGCAAATGAGAGAAAGTAGAGCTGATCGTTAGTGTACTTCTCAAAGCCTGGCAAGGCGGGTGCTTTGGTTTGTCCCTGCTCACGGCGATATGACTGCAGGGAAGAATGAAAAATATGTCGGCCCACAGAAACGAAGTGTTTTGGACATCCACATGTACTGTCTCATCCCTCACCTTAAAAGAAAACCTAGCAGCTGAAGTGTCTGCCAAATTTTCATTCCTAGTGTGGCTGCCATTGACCTGTGCAACAGAAATGATGGCTGGTGTAAATATCTTGTGCCACAGGAAAGTGATTCGTTTGGTAGTAGTATTCAAATAATTCACGAGACCACCTATTTCGCTCATTTGAAAGACGACTCTGCCCATCATAAAAAACTTTTGTCATTTGAGTGCAATACCTGAAATGTCTTTGCATAGAAGTCAATCAAGGACTGCATGCGCTGGTTAAACTCCTGCTTTGTGCCCTGGGACCACTGGTCTTTGTCAAAGTCAATGCCATGCTCATCAATGGTGATACCTGTATAAGGAGGCAAAATGTGAATGAATTCAGAACTTTTTTTGTTCTTCTAGTCCACTAATGTCTGTAAACCCACGTAAAAGATGCTGATAGATGTAGGGACACACGGAGTATGCCAGTAACTTGCTCATTTCTTGCAGCTGTATTGCTTTGATAAAGTAAATGTTCAAGAATATTTTTGTGGTAGTAGTCTGCATGGCATGTTATGCACTTTTAAGGATGCAGACGTAATTTTGTGTCACTGTATCTTTTTTTTTTTTGCAAACTGAGCGATGAAATACTCTGGAAGGCAGGAAATCATGTTTACAGGCAAGTCTGCGCATGGTGCATGTGAATGTATATTCATATGAGATTATTTGAGATGTATGAGGGGCGTTCGATTCTTCCCAGCACCGGAAAGGTATTTAAGATATTTTTCCAATTGAAAGCGGCACATACTCAGTAGCCTAATTTAGCATGAAAGGGGTTCATTGAAGAGATGGACTACAAAGTGACCCGAGTTGGTAGGGAAACAGGTACAAAGTCCCTGAAAGTATGTAAGTTCCCAATGAATGCTAATCACATTAAAAACCATGTGCATACCTCTGTCATCAAATGCATGGATTATCTCATGGCCAGCCACGAATCCCACAGTGCCAAAGTTCACGTATCTGTGAGACAGACAGCAAGAATAAACTGAAATAAGAACAGGAAGTGTGAATAGTAGGAAATTCAGTCAGTGTTTATTGTGGCAGTGCTGTGAAATATGGTACAGAGAAAGAATAACACACATATGTGAAGTGTGTTGGGTCTTTGATAGCAATGAACTATTGTCACCAGGGTCTGTTCCTTGTATACTATGTGCATATTAGTGTGTTCGGTATTTTTGTTGAAGCATGTGTGAAAAATGAAACTTACATTGGAACCTCAAGGTACGAGAAGGGCTCCAAAAGCATACCAGCATATACCTCTGGAACATAACAAGAAAAAGATCAGACATATATAAAGATCTGCAATGGCAGGTCAGTCCAGTGGAAGTCCACAAGGGGGAGGAAAGTACATAAAAGGGAAGATTTGTCATCCACCCGAATTGTAGCACGAAGCTACCAAGGAAACCCATACGGGTTTCTCAGAAAGAAAGTCTCGCATTTAAATAAAAATTTGGCCTAGTCCTCATCCCGGGCCAGCACGAATTTTTCTTAACTACGAGGCTTTCTTTCTGGGAAACCCATATGGGTTTTCTTTGTAGCTGTGTGCTACAAATCAGGTGGATGACAATTTTTCTCTTTTGAAAGGTCTGCAATATGTTCGAAATATGTTTATCTTCTGGTATTTGGAAAGCACACCTGCCACTTTCACATGAATGGTGAAGCACTGAAAAGATTAAGCGTTGTTGCATTGAGCCTCCTTGGATGGTGTTCTAACGATATGTGGAGGCGACAAGGGGCAACGCAGCCCACGAAGCAACTGAAGCAGTACAGCATGACCAGTGCCCTGGCATCTGGTATCTGATCTGGCATCTGGTACTTGGTATCTCACAACACTGGCATGATCAATGCCGCCAGCAGTGCTGCAGGGATTCACTTTACTGGTGCACGAGATGGGGTAAAGGAAAACTATTGGTGTTTTGTAGGCTGAGGTTTACTGTCCCACTCGGACCATTGTATGCACACAGCTGCATAGCAGGTATGCTGAGGTTTGCGTACACAACGCTCATGCCAGCAACGGAAGGCGGAATTACTCCTTGCTTTGCGGCTGTGGCAGCTGAGCATAGCATGATGGTGCATCAACTAGTTTTCATCATTTTTTCATTCGGACGCATTATGCATGTGTCACTTCTAACCCTCGAGGTGGGAGTGTCGATAACGGCAACAGCAAAAACGTGCCTTGGGCATTTGTACAATTTCTATATCAACAATTAAATGACACTAAAAAAAATTATGACAGTTGGGCAGATCGCACTCAAGAGTAAAGGTTCGATATGCAAGAAAAGAATGTCAACGACATGCTGCGACATCATCTAATTCCTAAAGTCAACCCTATGACATAGCAGATTTTTTTTTCAGCTTCTATGGTTTGTTATTTGTTGATTGTTATGAAAGTAACCACATTGCTCTCAAATATAGGCAGAAAGTGAAATTTGCAGCAGTTGCTGAAATTCCAGCACTTAAAGGACTCAAATATTCAAAGATACAGTGAAATCTGTGACTTCGTCTAGTGATGATATCAGTGCTAAGTTTAGGCAAGAAATTCAAACCAGGTAAATTCGACTTCATTTTTTATGCTGATAACTCGTCCTTCCAGAAGAGCAACCTACTCCCCAGCCTAATTCAGTGTTCGCATTTAATGTATACCATCAGTGTTTCAGCACTTCTCATTAGACGCTGACACACGAGGGCAGTAAAAAAATTCACGGAGTCGTGATTCAACATGCTAACGTTACAACCTATGGCAATGCTTACCTAATCACTTTTGAAGTAGGACCTTTGCACGCACCCACACTTGCTCCGTTGCTCCTGCCATTGTTGGAAGCAGCGATAGAAGACCTCTTTTGGAATCTTTCGGAGCTTAGCCGTTGCATTCACTTTGATGTCTTCCACAGTTGCAAAATGTGTCCCTTGGAGGCCCATTTTGCAAATAGGGAACACCTAAAAGTCACTTGTAGCTAGATACAGAGAGCACGGTGGCTGAAAACTGTGAAAATGGGCCTCATGGGGACATGTTTTGCAACTGTGGAGGACATCAAAATGAATGTGATGGCTAAGCTCCGACAGATTCTGAAAGAAGCCTTCTGCTGCTGCTTCCAACAATGGCAGGAGCGATGGAGCAAGTGCTGGTGCACGCAAGGGTCCTACTTAAAAGGTGATTAGGTAAGCATTGCCGTAGGTTGCAACATTAGCACGTCGAACCACCACTACGGGAACTTTTCAACTGCCCCTTGCATGATGAAAACAGCTGTTAGATGCATTTTCTGTGAAATACAATAATTGAGATTGTATGAAAGCATTGTCAAGTTATGTAGTTATGTGATGCTTATCTTACTAATGTCATGTGATAAGCACGTGCTCAAGTTTGTCATATTTACCTTCTCTGATGATGTCTACGATATTTTGCTTTGTCCAGTAAAAAAATTGACAGGCATATTTATTCAGTTAAATAACTCTTGCTTATAAATGAAATTATCGAGTCTAAATCATCTAACAAAATGACATGGCATAATCCTAGGCATTGCTTATTAAGATTTAGCTAAACAGGTTTGGACATCTGGAATTTGCCTCTGCTTTATTCTTTTTGCATAGAAGTTAAAACAAACCCTCTGTTTATGAACAAAGGCACTGCAATGTATAGTGTAAAGAGAGAGCGAACACTTATCCTGGCCAGGTCATGTGCATAGGAGCACATCACTTGGTGGCAGCAGGTCACACACACTAGTTCAGATAGCAAATCTGAAATTTAGGCTGTGTGCCCAGGTGGAATAAATATTCAGCTTTCTTCTTAAATCCTGCACCCTGTACACTTTTTACGCCAACTGTACATTATTGTGTACTTACTGACATTGATGTCTCGTATGTGATAAGCAGCATTCACGGTTTCTGCATTTATGTCTTCCCAAATCCTGAAATGAAAAGGAAAAGTTAAAGTACGATCTTGAGGTCTTCCATACATGACAGAGTAAAACGAAAACAATTGTCTGCCCATGCTCTGAATGTCTTGCATGGTTAGTTGCCATGGAAAAAATGAATTATTATGCAAAACTAAAGCTGCAGTGGCACATGCAGCAATATTTGTGCATTACACACATAGCTTAAGAATTGACCTTGATGATAACCATCTATAATGCCGCATAAGAATTTAAAAAAATCCATAGAAGCTGTCTTATAGCGCGTTTTTGGCTGTGCAGTAGTATTGCCCGTTTTTATGTGCCCCCAGTCACACCGAGGCTGAACAAACTTTAGATAATATAATATCCTTTTTATTTTGTGTGCATTCTGCACTATCTTTCAGAAGGCCTTTGCATTGCCTTGTATAGTTCTGATACACGTGTCAGTCAACCTAAGACAGAGTGTGGGGGTCATGGTATTTTTCATTAAGCTGAGGGCACTATCAGAAAGGCTTTGTCCTGTATCAAAATCTTCCACCAAATTTTTTACTGTGGTAATGGAGAAACAACTGCGTATTCCTTCTTGCCACTTTTTGGACGAATGGGTGCACACATTTATTTAAGTCAGTGACTTTGTCTTTCGACTTAGTGAGGACTTTGTCTTTATTCTCGCCCAGCCTGTCTTCTGTGTACTGTTGGATATTAACGTAATCACCATTAGGTGTGAAAAGAAGAGACACGATAGGAAGGAGTGTGCTCTTTCCTATTGTGTCTCTCCTTTTTGCACCTAACGGTGATTGTTTCGCACACAGTTTTAAGAATTTCAGTATGAACCAACTAGCTTGCAAACAAGTACTTCTTGTCAGGTGTGTGTGTGCATGTGCGTGTGTGTGCGTGCGTGTGTGTGTGTGCGCGCGCGCGTGCGATAGATTTGAGTTGAACAAGTACTCTATTGTCAGGCCTCAAACATGGACTACCACTGCTTGCTTCAGCTACTCACTCTGGCTTTCTGGGTGAGAATAGCTCTCTGGCTTGCTGGTTGTACTTTTGTACTCTGTGGTACACAAGTCGTTCAAGAAATGGACCATTGTTCTGTGGAGCTTTGTCCTGAAAAAGAGCAAAACAAACAAGTTTAAATGAAAAAAGTGATCTGATAGTGTTTTGTGTCAACATGTACTATTGCTGACATGCAGTGTTTCATTTCGGAGCTGCTTGGAGGATGCAAATACGTACCATTTTGTAGAAGTTGTATATGTTTGTTGCATTCAAAAGCCACTCAGTGTAGCCAACCATAGCGTGGACATTTACAAGCTGCAAAAGATGAAAATGTCTTAATTTATGATGAAGTGCCAGGTAATATTGCATGCATAGCATGCTGTTCTAAGTAACACCAAGTGATGTAGTCAACTTCCAGAGTAATACTGAACAAGCAGTGAGATCAATCTAGATGTGCTAGAAATTAGGATCATCCGAAGTTGCTAAATGTTTGGTGGATAACCTGGTAATGGTAAAGAAGAGTAAACTTTGTTTATCAGATAATGTAGTAAAGCTCCAAAGTAATGCTAAACCAGCTGTGAGATCAGATTATAGCCAAGTTATTCATAAAGACCCCAATTGACAGTATGTTTTACCTTCTCAGAAGAC
The DNA here is from genome assembly GCF_038994185.2 of Dermacentor albipictus. Classification (NCBI taxonomy): domain Eukaryota; kingdom Metazoa; phylum Arthropoda; class Arachnida; order Ixodida; family Ixodidae; genus Dermacentor; species Dermacentor albipictus. The sequence continues at coordinate 374,028,601 of NC_091821.1, forward strand.
CCACCATGGTTGCTTAGTAGGTGTGGTGTAGGGCTGCTAAGCACGAGGTCGTGAGATCAAATCCCGGCCACGGCGGTTGCATTTTGATGGCGGTAAAATGTGAAAACGCCCGTGTACTTAGATTTAGATGCACGTTAAAGAACCCCAGGTGGTCCAAATTTCCGGAGTCCCCCACTGCGGCGTGCCTCATAATCAGATCATGGTTTTGGCATGTAAAACCCCATAATTGAATAAATTAATTTACCTTCTCAGAAAGAATAACTTAATTTCTGCTCCCTCTGTCCCATGGATTCTGTGCTTCTATCTACCAAAAGCATGATTAAGCCAATGAGAAAACTGGGATCCTCCTAGACAATGCAAAGTACCATTGACAAGCAGAACTCATCCTTGGCTGGTTTGAACATAATGCCGTGGACATTATGTGTCAGTCAGAAAGGTGGTATCATTCTGTCAGATTGCATCTGTGCATTATTTCAAGCAAATGTTGAAGACCATGTTTGAAACTGGACGGTGCCTGCATGAGCAGGTGCCTGCCACAGTTCTGTTTTATGTCTGAAAAAGTTGAAGAGGGCAGGTGCATGGGGCACCTACCCACAACTGCCATTGTCCAGAAAGCAATTGTCTCTGGTGCAATGAGAGGGTACAATCCAGGAGCTTAAAGTAAAAGCTTGATCTATGCATGTAAAACTCCTGCTCGCATATATCTATATCTTGTTGCCCATTCCAAGTTATTCGTAAAACCTAGTCCGTTTGTGCACTCCCTGAAAGTTTCGTTTTAGCAGCTGTGCCAATTGAAGTGTATTTTAAATATGCAGAAGCTAGCCTTCTGCACTGGTAATTAAAGTGGCTTCCTTCCACTAAACCTATTATTTACTGTGCATGGACATACGAGGCAGTTGTGCTAAGTGCTACCAACCTTTCTCATCAGGAGTGCCCTTGTCGAATCGTCTATCCATGTTGCCGATTTCAGTGTCTCGTTGAATTGTACCTTCACTTGGTCTAGCATGTGAACTGCCTGAAAATAACAACAAAAGCAACAACGTTTTCAATAACTTCACTCTGTAGTAAACACCAGGCTGACCCCCTGACTTTCGCCCCAGTGCTTTTATTGAATTAAAAGTGCCTCTCACATAGCAACATTTTGTTCAAGACAGGAGTTTGAAGATGCTGTTGCGTGTTCTAACACATGACTGACACACTGACATACACTTACAAAGGTAAAATAAAAGTCAGGATGTGGCACAATATGCATGAGGGTGTGTTAAGACAATGGATCACTTACCAGCACCTTTTGCTTTTCAAACTTGCGCTGGTTTGTACGGAAGTAGTGGTGGTAACTGACGAGCCTCAAGGTTTCTACTAGCTCTTTGCATTTGACAGTGCGGTTGAATTGTACACCCTGCTGCATGGTGTAATCGTAATATGTTTGCCGAATCTCCGCTCGGGGTGAGAAGACGACACTGTTGATCAGGAACTTGTAGCCTATGTAGTTTGCCATCGCCCTGCACAGCCAACCAGAGCATGTATGTGTTTAGTGCACAGAAAACTTGCAGATCTCTTTGCCTATGTTAAACATATTGGTCCCTTAATTCCGTTTTTTACGGTCTGAAATTACTTGTGCAGCTTATTACCTGCATCCCAAATTGGCTTGAAAGCACTGGAGCATTTTTCAATTTGTCAGATTTATTGACCAATATTTCAACTGTAGTCTTGAGCATGCCTGTTGAGATGGGATGCTCACATATGTGATTGGTAGTGGTAATTTGAAAGTCATCGCACTTCGTCAAGTTAGAGAACAAGTTTATGAACAGGCATATTGACAGCAAAATTTCGGCTCGCTCTGGCTCTTGCAGCTGTTGGCATTGAGGAAAGAATCGGCATGAGTGTTGAGATAAACATTTGGTACGAAGTAATGACACTTGCAACACAATTAACAAATATTCTTAAGTGGCACATTACGTTAGTTGTGCCATTTTACCTGCATTCTTTTTTTGCTGATATGTTTGTCCAGAAACAAAGCTGAGTTCTTTTGCATGTTTGCAAGACAGTTGAGCACAATGCAATTGTTGAAAAATGCGTCATCTGAGAGGTCCATAACTGCTTTCAGACACGCAAAAGTTGATGCACTTAATTTCTGCATCTCTAAGTAAGTCCCAGCCAATCGCACCTAGAAAACCGAAACTGAATTGACGAAAACTTAATTGAAGCTGAAACTGAATTGTCATGCCTTTAAAGCAAATGGCCATGAGCAATGTGACTGCACCTCACTGTCAGGCTAGCATGAATCATGCATCCTTATCAAGCCATGACCTCGTTCTATTATAATATTAGTCGAAGTATTGCTTTGTTTAATTGTACTAGCTTGAGTCATTTTAGCAGGTATATCTGTGTGATTAAGACGGTGCCGAGGAAATTGCTTTCGTGTAACGTCTTCTTTATATTTAAGGAGCTTCAAACGCATTTTGTGAAATGTGCTGTGTATTAAAAATCTTGATGGAAACTGGAACTAAACCACATTAATGTGCTGCACAACTGCATCTTTTAGTCCTGGTTTTGTAAACACCGAATCTAACTCCGGCATTTTGGTACCGTCTGCGTCAGTCCAGTTTATATTTCCAGCCATAAAATCGTGCAGTGAAGCCCAACTTGCAACAAGATTCGATGATGTGGGTTTTCTTTCTTCTCTATAACAAAAATTACATTTTCATGGTGAATGGTGCTCATTTGTAAGGTAAGAACATGAGAGACATCAAAGAAACCACATAGCTGGAGAGAACCAAGATAATGTTGTTTGCCATCGTTTGGAGATATTCGGGTTATTTTTTGCTGCTCAATATGCACAAAAATGACTTAGATCTCATGAATTGTAGGAATTCATGTTAAGCGAAGCATTTTTCAGATAGCTGGCTATCCAGCAGCAATAGAAAAGTTGACCGAGCACGAACAGTGTCAGGTTTCTCTTCCTGAGGGAAAACATTTCCTGGATGCTGCAAAAAGTGCCCCTGGCCAATGAACTTTTTAAAGCAGTATGTTGAGCTGACTGCTCTTTACGTAGCGATGTAATTAAATGTCTTGTTTTATTGCAATAGCAATTATATGGCCACTATAGGTAAATTTTTGTCGTCGCCGTTATAGTCCTTATACGCGGGTGGCCCATGTAACTTTAGCCAAACTTTAATGCAAGTACCACATAGCTGGAGAGAACCAAGATAATGTTGTTTGCCATCGCTTGGAGATATTCGGGTTATTTTTTTCATACCACCTTATTACACGATTAAGCTTAATTAATCAACTTCTCAAATAATATTCTTAGATGAAAAGTGTGAATAAGAAAATTGTACAGGAAGATGAAACACTCTCAATCCAGCTTTCTGCTGCTCAATATGTGTTGCATAAAAGTGTTTTTCCGAATGCAAGAGAAGCCCGAGAATACACGCAAAGTGCCTCAATCGATTATTTGCGTAGCAATATTGCGTATATTTGCGAGCTTCTCTCACATTCGGAAAAATTCCGTGCCGCCGTGCACTCGGAAAGACCGGTAAAAATTTTTAATCCAAGCCAGAGGTCACGTGAAATATCGATGATGCTGAACGCTATTTGCGATTATAATGACAAAGAAACAATAAACTTACTAACAAAACTACAATATAATTAGCAATGATAATTCTGCCCTGTTTTTTATGTAAAAAATGCTTCGGTAATTGTGAGAGAAAGTTTGTAAAATAAAATTGCGCTTATTACGGCGCCTCTAGCGGGAAATGTTAGAACTAACATAAGCATCCCAAAATGATTTTACTATGCGGGTTTTGTTAGCAGCAGCGCGTGGTCGATTTTTTCGCCCTCTGTGGCCATTTATTGAACTTGGGAGTGTGCTACCCCTGTGCCGGTTCTGGGCGGAGCTACCCGCCGCTCGTTCATTCGCATCATCTGCCCCGAATCGCCGCATGCGGCAAGTCGCGCGCGACGCGCCGTACGACAGATCGCACCGCGGTCGCCAAATTGGGGCGAATCGCTTGCTGCGCCCGTTCCTTCCAGCGTTGGCAAAGCTGCTGTGTAGTGCTGGGCGATTGAAATGTGTTCAGTCGCAAAAACCAGCATGTCAGGGTCTTGTGTACCGCTGTGTACAGGCTCGACAAAGAAAGGCATGCGCTGTTCTCGCTTTCCACGGGATAAGGAACGGAGAAAAGTATGCACCTGCCCGCTTTTAGGTGCCAGTATTGTGTAGTTAGAATAATGCCGCGAAGCGTGCTTTTGTTTGTTTGATCACTCTTAAAGCGGCCGGCACGCCGCGTTATCAGTGACGCGAGATGAGACCAGATTTATTTCGATTGATCCGAGCCACGCGCGACTATGTCTGGTTCCAGAATTGTGTCGTTGTCTTTAGCATGTTATCTCGAAGGCTCCCTACGGGCTTTAAATTGAGCTCGGCCAAGAGCGGTGGGCATCCTGTTCATCGATGACAGCCGAGCACGTTTGCTGCTATCGCCGCCGCGCCTGACGCATCTTTCTTGAAGTGAAAATGGCGTATGTGAATAAGCATTCATGGTTACAAAGTATATTTTTGCAAGTCACCGAAAGGCGTTCCCTTATAAAGCAGTCAATCTAGTCAAGAAATTCATCGGTTTGAGCATGCCAGTTGGCCAACGCGGACCTAACTGCACAGAAATTTCCTCTGAGATCTATGCATGCAAGCATACGCTATTTTATTTCTCTGTGCAAGAAGCGCTTAGGATTGTGAGTAAATGTGCAAGACCTTTATACACCTGAATTTGCTGGCGCAAGCGCATGCTAAACAAGAATATTGGCCGACGCACCATTGCCCGCCGTATCTGCGCTCGCCCCAATATGGCGGTCACGAAGGCAGTGTCTCCACCCTGTACGGCGACGCGCCACATCGAAACACCCTAGCCGGCAGCGCCGGCAGCGTCCAAGCCGGTAGTGTCCGTTGAACCGCGGATGATTGTTCGAAGGAGACAAGACTTGCAATGAGGTCCTGTTTCTGACAAGAAACTGTTGCGTCCATTTGGACCAATGCATAGTATGGCGTGGTGCGGTGTGATGGTACGAGGTGTGCCGTTGCGGTAGTATATTGTGGCTAGTATCATCTCCAATCTGCTTTGCCGGTAGCCATTTTATACTTACATCTATTCTATATTACGGGAGAGCCAGCATTTTATTTTTCCTTACGGCGCCTCTACGCTGAGCGACCTGGTCGCGTTTCAGGCCGTTGGGCCAGCGCGACCTGCGCGACTCGAGAGCCACTTCGCAACAAACGTTGTTACACAATAAGTTACCAGGACCAGTCGTTCAGCCAACCGGTAAAGAAACACGTCAACAACAATATGCAGTGAGTACACGCTAGAAAGGTGCAAGTAAGCAAAGATCAGCCGCACAAATGGAAACAGGCAGTGCTCACCTTATATGGCGGGTATTGTGGCGACAGTTGCCGATGAACTTGGCGAGTGCCCGTAGTGCTTCAAGATTGAGCACCATCACGCTGTCTTTGAAGCTCAATTCCGGTAAGCCTGCCTCCTTCAGAGCGGGCGACGTCAGCTTACGGAGGTAGTCGAGCCACTTAATCTGGGCACACGAATGGCGCAAAAGACAGACATGAGGATGAGGAGCTGAAAGGAGAAGCGGAGAGATGAGCACTGAAAACAGCACAGTTTGCTCGAAGCGGGGGAGGGCAGTATCTTTCATGGCTGCCGTAAGCCATGCAGATGATGAAGTTAAAAGCGCAAACAACGAAAGATTTAATTAAATAAAAAATTCTAATTTTAAATGTAAATTAGAAAAGGCGCTACCAACTTGCCCGAGGAGTCCTTTTGATCCTAAAGAAAATTTTGTTGCATGGTTGGCCTTTAAACAGATTTGGAATATGTGCAACGACTCGTGAACAGTGACTCTCATTAAGCTGTGGAGGAATTGTCATAGAACAAGGCTATTGGGGCCTAGAGGTGTGATTGTAGCCAACAGCTAGCGGTTCCAACTAACACAAAACTGCTCTTGCTTAACGTAAGTATAGGTGTCGCATGGTGAGAGTTGGTGGTAGTTCTTGTGCGTTATGCACAAGAACCTCCTCGCAATGTTTCGGAACATGGAAATCACGACGATATGTGGAGGTTCTTTTTAGCCCGATCTCGTCGCCTCCGAGTTCCTCCGGCCTGTGGGCGCGGACCCTATAAGTTGTACCTCACTAATGAACTGCGAGCTCGAACCTGGCCGCTTGATAGAAAAGCGGCCGTGGCTTGGGCTTTTAGGTAATTCGGCTCTTATACGTATAATTTCTGCGTCCCTGACTATGGGCAGGCGCACAGTGTACGAGACGGAAACTTACCTGCGGTACTTTTCTCGACAGTTCCTCCACCGTCATTCTTTGAGGCTTTTGGATGGCGACTGTTTCGTTTTCTAGATCCTGCGATGGGACAGATCAACGAAAATTCACAGTTACTGTAAAAAACTTCGGAGGACGCGTAAGCTCTGACTTTAAGAATGGAGCGTGATATAATTCAAAGATTCCTGACTGCTTCGCATACTTCCCGGCTGCTGCAGCTTATGTAACCGTAATGTTTACCGGGAAACGCCGGCGGCGAACGCTATGCATGATGGCGAGATTTCTGGTAGAAACGCGGGCTTTTGTGTGAGCCGCGATGGATGGGTGGATGAATGGATGTTATGAGCGTCACCTTTGGAACGGGACGGTGGGTTGCGCCACCAACCTCTTGCTATTATACTGCCAAATGTCCTACCCAGGCTTTAAAAAAAACCCTATGAGCTCCCTAACGAAATTTTCTGACCCCCTATTGCGATCTATGCTTTTGTACGTCTCCGTTTTTTGTCGTTTCCATGCTTTTTTTCCACCGATCTTCCCATCGCCTCTTACTAATCTCTATTGCGGACACGTTTACTTTTCCACTGCTCTCGCTGAACCCAAGGGCTTCAAGGAGGCCAGTGGTGCCTAAATCGACCGCTGGGCAGACGTCTTCACATTCTAATAAAACATGCTCCATCGTTTCCCTAGCTTTACCGCAGCAAGTACATGCTTCTTCTTTCTGCTTATATCTCGCTTTATAGGTGCGTGTTCTAAGGCATCCTGATCTCACATCGAAAAATAATGAGCTTCCCTTTGAGTTATCATAAATTGTTTCTTTTCTGATTTCGTTTTTTCCTCGTAAGTAGTTACTCATGGGGCGATGCGGCGGAGGCGAGCGCCATCTAGAGGTGTTGCAAGGAACCGAGCGCGTCGCTTTATGGCCTTTGAGAATCTCGGAGGCCATGGCCGCTCTATGAATGGTAGAAATGCTAGAAAAGAAGTTTGTGTTTTGACTTTCCGCATAACAGAATTATGTTTTCTCGTGTATTCAAGTTGCGGCCCGACGCTATCATGTCTGCAGATTGTGTGTAAGCCGTATTTTACCTTGATGAAGTCAGTTCGGTAACTTCCTTGCGCTACATGGAGGGCCTACGTGGTTGGGCATGCAAGGTTCGAAATAATTTTTGCCGGAACTACGGTCGACGCGGGACGCCGATGCAGGATATTCTGCGACACAGGGTCCTTAACGCCATCGCGTTAAAATGTAGCGAGCAAGGTAGATGTTCTGCCTGTGCGCTGCTGGAATTCGCAACTGCGTTCGGATGTGAAACAGCGCACTTGAAAGCACTTGAATTAAGTTATTTTACATGGGAGGTTTGTCAAATAACTGTAAAACACCGAAAGTTTTTCCGCCCAAGATTCATGATTTTTGCGAAGTAAGGGAAGGGGATAGGAAGCGTTTATTGTTTAGTCCGATAAGGGAAGTGTGTCTGTGGTAATTTAGGTAATTTAGATGTGGGCTTTTGGCGTCAGAACCTCAACATTTTATGAATTTTCATACACCTTCCTAAGAAAGCGAAATTCGTTACGCGAGAAAGAGAAAGAATTATTTACAGAAAGGCCAGAGGTCGGCCTAACCTATAGCTTGTTCTGGCAAAATGAGAAACATTTAAAACGTACAAGCTGAAAGTGAACCCCGAAATATAGCCCTGTCTTCGCTACTGACAGGTTAATTAGTTTTGATTGGACCGCTTGCATCCACCAATGATGGTGTTGTCAGAGGACGTCTCGCACAACCATCATTCTTATATGGCAGATTACGAAGCACTTAGGAATAACCAAATCTTCACGCCTTGCACCGTACCTCAAGTAGCGCCCTGGTGAAATTGAACATCTCGGCGATCTGGTTGTCAACGTCCCGTTCGTGGTCAAATTTGTTAGCATGGGTGGTGAACGCCCTGTAACGAAGTGCGACGTTCCGCAGAAATGTCTGAATGCCCTTCACCGTTTCCTCCTTGTCGAGGACCGCTCGCGTGAACATCAACTGCTGGAGTCCGAGCTGAAAAAAAGAAAAGAAAAATTGAGGGAATTATGCTTTTCATGCACAATTTCTGCTACACTGTAGTGAAGTCTCCACCGATAGAATACGAACAGTTCTGAAACATAGTACTGCCGTATCGTGAGCTGACAGGAGCAACCTCGCTCTGTACCAAGAGGCGAGCGCAGTTCATGTGAATGCACCAGCAGGCTTGCCACTTGTCACCCAGCACGCCGCCAGCGACGTGCTAGACATGGGCAGAGTATATGGGCAATTTCGTAAGATGGAACGATCCAGCTACCTCATTAGGAGAGCGGAATTGGACGTTTGGAGACAGCAGATTTGGTATTCGCATGTTAGGGCAATGACATCACCTACGAGATATTGAAGGTCGGTCATCGCAGTGGAGGAGCTGCAGCCTTTCTGAGGAGGTCTTGTACGTAGTCATGTAGTTTGGGATATAGAAACACGTACGTTTCTGCTCGTTGCATACGGACGCATTGGCTTTTGCAAAGTCTCTGAAGTGCTATTTCGTTTTCGTATGTGGTGGTATACGTGGCTGATTGCGAGGGCATTTAGCGAGCACAATAAGAAAAGCGCAGGAATCTTTTCAGGGTCGTCTTGGCATGCAGTGCAGCATGCGTGATTCCTCTTTATTGACGCCAGGCTTACCAGAAAGAAGCATGCATGTGTCAGCTCATTGGTCCAATAAAATAGCAGGCCAGTCGATCCATGTCAAACGTCAAGCGAGCCTCACGATAGCGACCCCGACATAAAGTGACGCTTGCATTTCAGCCTGGTTATAAGCACGAGTAACCAATGATCGTAGATGTGGACAGGGTGATACCACTCACTCCTTTCTCGCGCCTCAAACTGCAATGTGCTTTTAATACGAAACAGGGGTACCTTGCACAAGTCCGCTTTTGTTCTCGCACTAACGTAGATCATTTTTACAGCCTTTTCGCTGTATTTACGTGACAATCACGTTACGTTATGAATTGATGACCTCGAAAAAACATTTCTTGCCGAATTCAGAAAAGGAGGCTTAATGTTAACACACTTCTTATAAAACGTATTGTTTATATTTTTGCCTATGAGAGGCCAATGCTGGGATGGATTCTTTACGCTGTCGCTGTGACCGCCCACATGCCGAGCCAAAAAAAGAACAAAAAAAGATAAAGAAATAGGAGGAAAAAGAAACGCTCTTATAAATCATGTTGTCATGACAACTGATTGGAGGTGGTTGCCTGTCGTCGTCGGGCCAGCAAAGAGCGCTGGTACTTGAAGATTCTCTCCACTGGCCCACAACCACTTTTTTACTCTCACAACCTTTGAAACATGCATTTAGAGAGAGAATAGGCACTAATTGTGCAGTCCTATAGAGCGACTGCGGCTCAGCGCTCCGATGCGCTGTTTTACTGATTGAGAGAGGGGGGACAGGATATTCGGGAGTGCGAACAAAGCAATTCCTTATTCAAATTTATGTCACGTCGGTGGCTAAACCAATCAGTCATGCTGGTTGAATTAATGCTCCCCCCCCCCGTCCTTGAGAAAGAAAACACACGCACACACGCATACACGGGGAGGGGGGGGGGGGTGTTGTGCCAGAACTTCTCGCATCATAAGCGAGAATCACAACGGGACGGAATGCTTCAACGTAAGAAGAATATTGAGCTGCAGTGCAAAAAAGAGAATAAACGGACGCGATGAATAAAAACCACCGCTACAAACGGCGCTGTGTTCTTGTGCGCCGGCTTTACTTTTCCTTTCTCCTTCTTGTGGCACATCGGTACACTGCTATGCACAGCTACAAATGGACTTGATCACGTAGCGGCGACACAGCCCCGAGTTGCAGGACGGTGCCCGCCTGCGGTGTGCAGCAGCAAATGCGTGCGCTCACCACGATGATCCTGCGTCCGTGCCTCTTGGCGTCGACGTCGAAGCGCGCCTGCAGCAGGGCCTGGTTGTAGCCCATGTGCGCGAGCCTCGTCTCCGCCTGCATCCAGCAGTAGGTGGCGTTCTGCCAGTGTGGCTGGAACAGCGGGTAGCCGCCCATCGACCTCAGCTCCACCAGCACCGGGTCCATGCCCTCCGACGTGTTTCTCGGCTCGTCTGCGGCCGCCCGCGACAGTGCGGTTAAGCAGGCAACGCAGCCACGCGCACGCACAGATGTGTACAGACGTGCGCACACACAAAAAAACAAGTCAAATTATGAGGTTTATAACGTCCCACTAGAGCAACCGACGTTCTTAGGAACTAGAGATGTTGTAAAGAGGGGGGGGGGGTCAAAATAATTTCTTCTATATTGAGTTACAGCTGCGTTTTTTTTCCCGCATTTCGCCGTCATTAGGATGCGGCTGCTCCTGGTCGAGAATCGAACCCGCGACCTCGTGCTAAGCTGCAAGAAAGCCGTACCACTGAGTCACCGCGGCGGTTCGCACAGGTATACTGGCGGCACTCTCGTGTGCCAGGGTAACGTAGAGTTTCTTTTTCTTTTCTTCTTCAATAAGGGATGTCAGAAAAAGAGATAAAGGGAAAGCCAGAATAGGAAAGGCAGGGAGTTTAACAAGACGGGCATCCTGTTTGCTACCCTACGTTGGGGGTAAGGGAATACATGAATATATATAGAAGGGAAATGAGGAAAAGATTGGGCAATGTTCGCACGCTGAAGAGGGGGAGCTCGGGTACTTTCCACGCACGCCGTCCGGTACACTTCAAAAATTACTGTGTGTGTGTGTGCGTGCGTGTATATATATATATATATATATATTATTTTGGGCTGTCAGACTCCGAAGTTTGTCTAGTGAGTCCGTCCGTACATACATCGTGCGCATTGGTTTAACTTACTGCAAAAGCAAAGCGATGTATCTATGTTCTTCAAAATGTTGACACTGTCGCCACTGCTGCTCACCGTTTTCGCAGTGCCTGACAAAGTCGATGAGGTAGCGCTCGGCTTTGTTGGCATCGCCAAAGCGGCCTTGCAGCAGTGCGTCCCTTGAAGCACTGAAGTCCCCCTTGATGGCATCCGCCGTGCTCTGCCAGATAGGGCCGCGCTGATCGGCGTCCCAGCGTTGGCAGGCGAACTCGTAGAAGTCCTCGCACGGGTCCACCGACTCGTTCATGCTTCGCCGCAGCCTCTGCGCTGCACGGATGCGCGCGCATGCACGGTTTCAAAGATCGGTTCAGTGAGGGTAGGCTCCATGATATACTGGCCGGGAGAGAGGTATTAAGAGAAGACAGGGAGCTTAGTCTATAGCCATGTGTATATACCGTGTGCCGGGGTAAAGGGGTGAAGGGAACCGCGGAAGGCTATAGAAGGAAAAACGAGCTATGGGTAAGACCAAAACGAGCTAAAGCTTTGTACATCCGCCGTCAGACTTTATACGGACATAGAAGACGCATGTCAAGCGTAGACAGTGAAATTCTGTATAGAACCGCAGTGGTAAGAGCGAAGACATTGCAGCGACAGCACAACGTTGGCGTTCAAGCGAACCATTGACGCATTGCAGCAGTTACTTGCTGGCTTGGACCCGCCCAGGGGCGTATACAGCCAGGGTGATGGGTGGTGGGTAGGGAGCATGTGCTCCCGCATCCCTCCATCGAAAAAGATCCTTGCGCCAGGATTTTAATCTTTATGTCTTCCTTTCTCTTCCTCTCCCTACCTCCTTCTAGGTGCATATCCGTTCGCCCCGTTGCCTGCAGAGACGCGTTGGGGAATACGCCTACGCGCTGCTCATTCCGCTTTTCAATAAAAGGGATCTCTCTCTCTCTCTTATTCAAAGTTTGCATTTTGGTATACTTACATATACTCCAACAGGCGGTGGTATTGCAGACTTGTCTTTGATCCAGGTCATCTAAGAGATAAAGAAAAGTAAAGAAACAAACAAGGTCTATAACTCGACTGAGCCCTTCGTTGCGGCTCACCGTCAGTGCTGTGAGGTCACCTAAAATCAGTGCGTTTTGTTGCCCGCAGATGCAGAACCGACCTAAACTAACTTTTTGGGTCTAATAATACAGCCACTGTTTAGCAATGAGACGCTGAATATTATAGGATGGCGCGAGGGACTTATCAGCGCGTTTTCTTATTCGCGTGTCTGTCTAGCCTCGGAATAAGAATAAGAATTAGAAAAGTTCTTTAGATTACTTGATTCCTTATAGTGTCTTTTCACTTGTGATACGAAAGTGATCATATCAGCGTTGAATTTAGCTGCATCTTGCGCCTTCTTCCCCTGCCTCCCGCGGCGTGTTAAGTGCATTCATTCAGAGGCAGCTATATACGCGTATGCCATGAGTTATGGTTGAGATTACTGTTTCTTTTTTTTTATTCCGTTGTCTGTTTATTGTAAGAAACAAGCAGAGAAAAAGTGACTTGTCATACCTAGGCGTCACTATCGAAAACAACAGCAATTTCGTGTTTCGTAATACCTTCGTATGAAAGCGACAAAGATGTTCCGCATAAGATATATATGTGTATATTTAAAGGTTTTGTGCCACCGAGAGTGACCAGGCCGGCTAATACCTCCCTCGCGTTCTGCTTGCGTACCTTGGATGCGCTGTACTGCGACTAGAACACATGCGGCAATGGCGGCGACCAGCAAGGTGCCTGCGAACGCTATGGCCAGGTGACGTCTCTTCCGCCTGACGAAAGCGACAAACTTGGTCCCGGGATTGTCGCGTCTTCTGTGTGAGAGACAAACAAAACAAAACGTATGAAGCAACAAGAGATATTTGCTCTGCAAGGATTTAAAAAAAAAAGGACGAGGTGGGAAGAAAGTAAGCATGCACCGAGCCAGTAATCGTGGAAAAGAAAAAAATATTGAGAAAGAAACGATGAGTGCACCGCGGGTGTGCGCGGGTGTCAGGATATTCTAAGCGCTGTCGTCCGCGCGAGAAATACAATGCCGCGACTCTTTCTCTCACGGATAATAACGGCGACCCTACAGATGTACGGGGCCTCTGTTTACCTGCGCGATAAGATTCCGAGTGCCCAAAAGCGGACTGCATGCGACCAGAGTGCGCACTTCACTGCCGGAGGCTTCGTGCGGAATCGGTCCTCTGAGCGATACCGCGTGAGAGATTCTGGGAAACAAGCTTGTCCGAGTAGTGAAATCTTCAAATCGCGATACCGACATTTAAGGGGAAAAAAATATCGGCTGCACACGTGCGACAAAAGAGAGAACAGAGAAGTTTGGGAGACCACGGCAGTAATGGGTCGCGGCAGGAACTGCGTTTGAATAGATGAACTA